>NC_029780.3:62855954-62856895 GCF_000817695.3 Arachis duranensis | reverse complement strand
AGGTCTAGGCATGGCCGTGAGGCCAGCCTCCCAATGATCTAAGAACTAGATGTCCAAAGATGATCTAGAGATCTAAAGTGATCAAAAGATCTAAAATGATCCAAAGATGAAAATACAATAGTAAAAGGTCCTATTTGTAGAGAACTAGTAGCCTAGGGTTTACAAAGATGAGTAAATTACATAAAAATCCACTCCGGGCCCACTTGGTGTGTGCTTGGGCTGAGCATTGAAGCATTTTCGTGTAGAGACTCTTCTTGGAGTTAAACGTCAGCTTTTGTGCCAGTTTGGGCGTTTAACTCCCATTCTTGTGCCAGTTCCGGCGTTTAACGCCGGGCAGTTTTGAGCTAATTTGGAATGCCGGTGTGGGCCATTAAATCTCGGGCAAAGTATAGACTATTATATATTGCTGGAAAGCCCAGGATGTCTACTTTCCAACGCCGTTGAGAGCGCGCCAATTGGGAGTCTGTAGCTCTAGAAAATCCACTTCGAGTGTAGGGAGGTCAGAATCCAACAGCATCTGCAGTCCTTTTTAGTCTCTGAATCAGATTTTTGCTCAAGTCCCTCAATTTCAGCCAGAAAATACCTAAAATCACAGAAAAACACACAAACTCATACTAAAGTCCAGAAAAGTGAATTTTAACTAAAAACTAATAAAAATATACTAAAAACTAACTAAAACATACTAAAAACATACTAAAAACAATGCCAAAAAGCGTATAAATTATCCGCTCATCACAACACCAAACTTAAATTGTAAAAACAATGCCAAAAAGCGTATAAATTATCCGCTCATCACAACACCAAACTTAAATTGTTGCTTGTCCCCAAGCAACTGAAAATCAAATAAGATAAAGAGAAGAAAATATACAATGAATTCCAAAAACATCTATGAAGATCAGTATTAATTAGATGAGCGGGGCTTTTAGCTTTTTGCCTCTGAA
>NC_029780.3:62848328-62855834 GCF_000817695.3 Arachis duranensis | reverse complement strand
ATTGATTCTCCTAGTTAAGTGTGATGATTCTTGAACACAGCTACTTTATGAGTCTTGGCCGTGGCCCAAAGCACTCTGTCTTCCAGTATTACCACCGGATACATACTTGCCACAGACACATAACTGGGTGAACCTTTTCAGATTGTGACTCAGCTTTGCTAGAGTCCCCAATTAGAGGTGTCCAGGGTTCTTAAGCACACTCTTTTTGCTTTGGATCACAACTTTATTTTTTTCTTTTCTCTCTCTTTTTTTTGTTTTTCTCTTTTTTTCTCTTTTTTTTTTGTATTCACTTCTTTTTCTTGCTTCAAGAATCATTTTTATGATTTTTCAGATCCTCAGTAACATGTCTCCTTTTTCATCATTCTTTCAAGAGCCAACATTCATGAACAACAAATTCAAAAGACATATGCACTGTTTAAGCATACATTCAGAAATCTAAAGTATTGCCACCACATCAAGGTAATTAATCTGTTATAAAATTTAAAATTCATGCAATTCTTCTATTTTTCAATTAAGAACATTTTTCATTTAGGAAAGGTGATGGATTCATAGGACATTCATAACTTTAAGGCATAGACACTAAGACACTAATGATCACAAGACACAAACATAGGTAAACATAAGCATAATTTTCGAAAAACAGAAAAATAAAGAACAAGGAGATTAAAGAACGGATCCACCTGAAGGCTAACCTTGCCAAGGTAGAGGACTTGTCCGCCACCTTATAAAGTTCTTGGGCTATAACCTCATGAACTTCTACTTCTTCTCCAATCATGATGCTATGAATCATGATGGCCCGGTCTAGAGTAACTTCAGACCGGTTGCTAGTGGGAATGATTGAGCGTTGGATAAACTCCAACCATCCCCTAGCTACGGGCTTGAGGTCATGCCTTCTCAATTGAACCAGCTTCCCTCTTGAATCTCTCTTCCATTGGGCGCCCTCTTCACAGATGTCTATGAGGACTTGGTCCAACCTTTGATCAAAGTTGACCCTTCTAGTGTAAGGGTGTTCATCTTCTTGCATCATGGGCAAGTTGAATGCCAACCTTACATTTTCCGGACTAAAATCCAAGTATTTCCCCCGAACCATTGTAAGCCAATTCTTTGGGTCTGGGTTCACACCTTGGTCATGGTTCTTGGTGATCCATGCATTAGCATAGAATTCTTGAACCATTAAGATTCTGACTTGTTGAATGGGGTTGGTAAGAACTTCCCAACCTCTTCTTCGAATCTCATGTCGGATCTCCGGATATTCACTCTTTTTGAGTTTGAAAGGGACCTCGGGGATCACCTTCTTCAAGGCCACAACTTCATAGAAGTAGTCTTGATTTGAGATGAATCTCTCCATCTCCCATGACTCGGAGGTGAAAGGTTTTGCCTTCCCTTTCCTCTTTCTAGAGGTTTCTCCGGCCTTAGATGCCATAAATGGTTATGGAAAAACAAAAAGCAATGCTTTTACCACACCAAACTTAAAAGGTTTGCTCGTCCTCGAGCAAAAGAAGAAAGAAGAGAGTAGAAGAAGAAGAAATGAAGGATATAGAGATGGCTTTGTGGTTCGGCCAAAGGGGGAGAAGTAGTGTTTAGCTTGTGTGAAAATGAAGGAGTGAAGATGGGTTTATATAGGAGTGGAAAGAGGGGTAGGGTTCGGTCATGTATGGGTGGGTTTGGGAGGGAAAGTGGTTTGAATTTGAATGGTTAGGTAAGTGGGGTTTTATGAAAGATGGATGTGAGTGGTGAAGAGAAAGATGGGATTTGATAGGTGAGGGTTTTTGGGGAAGAGGTGTTGAGGTGATTGGTGAATGGGTGAAGAAGAGAGAGAGTGGTGGGGTAGGTGGGGATCCTGTGGGGTCCACAGATCCTGAGGTGTCAGGAAAAGTCATCCCTGCACCAAGTGGCGAGCAAAATTGCTCCCTGTGCCAATTCTGGCGTTAAACGCCGGGCTGGTGCCCATTTCTGGCGTTTAACACCGACATCTTGCCCTTTCCTAGCGTTGAACGCCAGTCTGGTGCCCCTTTCTGGCGTTAAACGCCCAGAATGGTGCCAGACTAGGCGTTAAACGCCCATTTGCTGCCCTTACTGGCGTTTAAACGCCAGCAAGGTCTTCCTCCAAGGTGTGCTGTTTTTCTTTCTGTTTTTCATTCTCTTTTTCCTTTTTCAATTGATTTTGTGACTTTCCATGATCATCATCCTACAGAAAACATAAAAATAACAAAGGAAAAATAGATAATATAATATTGGGTTGCCTCCCAACAAGCGCTTCTTTAATGTCAGTAGCTTGACAGTGGGCTCTCATGGAGCCTCACAGATGCTCAGAGCAATGTTGGAACCTCCCAACACCAAACTTAGAGTTTGAATGTGGGGGTTCAACACCAAACTTAGAGCTTCCTCTCCATTGTTACAGAGGGAAATCCTTGAGCCTTAAACACAAAGGATTCTTCATTCACTTGAATGATCAGTTCACCTCTATCAACATCAATCACAGCCTTTGCTGTGGCTAGGAAGGGTCTGCCAAGGATGATGGATTCATCCATGTACTTCCCAGTCTCTAGGACTATGAAATCAGCAGGGATGTAATGGTCTTCAACTTTTACCAGAACATCCTCTACAAGTCCATAAGCTTGTTTTCTTGAATTGTCTGCCATCTCTAGTGAGATTTTTGCAGCTTGCACCTCAAAGATTCCTAACTTCTCCATTACAGAGAGAGGCATGAGGTTTATGCTTGACCCTAGGTCACACAGAGCCCTCTTGAAGGTCATGGTGCCTATGGCGCAAGGTATTGAAAACTTCCCAGGATCTTGTCTCTTTTGAGGTAATCTCTGCCTAGACAAGTCATCCAGTTCTTTGGTGAGCAAAGGGGGTGCATCCTCCCAAGTCTCATTACTAAATAACTTGTCATTTAGTTTCATGATTGCTCCAATGTATTTAGCAACTTGCTCTTCGGTGACATACTCATCCTCTTCAGAGGAAGAATACTCATCAGAGCTCATGAATGACAGAAGTAAATCCATTAGAATCTCTATGGTCTCAGTGTGAGCCTCAGATTCCCATGGTTCCTCATTAGGGAACTCATTGGAGGCCAGTGAACATCCATTGAGGTCTTCCTCAGTGGCGTTCACTGCCTCTCCCTCCTCTCCAAATTCGGCCATGTTGATGGCCTTGCACTCTCCTTTTGGATTCTCTTCTGTATTACTTGGAAGAGTACTAGGAGGGAGTTCAGTAATTTTCTTACTCAGCTGACCCACTCGTGCCTCCAAGTTTCTAATGGAGGACCTTGTTTCAGTCATGAAACTCTGGGTGGTTTTAATTAGATCAGATATCATGGTTGCTAAGTCAGAGTGGCTCTGCTCAGAATTCTCTGTCTGTTGCTGAGAAGATGATGGAAAGGGCTTGCCATTGCTAAACTTGTTTCCTTCACCATTATTGTTGTTGAAACCTTGTTGAGGTCTCTGTTGATCCTTCCATGAGAGATTTGGATGATTTCTCCATGAAGGATTATAGGTGTTTCCATAGGGTTCTCCCATGTAATTCACCTCTTCCATTGAAGGGTTCTCAAGATCATAAGCTTCTTCTTCAGATGAAGCATCCTTAGTACTGCCTGGTGTAGCTTGCATTCCAGACAGACTTTGAGAAATCAAATTGACTTGCTGGGTCAATATCTTGTTCTAAGCCAGTATGGCAATCAGAGTATCAATCTCAAGAACTCCTTTCTTCTTATTAGTCCCATTGTTCACAGGATTCCTTTCAGAAGTGTACATGAATTGGTTATTTGCAACCATTTCAATCAGCTCTTGAGCTTCTGTAGGCGTCTTCTTCCAGGCTTTCTTTAGGTTGTGAGTTCAAGCATGTCCTAGCTCTGTCTCTTACAGCAAAAGGGAATAGCATAAGTCTGTAGACCTCAGGATCAACCCCATTGGTCTTGACAGTGTCACAGATTTGCAAGAATTCAGCTAAAAACTGATGAGGATCTTCCAATGGAAGTCCATCGAACTTGCAATTTTGTTGCATTAGAGAAACTAATTGAGGCTTAAGCTCAAAGTTATTTGCTCCAATGACAGGGATAGAGATGCTTCTCCCATAGAAGTCGGGAGTAGGTGCAGTGAAGTCACCCAGCACCTTCCTTGCATTGTTGGCATTGTTGTTGTTTTCGGCTGCCATGGGTTCTTCTTCTTTGAAGATTTCTGTTAGGTCCTCTACAGAGAGTTGTGCCTTAGCTTCTCTTAGTTTTCGTTTCAAGGTCCTTTCAGGTTCAGGGTCAGCCTCAACAAGAATGCTTTTGTCTTTGCTCCTGCTCATATGAAAGAGAAGAGAACAAGAAAATATGGAATCCTCTATGTCACAGTATAGAGATTCCTTGAGGTGTCAGAGGAAAAGAAAAATAGAAGGAAGAGGTAGAAAATTCGAACTTATCAAGGAAGATGGAGTTCGAATTGTGCATTAAGGAATAGTGTTAGTCCATAAATTGAAGGATGTGAGAAGAAGGGAAGAATAAATTAAAAAGATTTTAAAAAACATTTTGAAAAACTCTAATTAATTTTCGAAAACCAAAAGTGGAAAAGAAATCAAGTGATTTTTGAAAAAGATTTTGAAATTAGAAAGTAAAAAGATATGATTGAAAACTCTTTTGAAAAAGATATGATTTAAGAAGATATAATTGAAAAAGATATAGTTTTAAAAAGAGATGATTGAGAAGATATGATTTGAAAAACAATTTAAAAAGATTTGATTTAAAAAGAATTAATGACTTGGCTAACAAGGAAAGATATGATTCAAACATTAAACCTTTCTCAACAGAAAAGGCAACATACTTAAAATGTTGAATCAAATCATTAATTGATAGCAAGTATTTTTGAAAATGGAAAGAAATTGATTTTGAAAAAGATTTGATTGAAAAGATTTTGAAAACTTGAAAAAAATTTGATTTGAAAACAAAATCTTCCCTCTTGTGCCATCCTGGCGTTAAACGCTCAGAATGGTGCACATTCTGGCATTTAACGCCCAAAGCACTACCCTTTTGGGCGTTAAACGCCCAGCCAGGCACCCTGGCTGGCGTTTAAACGCCAGTTTGCCATCCTCACTGGGCGTTTTGAACGCCCAGCTTTTTCTGTGTAATTCCTCTGCTGTATGTTCTGAATCTTCAATTCTCTATATTATTGACTTGAAAAGACACAAATTAAATTTTTTTTGGATTTTTAATAATGAGGAATAATCAAAATGCAACTGAAATCAAATAACAATGCATGCAAGACACCAAACTTAGCAGTTTGTATACTATTGACACTAACAAAATACTTAAGACAAGAGAATTTAAAGATAAAAAACAAGGAAATCATCAAGAACAACTTGAAGATTAATGAAGACACATGCATGAATTCGAAAAATGCAAGAAGAATAGAAACATGCAATTGATACCAAACTTAAAATGAGACTAGTGTCTCAATAAGAAACATAAAATTTTTTTGGTTTTTATGATTTTGTAATTTTTTGTGGTTTTTTTTTTGAAAACTATGTGGAAAAGTAAAATAAAGGATTCAAAATTCTTAATGAGAATCCCAGGAATCATTGCAATGCTAGTCTAAGACTCCGGTCCAGGAATTAGACATGGCTTCATAGCCAGCCAATCTTTCAAAGAAAGCTCCGGTCCAAAACACTAGACATGGCCAATGGCCAGCCAAGCCTTTGCAGATCATTGCTCCAACAGCAAGATTGATAGAAATCAACAAGCTCTTGTGATGATAAGTTGAAACCTCGGTCCAATAAAATTAGACATGGCTTCACAGCCAGCCAGACTTCAACAGATCATTATGAAACTCTAGAATTCATTCTTAAGAATTCTGAAAAATACCTAATCTAAGCAACAAGATGAACCGTCAGTTGTCCAAACTCAAACAATCCCCGGCAATGCGCCAAAAACTTGGTGCACGAAATTGTGATCATCAATGGCACCATCAACATGGTACGCACAATTGTAATCTCAACTCTTTATCACAACTTCGCACAACTAACCAGCAAGTGTACTGGGTCGTCCAAGTAATAAACCTTACGCGAGTAAGGGTCGATCCCACGGAGATTGTTGGTATGAAGCAAGCTATGGTCACCTTGTAAATCTTAGTCAGGCAAACTCAAATGGGTAAGGGTGATATACGAATAAACATAAAGATAGAGATAGAGATACTTATGCAATTCATCGGTGCGAATTTCAGATAAGCGTATGGAGATGCTTTGTCCCTTCCGTCTCTCTGCTTTCCTACTGTCTTCATCCAATCCTTCTTACTCCTTTCCATGCCAAGCTGTATGTAGGGTTTCACCATTGTCAGTGGCTACCTCCCATCCTCTCAGTGAAAATGTTCAACGCACCCTGTCACGGCACGGCTATTCAGCTGTCAGTTCTCGATCATGATGGAATAGAATCCAGTAATTCTTTTGCGTCTGCCACTAATGCCCCACAATCGCGAGTTTGAAGCTCGTCACAGTCATTCAATCATTGAATCCTACTCAGAATACCACAGACAAGGTTTAGACCTTCCGAATTCTCTTGAATGCCGCCATCAGTTCTAGCTTATACCACGAAGATTCCGATTAAGGGATCCAAGAGATAAACATTCAAGTCTTGTTTGCTTGTAGAACAGAAGTGGTTGTCAGCACTCGTTCATAAGTGAGAATGATGATGAGTGTCACATAATCATCACATTCATCATGTTCTTGGGTGAAAATGAATATCTTAGACAAAGAATGAGCTGAATTGAATAGAAGAACAATAGTAATTGCATTAATACTCGAGGTACAGCAGAGCTCCACACCTTAATCTATGGTGTGTAGAAACTCCACCGTTGAAAATACATAAGAACAAGGTCTAGGCATGGCCGTGAGGCCAGCCTCCCAATGATCTAAGAACTAGATGTCCAAAGATGATCTAGAGATCTAAAGTGATCAAAAGATCTAAAATGATCCAAAGATGAAAATACAATAGTAAAAGGTCCTATTTGTAGAGAACTAGTGGCCTAGGGTTTACAAAGATGAGTAAATTACATAAAAATCCACATCCGGGCCCACTTGGTGTGTGCTTGGGCTGAGCATTGAAGCATTTTCGTGTAGAGACTCTTCTTGGAGTTAAATGCCAGCTTTTGTGCCAGTTTGGGCGTTTAACTCCCATTCTTGTGCCAGTTCCGGCGTTTAACGCTGGGTAGTTTTGAGCTAATTTGGAATGTCGGTTTGGGTCATCAAATCTCGAGAAAAGTATGGACTATTATATATTGCTGGAAAGCCCAGAATGTCTACTTTCCAACACCGTTGAGATAGCGCCAATTGGGCTTCTGTAGCTCTAGAAAATCCACTTCGAGTGCAGGGAGGTCAGAATCCAACAGCATCTGCAGTCTTTTTTAGTCTCTGAATCAGATTTTTGCTCAAGTCCCTCAATTTCAGCCAGAAAATACCTAAAATCACAGAAAAACACACAAACTCATACTAAAGTCCAGAAAAGTGAATTTTAACTAAAAACTAATAAAAATA
>NC_029780.3:62822752-62848274 GCF_000817695.3 Arachis duranensis | reverse complement strand
AAATATACTAAAAACTAACTAAAACATACTAAAAACATACTAAAAACAATGCCAAAAAGCGTATAAATTGTCCGCTCATCAGCACGCGATCGCGTCGTCCATGCGATCACTTGGGTGCCAGTTTCTTCAAAGCTCCATTTCGCACTTTCCTTCCATTTTTGTATGTTTCCTTTTCCATCCTTTAAGTCATTCTGCCTTAGAAAATCTGAAACTACTCAACACACTAATCACGACATCGAATGGAAATAAAGGTAATTAAAATAATTAATTTTAAAGCTTAGAAAACATGTTTTTCACATACATCACATAATAAGGATGGGAAAGTAAAACCATGCAATTAATATGAATAAGTGGGTGAAGGATTGAATAAATCACTCAAACTAAGCATAAAATAACTCATGAAATATGGGTTTATCAGGAACGTAGCCGCCTCTCTTGAAATTCCAACCCCTAGGCACAAAATTCCTTCCTTGATCCCCCTTGAAGAATGCTCGGTGATCACCCTTATCTAAAGCAGGTTTTCTTATGCAATCCTCAACAGCTTTACTCTTATTTAGCAATTCAGAGAAGATTCTGACCTCCATTAGCCCACAGTGTAACGACCCAATTTTCAATATGTCTAGATCATCGTGAAAACTGAGCGCTACCAACTTATCCTCCTAATTATTACCTATCATTTATTATATAAGCCTGATTCGTTGTTAAAAGCATAGTTATTTTGGTGAGGTACTTTTACTTCTTTTTTTCGATCATGTTTGTCTAATGTTCGGAATCATTCACAAATAAACCCGTAAATAATAACAGTTACAACAGTTATAAACATCCACATTTATATACATCTCAAACAATTAACAACATTTAGTTAACCAGCCTTTATTAGAGTAATGATCTTTAGTTAGAACACCCCTAGATATAGCTAGACAATAACTATATATATATATATATATATATATACAACATCCCAGGCCCTGACCTGTTCAAGAAGTCCCTAAGCTGGCACCCAGGCTAGCCTAAACTCTATACTCACCTAGTCCCTCTAAACTGCTAAAGTGAGGGAAAATACGTTCTAGGTCTTCAAAACTCGAGTCAGGTCAAATGTTATCAAAAGGTGGAAGGTCGTCTACTACTCTTCTGCATGATCACACATTGCCATATGACGTCCCACTGGTACTCCATCAAGTAGCCACATAACAGGAGTCTCATACACAGGATTTAGGCTAAAGTGCGCATATGAACAGGGTGCAGACGTTAGCTGGTTTCACATTATATACATATAAAAAGAGAACGAGATTTACTCTAAACTCAGAAGACTACCTAGAGCAGAATTATTTTGGCAAAATGGTCATCAGTAGATTATGGAAGGGTACTCCTGCTTCCATCTGAAGGGGGAAGGGAGAGAGAATGGGTAAGAATTGGGGAGTTCTTAGTAAGGCCAGGGTTATTAGTTACATTCATTAATTCCGTGTTGTTTAGCAGATAAATAGTAAAAATACAGAGAAACAGTAAATAGAAGATACAGATAAATAGAGCAAAGTAGAGAAAACAGAAAGTAGGACACAAACAGAAGAATACAAGAAAATAAAACACAAACACAAAGAATAGAATACAAACAAAGAAGGCATACATTCATACAACAATCATAACAGAGGAAATGCACAACAAAGTATGATGCATGTCTAGTCCTAGTGCAGGTAATGAGCTCATTTGTCGGTTATATACCCGCTCCCAATGTTACCCGGAGCAGCTGAAACGGGTATGGTTTTCCAGTTAGCATAGGTACATTTCACACTAATTGACGTATGAGTCATATCCTCTGTAAGCAGACTCTGCCTTACAGGTGGCAGCATTCCAGCCGTGTATGAAATCATATCCTCGGTAAGCAATCCTTACCTTACAGGTGCGACATTCTAGCCGTGTATGAATTAATATCCTCTGCAAGTGATCCCAGGTTATCAGTTGCAGGTATAGTGGTGGACGAAATTGTGATACAAGAGTTCCAGGCACTGTTAGAGAAGCTCACAACTCCGTTCAACTTAACCAGCAAGTGTACCGGGTCATCCAAGTAATACCTTATGTGAGTAAGGGTCGATCCCACAGAGATTGTTGGTATGAAGCAAGCTATGGTCACCTTGTAAATCTCAGTTAGGCAGATTCAATGGTTATGGGTTCGAAATTAATAATAAATAGAAAATAAAAAGGGATAGAAATACTTATGTAAATCAATAGTGGGAATTTCAGATAGGCTTATGGAGATGCTGTGCTCCTTTCGAATCTCTACTTTTTTTATTACATTCATCCAATCCTTCCTACTCCTTTCCATGGCAAGCTGTATATTCTTTTGCGTCTGTCACTAACGCCCAGCCTTCAGGAGTTTGAAGCTCGTCATAGTCATTCAATACCGGAATCTTACTCGAAATACCACAGACAAGGTTAGACCTTCCAGATTCCCGGAATCCTACTCGGAATACCACAGACAAGGTTAGACTTTTCGGATTCCCATGAATTCCGCCATCTATCTAGCTTATACCACAAAGATTCTGTTGGGGAATCTAAGAGATATGCGCCCGGCCTAAAGTAGAACGGAAGTGGTTGTCAGTCACGCGCGTTCATAGGTGAGAATGGTGATGAGTGTCACGGATCATCACATTCATCAATTTGAAGTGCAACGTATATCTTGGAATAAGAATAAAAGAGAATTGAATAGAAAATAATAGTAATTGTATTGAAACTTGAGGTACAGCAGAGCTCCACACCCTTAATCTATGGTGTATAGAAACTCCACCGTTGAAATTACATAAGTGAAAGGTTCAGGCATGGCCAAATGGCCAGCCCCCATAAAGGTGATCAAAAGACCGAATGGTCAAAAGATGACTAATACACTAGTAAAAAGTCTTATTTATACTAAACTAGCTACTAGGGTTTACATGAGTAAGTAATTGATGCATAAATCCACTTCTGGGGCCCACTTGGTGTATGTTTGGGCTGAGCTTGATCTATCCACGAGCTGAGGCTTCTCTTGGAGTTGAACGCCAAGTTATAACGTGTTTTGGGCGTTCAACTCCGTGTTGTGACGTGTTTCTGGCGTTTAACTCCAGACAGCAGCATGTACTTGGCGTTGAGCGCCACTTTACGTCATCAATTCCCGAATAAAATATGGACTATTATATAATTCTGGAAAGCTCTGTATGTCTACTTTCCAACGCCGTTGAGAGCGCGCCATTCGGAGTTTTGTAGCTCCAAAAAATCCATTTTGAGTATAGGGAGGTCAGATTCTAACAGCATCAGCAATCCTTTGTCAGCCTCCTATCAGAGTTTTGCTCAAGTCCCTCAATTTCGGCCAGAAATTACTTGAAATCACAGAAAAACACACAAACTAATAGTAAAGTCCAGAAATGTGAATTTAACATAAAAACTAATGAAAACATCCCTGAAAGTAGCTTAAACTTACTAAAAACTACCTAAAAACAATGCCAAAAAGCGTATAAATTATCCGCTCATCATATAGCTCTCAATAACTGTGTAGCACTGGAAAATGTTCTATGGTCGTACACTATTTATCTAACTGCCTCAATGCAGAAGATGAACATACAAATAATTCTGGAGTTACCTTAATGTAACAAATGAATAAACAAACATCTCTTGGGTTGCCTTGATGAGTGAAAATCAATTCCACATAAACTAACCGACAAGTATACCGAGTCACATCAAGTAGTAAAACTCATATGAGTGAGGTCAATCCCAAGAGGATTGATGGATCAAGCAACTTTAGTCAGGTGATAAATTTAGTTAAGCTAACAGTGGTGAATTGGGTGAAATTGAACTAACAGAATATAAATTGCAGCAAATGTAAAAATACAGAAAGTAAATTGACTGAATCTTAAATAGAAAGAAACTTAAATTGCAGGAAAAGTAAATTGCATCAAATGTAAAGAGACTGGGTGCTGGGAAATTAAAGGAAGCAGTGAATCAAAGCAACAAGTAACAGAAAGAAAAACTCATTAGGGATTGGAGGTATCATAATCCATCATGAATCAAATAGATCTTAACTTCTTTCTCAATCATATGAATAGATCTATGGTGGATTGAAATTGATTGGATGCCAATTCCTTGGCAATCCAATCTCTCTAATCACAATCAATCTTGCCAATTCCTTGATCCAATTGTCATGAGAAGAGGTTAAGCATTTTCTCTCATGCATAAGCCACACAAACTCTCAAGATCTCAATTCCTCACGAATGGTGTTGATCAAGAGAGCTGTGAGAAACAGAGCTTCAGTTCTAATTTCCATGATTCCCCTTTCGAGGCTCACATGGAAATTCAAACCTCCTTCCGAAGTGAATGGATCTCAATCAAAGTAGAAGTTATTTCTTAGCTATCCAGATGAATTGAGAAGAAGAAGATGTTCACTTAATCATGTGAATTAAAATAGAGCTCCTCCCCCTAATGAATTGGGGTTCAGTAGATCATAGCTCAAAGAACAATTGCAAGAATTCTAAATTTCAGAAATATAAATCAAGGTTACTGTAAACTGAATTGTAAAACTTGCAGAAAGGAAAATTGCAGACGATAATGGCAGAAATTTGAAACTGCATAAGTTAAATTGAATTCAATACTGAAATGTAAAAGTGTAGAAAGGTAAAAGTGTTTCAAGAGCCCTTCTACTCTACTCCTACTCCTACTCCTACTCCTACTCCTACTCCTACTACTAATCCTACTGTATTTCAGCACCAGAACCCCCTAATGAATTTAAACTGATGCCTTTATATAGGCTTTCCTAAATTACAAATTGAAATAAAATTGAAAACAAATTATCATTAAATGAGATTCCTATTCTAGATGATCCTTATGGTCTTCATTGAGTGATAGGAGTGGGCTTGCTTGCTTGTAGTTCAAAAGAAATTTAAATGATTGATGTTTCTATCTAGCTCATTTTATGAAATCTTTTCTTTCTATTTCTTCCTTGAAGCAAGCTTTTCATTCTCTTCTTAGCTTCTCCTTTTCGGTGCTTTGCACTATGAGTTGATAACAAAGCTACGACTCCAAATGCTTTGTTTTCAAGTATTACAACTTGATACATAAGCACCACAAGCATTTAATTAGAGGACTTCTTTAAGCTCATTTATTTCTTGTCTTTACTCTCTAATTATTGATGCTCAGAGCCTTGAGCTATGAGGGAGTGCTTTTGCACTTGAGCCTAACCTTGACTTCTAAGTGTTTTGTTTTCAAGCTTTTTGCCTGATACATAAACACCACAAGTACTTAACAAATAAATTGTCATCGGTACTCAGAGCCTTCAGCTTTCTCATTCTTTCCCTTTTTCTTTTCTTGCCTTAACTGTATTTGCTTCTTCAAGGTTTTCAAGATTTCAAAAAATTTCATAAAATGTCCTAGATGAAAACTTCAATTAATTAAATTCCAATGCAATTGAACAATAATTAATCATACTAGCCTTCCAATACTTGTATGCCCATGCTAAGTTCTTCTTTAATTACCTTGTTTGTTTGTGATCATGATACTTAATTGCTTTTAAACTCACAAAACTCAAGTTGGTAGTAATAATGTCACAGCAACATGTTACATTCTAGTAATCAAACTATGCTTATTCACAATACACATCCATACAGAGAAGATAGAAGACAATCATGCAATTTAAAGTGCTGGAAATAAGTAGGAGATAAAAGGAGCGTTACCACCTTGTAGTTCATTTTCACTATTATTATCCTTTTCCCCCAATTCTTCCCCTTCCCATACCAAACTTAGAATGCTTGCTTATCCTCAAGAAATAATTAAAACAGTGGTGATAGGGTCTATGATGGTTCATGAGTGTCTTAAATAATAAAATGTCAGTGGTACATATGTTTAAGCAAGCGAAATTAAAAATAACAATGAAGGCACAGGAAACAGAGACATTGTGATTGCAAAAATAAGAAGTTATGCATGATACATTGCATAAAATATAAGTGGCATACTAAACTTAGTGTGACACTTTCACTTGGAATTGATGCAAGTATCCAATAAAGATTATAAACAAATTTTTGTTGCATAGCAACACCAAACTTAGAATGCAATCACATGTCAATTTATTTGAGCTAAAACTAAACAAAGGAAATTGTTTTATGCTAATAACGCAATCACCAAGCGAAGAATTTGTCACAAGTAAGGATTTCTTGGTGAGGTATTAACAACAACAGTTAGGGAGCAAAAATAAAAGAAAGTATCAAAAATAAAAGAATGACTAAAACCAAGAGAAAGAAAAAGTGCCACATCAAAAGAAAGATAACATTGCAGATGCATTATGATTATACAAACAAGTGGTGTTGCTGGACTCATTACATAGAAAAATAAGTGGCACACCAAACTTAATGTGACACTTTCTCTTGAAATTGATGCAATCATCCAGAAAGATTGAAAACATATTGTTGCAGGACAACACCAAACTTAGAATGTAATCATATGCTTAATTATTGAAAATAGACAAAGCAAAGAAAGAAAATGTTACCTACGGTTGAGTTGCCTCCCAATAAGCGCTCTTTTAGTGTCATTAGCTTGACATGTTATTCTTAACTGTCTTCCTCTTCTTCTAGTTTGTTAAGAGGAATGACCTCTGGTAGAAGGAAGAGCTAGTCAGTGCCCCCTTTCTTAGCTTCTTCCCAGCAAGCTTCCTTTGGTTATTTGCTTGATTAAACTTACTTGCTGGTGGTTCAAGGGTGGGACAATTTACAGTTGACCTTTTTTTCTTCATGAATGTTGTCCTTTGTAGCTTGGTCACAATCCTCTCTTTGGTGCTCTTGTCAGTTGCCTTTACTTTTTTTATTCCAAGACTTGGTAATTTTGTGATTGTTTGAGTATTCTCTTCACCAAAAGCCTCTTGAATTGGTGGTTCAATGAGCCCTTCATCCATGTAGCTCTCTGCTTCAATTGAGTGTGAACTTCCTTGATTGGCTTCCTGCCTTTCTTCTACATGATACTCCATTGAGTCTTTTGGGGGTGAAGTTTCATGTTCCTCTGTCACCACAATTAGCTTCTGTAAATATGGAGCCACAGGTTCAAATATCTCCACAACCTCTTTCTCCATTGAAGTTTCA
The DNA here is from genome assembly GCF_000817695.3 of Arachis duranensis. Lineage (NCBI taxonomy): Eukaryota > Viridiplantae > Streptophyta > Magnoliopsida > Fabales > Fabaceae > Arachis > Arachis duranensis. Next base: position 62,841,189 of record NC_029780.3, on the reverse strand, counting down.
TTTGGTATTTGAGCTTCTTTTCTTTGTTCTTCCACTTCCTCCTTTGCACTCAACATTTGATTTAATAGCACTTTTATGGAGGAGGTTTGTTGTTCTTCCCAAGATTTCTTCATCTTCTCTTCATATCTTTCAATCACGGATTCAAGTGTTGAGAGTCTTTGGTTCAGGGAAGTTTGTGGGGGTTGTGAGTCTTCATGTTCCTTTGTCATTTCAAGTGGCCTCTGTAGATATAAAGTCCTTGGCTCAATATCTCCACCACCTCATTCTCTATTGAAATTTCACTTGATACATGGGCCTCTTCAGCTTGCTCTTCCACTTCCTCCCTTCACCCACAGATTGGTCTTCATCTTCCTTACTTAGTAGTTCTAAGTTTTTCCTCATTTTCTCTAAGTGCTCATCCATCTTTTTGAAGAGGATTCTTTGTTCTTTTCAAGATTGTTCTTGTCTTTGACAGGGTTGTTCAACTGCTAGCTCAAGGAAAGAAGGCTGAGAATCAATTTCTGGATACGTGGGTATTGTGGTGAAGTCATTTTGAGAAGTATGGAAAGAATTTTGTGCTGAGTCATACTCAAGTGATGAGGAGTTTTCAAATAAAAAACTGGGAGTTGAGGTTGGACAATTTTTCATGAATGAATTGAAGGTACTCTCAAGTGATGATGGCTTTTGATAGGTGGAGTGTGGACCATTGAATGCTATTTGGTTTTGATCCTCCCACCCACAACTTGAGTAACTGTTGGATTCATGAAAGTATGGATCATCTTGTGGCATTAGGGAGCAATCTTGCATGAATGTATTGACATCACAATCAAATGATGATGTTTCTTGATGAACTGAATATGAAGCATTGAAATTTCCTTCCCAGTCATAATTCGTGTCAGTGTCATAACAATATGAGTCACTTTGTGGTTCTAGGAAGTAGTTCATTTCACTTGATAGTTCATACTCTCACATTCCTTGTTAATATTCCCAGTCACCATTAGGATAATGACATAAATCATATTGTGGTGGTGGACAATATCCTATTTCACTTGATTGTTCACACTCTTGTTGATATTTCCAGACACCATGAGGATAATGACATAAATAATTTTGTGGTTCTGGACAACATCTCAAGTGATTTGCTTGATCATTTTGTAGCTCTAGAGCATATCCCCATTAGTTGGATTGCTCATAATCTGTCATTTCTTGGTGATTTTCCCAGCCATCATTAGGATAATGAGTTGAATCATATTGTGATGGTGGGTAATATCCCATGAAATTTGTTTGATCAAAAGATGAAGTGAAGTCCATTTGAATTTTGTAAATCACAATCACCAACGAAAACTGAAATTACTCAAATCAGAGATGAGAATTTCTTAGTGAGGCAATAATAGAAACTCCTTAGTATCAAGAGAAAACAGAAAATTAAAAGAACTCAAATGACAAAAACAAAGAAAATGCTTAATCTAGACTCATCACCCACTTAATCATTGTCGATCTAAATCATTCCCCGGAAATGGCGCCAAAAGCATGATGAGTGAAAATCGATTCCACACAAACTAACCGACAAGTATACCGGGTCACATCAAGTAGTAAAACTTACATGAGTGAGGTCGATCCCACAAGGATTGATGGATCAAGCAACTTTAGTTAGGTGATAAATTTAGTTAAGCTAACAGTGGTGAATTGGGTGAAATTGAACTAACAGAATATAAATTGCAGGAAATGTAAAAATGCAGAAAGTAAATTGACTGAATCTTAAATAGCAAGAAACTTAAATTGCAGGAAAAGTAAATTGCATCAAATGTAAAGGGACTAGGTGCTGGGAAACTAAAGGAAGCAGTGAATCAAAGCAACAAGTAACAGAAAGAAAAAATCAGTAGGGATTGGAGATATCATAATCCATCATGAATAAAATAGATCTCAACTTATTTCTCAATCATATGAATAGATCTATAGCGGATTGAAATTGATTGGATCCCAATTCCTTGGCAATCCAATCACTCTAATCACAATGAATCCTGCTAATTCCTTGATCCAATTGTCATGAGAAGAGGTTAAGCATTTTCTCTCATCCATAAGCCACACAAACTTTCAAGATCTCAATTCCTCCCGAATGGTGTTGATCAAGAGAGCTATGAGAAACAGGGCTTCAATTCTAATTTCCATGATTCCCCTTCCGAGGCTCACATGGAAATTCACAGATTCAAACCCCCTTTCCAAAGTGAATGGATCTCAATCAAAACAGAAGTTATTTCTTAGCTATCCAAATAATTTGAGAAGAAGAAGATGTTACTTAATCATGTGAATTAAAATAGAGCTCCTCCCCCTAATGAATTGAGGTTCAGTGGATCATAACACAAAAAACAATTGCAAGAATTCTAAATTTCAGAAATGTAAATCAAGGTTACTGTAAACTGAATTCTAAAACTTGCAGAAAGAAAATTTGCAGACGAGAATGGCAGAAATTTGAAACTTCATAAGCTAAATTGAATTCAATAGTGAAATGTAAAAGTGCAGAAAGGTAAAAGTGTTTACAAGAGCCCTTCTACTCTACTCCTACTCTTACTCCTACTACTACTACTACTTCTACTGTATTTCAGAACCAGAACCCCCTAATGAATTGAAACTGATGCCTTTATATAGGCTTTCCTAAATTACAAATTCAAATAAAATTGAAAATAAATTACAATTAAATAAGATTCCTATTCTAGATGATCCTTGTGGTCTTCATTGAGTGATAGGAGTGGGCATGCTTGCTTGTAGTTCAAATAGGCTTGGAATGAAGTTAATTTGAGCAGAAATTCACTTCTAGGAGAGCGTAGCGTTCATTTGGAGAATAGAGCACTCGGGCACCCACGCGTATGCGTGCTATACGCTTGTGCATCCCTGGTGTTTTGGCTCGTCGACGCGTACGCATCCCTTGCAGCGTTTGCTTTGAAAGCGTAGCGTTCGTGAAATGAACGCTTGACGTGGCAAAAATTGGCGGATTTAGAATGATTGAGAAAAATGGCATTGCAAGTACAGTTCTTAACCAACAAAAATCCACTTGTCAATTTAGAAAAGAGTTGTCACAAAATTAGAATTAAAATACTGGGAGTATGAGTCCCAGGTCGTCTCCCAACGAGTTGCAGAAAGATGTGCTATTTTATTAATCAGAGATTTTCCAAAATGATTTTGAGTTTGATAAAAAGGAAACTAAATCAGAGAATTTATGTAATTTAAATAAAAATCTTGACCGGGAGAAGATTAATCGGAAGTTCTATCCTTATTGGAATTTTATCAAGATCAATTAATAATTAGTGGTTGTTTCTACTTAGTTAACCCTCAATGAATGAAGAAAAGTCAAGTTAAAAGTCAACTTCTATTCACAAGTCCTAATCCTCTCCCTTGGAAAGGATTAGAGTTAGTGACTAACAAGCCAACTGATGATTGAATTTTTGACAGTTTAGAATTTCACTCACGAAATCTCGTTGTAAAGTATAGTTTCTAAACCAACAATAATCCATTCATACAAAAGATTGTTTGTCACTAAAACAAACCCCTAAATTTATAAACCAAAGTATTGAACCTCGGGTTGTTCTCCATAGGAATTGTAATAAAGTGTCTTGTTATTGGTTATGAGTTATTTTTGGGGTTTTGATAAGAGACATGAAAGATAAATGGCAAGAAAGTAAACTAATAGCTAAAAAGGTCTTAGCAAGGGTTGGTGGTCAAGGATCTCTATCCTAATCACTAACCACAATATGAGAATTGGCAAGGATTAATCTCACTAAATAATCCTCTAACTACTAGTAAAGGAAAGTTAAATGAGATATATCAATCCAAGTCTATAGGTCCTAATTCTCCACTAATTCAATTAGTGAGAACTAGAGTCAATGGCTCCCAATCATCAATCACTTGGACATTAGTAACTCAAGAGTTCCTAGGTTACCTTTCCAAGCCAAGAGCATAAAATCCTACTCTAAAATCCTTCCAAGCATTTTATCAAACACTTGGAAGGTAAAAGAATAAAGCATGGTAGATCAATCAACAAGAATAAAATCTAACAACAATTATTGCAAGAACTAACAACAACAAATCAAAAGAAGAACAATTATTATGAATTGCCTTGAATTGAATAGAAAGAAAATAGAAGAAACAAAAGTAGATCTATAACAAAGCATAGAAACAACATAAAGGAAATTACAACAAAAGAATAGAAGAATGATGATTGCAACAACAAGGAATTGAGAATAAGGAGTAGAAGAATGAATGAATGAAAACCTAGATCTAAGAACTAACCTAATCCTAATCCTAATCCTAGAGAGAAGTGAGAGCTTCTCTCTCTAAAACTAACTCTAAACTAATCCTAGTGAGTGTGAATGATTGAAAGTGAGTGAATCCCCCTTTTACTCTTCAATCCTTGGCTTTAAATAGCATCTTTGGCACCAAAGTTGGTTGGAATTGGGCCCCACAACCCTTCTGAATTCGCTGGCCACGAGTTTATTAAAAAATCATATTCCAGGACCGACGGGTACGCGTACAGCACGCGTACACGTCCATGGGGTAATTCGCGAGCTGCGCTTAAGCGCCAAGTGCACGCGTGCGTCCATGGGCGAGTTCAATTCTTTGGCTTTTCATGATCTTCTCTACTTTGTATGCTTTCCTTTTCACTCCTTTGATCCATTCCTAGCCTTTTCAATCTGAAATCACTAACAAACACATCAAGGCATCTAGTGGAATCAAAGGTGAATTAAAATTAACTAATTTAAGGTCTAGAAAGCATGTTTTCACATCTAAGCACAAATAAGGAGACAATCATAAAATCATGCTAATTCATTGAATAATTGTGGGTAAAAGGTATTAAAATCTCCTAAAATCAATACAAGATAAACCCTACAAATGGGGTTTATCAACCTCCCTACACTTAAACCAAGCATGTCCTCATGCTTAAACTAAGAATGAGGTAAAGGGCATGGCATTTATTCAATCAAAACTAACTAAATGCAATCTACATATATGCAACTATCTAAATGAATGCAATTGCTTGGTCAAAATAAATCAATTCCCAAGAATACATATATAAGCACAAGGGCCAAAGGTATTAACAACCATGCCAAACCATAGTTGAATTGATCTATTACATATTTTTTACAAACTTGCATGAAAAGTGACACTTATCGGTGGAAACATGTAATTGAGCAATCGAACCCTCACCGGATGTGTTTGCACTCTATTCGCTCAAGTGTTTGGGTCGATTCACTCAATTCTCCCCTAATCATGCTTTCTAAGATTTGTTTTTCTTCTAACAATTAACATTTATTTCATGCATGCATACACATTTGAATCTTTGATAAACTTAAACTTCCCACCTAGCCTATGACATCCTATACAATTTAGTTCTAACCTAACTACCCATTTTTCACTTTTTTCACATACTCATGTATCCCTTTTCATTTCACAACATTTATGCATTGATCTTTATTGAGCTTCACTTTGCTTTCGGGCATTTTATCCCCTTTTTATTTCTTTCTTTTTCTTTGTTTCTTTCTTTTTCTAATAATTTTTTTCCATATTATTTTTTTCTTTTTTTTTATTTTTCTCATTTTTTCTTTCTATATACAAGAGCATCAATGCATAAGGTTTTACATTTGATCAATACATGAGCATGTACCCAATTCCCAATATTCACAACAAAAATACAAAACTACCCTTTTACTCCCCCAATGTTCCAAGATTTCCCACACTTGAATGATACTCACGTACTAGCCTAAGCTAATCAAAGATCCAAATAAGGACATTTATTATTTTTCGCTTTAAGGCTTATAATGTGCTAAATTAAAGAACAAGTGGGTTAAGCGTAGGCTCAAAGTTGGCTAACAATGGAAGATAAAAGGTAAGCCCATATGGGTAAGTGAGCTAAATGAAATGATGGCCTCAATCATATAAATACATGTATACATAAAATAATGGAAATAGAGAATCAAACATATCAAAGATTACAATCATAGAAAGAGAATAATGCACACAAGAAGGAAAAATAAGTAGTTATAAGATGTAACCACACCATTAGGCTCAAATCTCACTTGCTTGTGTTCTTAGCTCAAAAACATGATCCACAATATATATATGTGATTCAGGCAAGTTCTATGAAAAAGTTTTTCACTCAAATCAATTGAGGTGCCCTATAGATAGAATTCTTGAAAGATCTCATTATTTTGACTAAGCTTATTATGTATATATATGCAAAATTAGAAAATACAACTAAAAAAACCCTAAAAAAACCTAAAATGAAATGCAAAAGTGTTGGAATTAGAAACTCGTCACCCAAAATCGCCGACCGGTCGGACGACCTCCCCACACTTAAAAGTTTGCACCGTCCTTGGTGCACTCAAAGATGAGCAAGGGGGTACGGCGACTCTCTGGATTGCTGCGTTCAGCTGGTAGGTTAACCAGTGCTGCGTGTTCTTAATCTTGCTTTCGTTATTGCTTGTGGTGCATCCATCATGAAAAAGAAAAATATAACACCATAAGATGAGAGGATATAAAAGCAAGGAAGCATACGTTGTTGGAATGAGGTAAATCACTAGGAATGAGTGAGTGAATTAGTGTGACATTAAGAAATATTAGGTATGTGAATTCTAAATTGCGCGGTTTAGAACACACATTAGCATAAAAAGTGATGCCACAAAAGAAGTATGCGCTTCACTTATCCTAGTGTGCTTGAGATGCTTTAAGTGAACTTGTAAGGTAAAACAAGCTTTGAAGAAGCATGAAAGCATTCAAGCTAAAAACATATGGATGCATATGATCATGAACACAATGCATTACGGCAAATGCACAACATCATCCATCAAGAGGTTGCCTAATCACAGAATAAGGCTCAAATCACATGGTGGCCAAATTATGCAATTCAAAAAGATTAAACATGCTTGAAGGCATTTCTCATCACTTGGTATTATTAAAAGGTAAGCATGAAAAACTTAAAACCAAGTAGCAAAATATAACCTCAACAATAGAATCCAACAAAGATTATAAACAAAGTGATGTTAAGAAAATATCCCTTTTTAATACTCAGCAACAATTAATGGTAAACAAGAATAACAATCCAACACTTATAATGAAAAAGAGAAAATGAAATGAAAACTAACTAAAACTAACTAATCAACTAACTAACTAACTAATTAGTTAACTAAAATAAATGGTTATCAATGGTGTTTGGAAGTATTGGATGAGGGGTAGAAGGAGGGAAGAAGAAAGGAGAAGGAAAGAAATGGGAAGAGGAGAAGAAAAGAAGTGGATTGAAGGAGGGGCATCCACGCATACGCGCACAAGGCGCACACGCGCGGATGGTGGTATAATGGACGCGACGCGTATGCGCACCTAACGCGTCCGCATCGATGGCTTATTTCAAGAGTGGCGTGCACACATCATGTGCGCGTACGCACGAATGGTTTTGTGCCAAAGGCACAACGTTGGCATAGCACAGGCACAACTCTCGGGTCAATGTATGAAAGGTGGAACTTCTCAATCCATGTGTACGCGCGCATGGCGCGTCCGCGCGGAATTGCCGAAAAGCTTGGGCACGCGTAGGCACACCGTACACGTACGCGTGGATGGTGCTCTATTTTTCAAAAATTTTTCTATGTTTTTGCACCAATCCAAGCATTCCAAACCTCCAAACAGCTACCAAAACACCCTAAAACCTTATTTAACATGATAAAATACTAATTAAACTCAACAAACTAATCAAAACATGAAATTAAACTACTTTTACCAATATGTATAAAAAGAGAAAATGAAAAGAAGTTACCATGGTGGGGTGTCTCCCACCTAGCACTTTTGTTTATTGTCCTTAAGTTGGACTCATAGGGAGCTCCTCATCAAGGTCGCTTGTGCTTGTACTCATCTTGGAACATCCACCAATGCTTGGTCTTCCAATAAGCTCCATCATTCAAGATTAATAACTTCAAGCTTGGGTGGAGTTCCTCACAAGCTATGAGCTTCCAAAGGTGATCCTCGTGTATTCCAGGATCCCATATCTTGTTTCTACACCCATCTTTGGGTTGATTATCATTATTCCATTTGGGTGGCATAACCTTATAATTCTCATTTAAGAAACCAAACAATATCCTAGACCCAAGAAATTTAGTTCTACACCAACCGTTGCAATTAAGCTTTGAACGTGTAGCCATAATGAACCTAGAATAATGTTTCCAACCACTAGCCATCTCCCTTTTACTCTTAAAGCCACAAATATATCTAAGTTGACCATCTGTTTCAATCAAACCATATTCAAGGGGAATAATAAAGCTAAAGTATAAGGAATTTACCCACTTGAATGAAAGAATGGATGGTGGTGGCTTGGGGAGAGGTGTCTCCAATGTGCTTGTAAGCTCTACTCCATTGTGTTCTTCCTTGTCAACTTCCACCTCTTCATAAAGTTCTTCATTCTCAATTCTTTGTTCATCAACTTCATCTAACTCTTCTCCATCACTTAGGTCATAAATGGGAGGTTGAGAGAAATCTACCTCCACATCACTTTCAAATTCATTGGGAGAAGGTTCTTTAAATTCAAAGGATTCTTCACCAAGAAGATTGGATGCATGATCTTTATCACCAAGGGAACTCAATTCTTGCTTCATCCATTCCAAGTATTCATTCAAAAGTTGCCTTGGAGGTTGGCACTCTCCTCCTCAACATCAAATTCACTCTTCTTGGAAGGATTCTCTATGATTTTAGCTTCCTAAGGAGGTTCCGCATCTCCTAAGTCTTCAACCACTTCTTCCTTTTCTTCAATAATCATAGGCTTTTCCAATTTCTCTAATACAAAATAACATTCCTCCTTCTCCACTGGAGTTTCCAATCTCTCCTTCATGCTATGCTCTTCCGTGGATTCTTCACATGTAGCTATGGGGGTTACTTGAATATTCAAGCATTGGGAGGCTAATCGGCTTACTACCTTGGTCAAGGTAGCCACAAATTGTTGCACATCCCTTTTCATTTCATCTTGCCCTTGAAGAAGAATACCAAGGGTTTCATCCATTAGAGATTGGAGTGGATAGGAGGGTTCATTATTTTGGAGAAAGAATTCGTGATAGGAAAGTAGTTCTTCTTGGTAAAGGTGGTGGTGTGTATTGAGGTGGTTCTTGGGAGTAATTATGATAGAATTGTGGTGGTTCTATGTGTGGCTCATATGGTTCAAAATGTGGTTGGTATTAGGGATGATCAAAACCGAACTAGACCGAACAAAACCGATGAACTGAACCAAAAAACCAAAAACTGAATAAACCGAAAATCGAAAAAACCGAAAAATTAAATGTTTGCTGTTTTTTCTTCGGTTTGGTTCGGTTTTTGGTTCTAACATACAAAACTTGAACCAAACCGAACCGAACCGCTACTTTAATTTAAAGCCAAAAATGTCTTAAATAAAACCTAACCCTAATAACGCAATACCCTAACATTCTCACTCACTCTCCTTCACTTCTGCGCTTCACAGCTCTTGGGCTAGAGTCTCTCTCCACTTTCCTCATCACATAGTCAATCTGCCTCTCAAACCATTGCAGTAACAGCCCATCCATTTTCTTTCTTTCGCAGTTTGTACTCACCCTTTCCCTTTCGCCTCTCCCTTTCCTTCTCTCGCAGTCGAAGCCGCCGCCGTTCGTCGCACGTCACCCGTCAGTCGCACTTCGTCACCCGTCGTTCGTTCGTCGTTGAAGCCGTGTTGTCTGTCTAGTCTCTTCTTCTCTGTCATCCTCTATAATGGAACCTAGGCCTCAGATTTGTTTTTTTGTTCTGATTCTATTTTTTGTTAAATCTGATTTAGTCTTGCTATTAATTCTAATTTGTAATGAACACTTGGTTGGCTTGTTCTTGATTCTATGGTTGAGCTGTTGATTCTGATTTTGTTTTTTAATTTTGAACTTTTGTTCTATTTTGATTTGGGGTAATTTTGATTTAGGGTTGATTTTGAACTTCTTGTTTATTTGATGATAATGCAGGAAAGAGGAAGGTGGAAGAGGAAGAATTTGTGGAATTGGTGCACCATATGAAAATTTTTAGAATTAGTTTGGTTGTATTTCTGATTGTCTTTGCCCTTTTTTTTTGCTTTTTGATTTACTGAGTCTGGTTAATTACCTAACTTGACTTTGTGGTTTGGTATTCTAATTTTTGTTGTTTTAATTTTATTGTTGTTCTAATTTTGACCTATTTCTAATAATTTATTCAATTTTTCTTGGATATATATTATTATCTGGTTACGGTTCTCTTTGCTGAATTCAATCCTTGGAGATAATGATGATTGAGTTGTAACACATTATCAACATATAGTGAATTATGTTGCTGCAACATTCATATTTTTATAGTATTTTTTTTAGAAGATAGAGTTTTAAATCATCTGATTTATGTACAGCGTATAGAAGTAATGGTTGATTGACAATAGTTGTTGTTTTATTTGTTAATGTTGTTTTACTTGTTATTGATTCATTGATTATTTGATTTCATTGTTGCTGGTTGTTGTTTTCTTGCTGTTTCAGTGTTCATTGTTGAAAATTAGTGACTTTCCTTTTGTTGAAAATTATAGTTGCATTAGTAAATTGCATATATGATATATGTGTCCTTATATAAGCATCTTCTTATAGTAAAGTGCAGGAAAATAAAGTGTTGGAAAGTAAAAGAGCAAGATAAGTAAAATGCTAAAAATTAAATGATGGAAGGTAAAGGTAGAAAACATAAGGGATTGGAGATGTTGATTCCTCTTGAATCAATGGGTCTCACTCCTTCTTAATCATATGAAGAAAATCTATGGCGGATTGTCAATAATTGAGTTCCAGTTCCTTGGCAATCCAATTTCTCTTAACACAATCAATTGCCAATTCCTTGATCTAATTGTTCATGAGAAGAGATTAAGTTTAATTCTCTAATCCATAAGCCACACAAGTTCTCAGGGTCTCAATTCAAAATAGGAATTTATTGATCAAAAGAGTTGTGAGAGAAAGAGCTTCAAACTGAATTCCATGATCCCTCTTCCAAGGCTCACATAAAGATTCAAGTAGATCTAAACCTCATTCCAGTAGTGAATAGATCTATTAAGCACAGAAGTTTTCCCTTAGCTACAACACGCGGATTTAGAAGAAGAATAATTTCATTAATTCATTTGGGTTACAACAGAGCTCTTTTCCCAAAATGATGGGGTTAGTTGATCATTCCTCTAAGAAATCTCAAAAGAAAATTAAAGTGCATGAAAGTAAAAATGAAAATTAAAGACTTATAACTAAAATGGAAATTAAAGATTCATAAATGAAAATTCAAGATAAACAACTAAACTATTACAAGGTAAGAAAAGAAAGAGAAGAAGAGTGTATGAAGGAAGGGTCCGAAAACCCTTCCCAGAACGGTGTTTCCAGTCCAGCCTCCTGTGAAGTGTGAAACTAATACCTATTTATAAGCTAGCCTAAATTACAAATTGAAATGAAATTGAAAGTAAATTACAATCAAATGAAAATTAGCTAATTCTAGATGATTCTAGTGGCCTTTATTGGTTGACAATTGTGGGCTTGCTTGCTTGAACTTTAAGTGGACTTGGAGTGAAATATTTGATCCAAATTGAGGTTCTGGATTGACTTGGCATTATTGGGCAGTATTTGTGGCATTGCCAATGCCCAAGAAAATTGCTTCTAGGTTGACTTGGTCTTGACATATTTGGGCCTTAAAGATGCTTATTGTTTGTGCTTCAATTTCATGCCCACTATAGATTATTAAACACCGTTGGAAAGCTCTGAATACCAGCTTTCTAATGCAACTAAAATCATCTCAATTGAATCTTTGTAACTCAAGTTATGCTCCTTTGAAGGAGCTAAGGTCACTGGCATTATTGCTGGCATTAGTGTGCTAACACTGCCACTAACGCCAGCGTTAATGGCGTTAACAATCCCACTAACACCAGTGTTAACGGTGTTAATAATGCTAGGTTCTGAAGCTCTAACTTAATTTCCACCCCCATAATATTATATATTTTTGAAAATCCCTGAATGTGTACTTTCCAATGTTTTTAGAAGCGCATCATTTGGTGCTTGACAGCTCGAGTTAAACTCCATGGAAGGTGAAGAGATCAGCTAGCCTTACTACAGGTTGATACTATGTTCATCTTTGAACTTTTGGGGTAAGTTTTCTCCCTCAAATTTAGTGTCCATCATGTAGTGTCATATATTCTTGGAAAGATTTAGATTCCTACTTTCCAATGCCATTGGAATCACCTCATTTGAAGCTTTGTAGCTCAAGTTATTCTTGTTTGAGGAGGACACGGTCAGGCTACCGAGTGCTAAGTTAGCGCTGGTGTTAGTGGCACTAACGTGGCCACTAACGCCACCATTCCTCGCTTAGTCACGTTAGCACTGGCGTTAGTGGGTGGCTAATGCTACCACTAATGCCACTTTTGCTTGCCTTGCCCACGTTAGCACTGGCATTAGTCGCACGCACTAACGTTGCCATTGATACGGAAAAATTAATCTTCCATAATTAACTACCGGCAAGTGCACCGGGTCGTATCAAGTAATAAAACTCACAAGAGTGAGGTCGATCCCACGAGGATTAACAGATTAAGCAAGCAATACTTGATTGATTACTCTAGTTAGACAAGCATAATTGAGAGATAATCAAACAAGAAATGTAAATGACATTAAAGTAAATGAAAGTAATAAAGTGCACGAAATTAAATGACAAGAGTGTAAAGTACAAGAAAGTAAATTGCAAGAAATGTAAAGTGCAGAAAAGTAAATAGTTAGAACTAAAAACGAAAAAAGAGGCATTAGAATCAAGAGATAATGTACTTCTCCGAATCAACAATTCTCATCTCTTTCTCAATCAATGCATTCATTGATCTCTTGGCAATCTTAGGTGATTGAATCCTAATTCCTTGGCAATCCAATCTCTCTAAGCTTGAACAATTGTCCAATTTCTTGATCTGATTGCTCATGGGAAAAGATGAAGTACGATTATAGATTATACCACATGTTTTTCTAGATCAAAGCATTGGTAGGATTTTGTCACTGTACCATCCAATCCCTAACCTAGTCCAACATGAGAAAGTATTTCTAGCATGATTTCCTCATTCCTCTTCCAACGTTCAGAGGAAATCCAAGTATGAACAATTTCTCTTCCGAGATAATTGTTCAATTGGATGAAGATCGAAAGCTTTCAAGCAATTCAAGAGAAAAGAAAGAGGAAGAAGAATAAAAACTATTATTGATCCATTGAATTGCTATAGAGATCTTTTTCCAAATGGAAAGAGTTATTAACTAAAATATTTACAAGGTGATGGAAGAAATGGAAGATAGGAAAGGTGTGGAAGGGAGGGGTCCGAAGACCCACTCCCAGTGGTGTGTGCTAGGGGATGTGTGTGTGCGTGATTCTGGACTCCCCCTCCAATCTAGAATGATTTCAATGTAGAAACTAAGGCCTTAATATAGGCTCTCCTAAATTAGAAAATAAAATGAAATTAAAAGCAAATTACAACGAGATGAAAATTCCTATTCTAGATGCTTCTTGTGGCCTTCATTGGTTGAGAATTGTGGGCTTGCTTTCTTGAACTTTGAAGTAGACTTGAGAGGGAATTGAATGAAATTGTGGTCCAGGATGACTTGGTGTTGGTGCTAACATTAGCCACACTAATGCTACAAGTGTGGCGTTAATGCTAACATTAGTGGTATTAAAGTCATGACTTGCTCCAAGTTGGTATTTTTGGGTCTTAAAGATGTCTATTGTTTTTAGTTCAGTTTCATGTCCACTATAGAGTATTAAATATCATTAGAAAGTTCTAAATGTCAGCTTTCCAACGCAACTAGAATCACTTCAATTGAACCTCTGTAATTCAAGTTATGCTCCTTTGAAGGGGTCAAGGTTGCTGGCATTATTGCTGGCGTTAGTGGCACTAGCGTGGCCACTAACATCAGGGTTTAGGGAGTTAATAATGCTAGGTTCTGAAGCTTAAACTTAATGTCCATCATATACTATTATATATTTTTGGAAAGCCCTGAATGTCTAATTTTTAATGTTTTTAGAAACGCATCATTTAGAGCTCTACATCTCGAGTTATATGTCTTGGAAGGTGAAGATGTCAGCTGGCCTTACTACAGGTTTATACCATGTTCATCTTTGCACTTTCGGGGCAGGTTTTCTCCCTCAAATTTAGTTTCCATCATGTAGTGCTATATAGGCTTGGAAAGATCTGGATTCCTACTTTCCAATTCCACTAGAATCACCTCATTTGGAGCTTTGTGGCTCAAGTTATTCTTATTTGAAGAAGACATGTTCAGGCTGCAATGTGTGATGTTGCCCACGTTAGTGCCTACGTTAGTGGCTCTAACGTGGCCACTAACGTAGGCCTTCTTTGCTTCACTTAAGTTAGTGGTGTTAACGTCACCACTAACTTCCCATGCTGCTCCATTCTCCATGTTAATGGCTCATGTTAGTGGCATTAACGTGGCCATTAATGTGGGTCTTCCTTTGCCTTCGACCACGTTAATGGTGTTAACTTCACCATTAACGTCACGTGCTCTCTATTCTTCACGTTAGTGCCATTAAATTTGCCACTAACTTGGCTCATTCTCCTTTTGTCCACGTTAATGCCCACATTAGTGGCACTAACGTGACCACCAACGTGTGTCTCCTCTGCTTCTTCTTCTTTCATGCTTATTTTGTGCTTTTTACTTTCTTTTCCACCAATTTCTGCAAATTCAAACCAAATCAAAGAATTGAAAGTAATATATGATTTAAGCTTAAAAATACTCAATAATTAAGCATGGTTAGTGAAAATGAAAGGTGAAAAAGCATAGAAAAATAAGCCATGATGCCCTGGCATCACAACACCAAACTTAAATCTTGCTTATCCCCAAGCAAGAAGAGAATCATGCAATAAAGTTTGACAATCCAAGGTAAGAAGAATATCAATGTAATGTTCATGGTTAGCTAGTTTTTTATGCATGCAACAATCACAAAATAAAATCAAATGATTGATGCTTCTATCTAGCTCACTTATGAAATTTTTTCTTTCTATTTCTTCCTTGAAACAAGCTTTTCATTTCTTTCTTGGCTTAGCTTTTTGGGTGCTTTGCACCATGAGTTAAAAGCAAAGCTATGATTCCGAATGCTTTGTTTTCAAGTATTACCACTTGATACATAAGTACCACAAGCATTTAATTAGAGGACTCTTTTAGCTCATTTTGTTTCTTGTCTTCTTGACTCTCTAATTATTGATCCTCAGAGCCTTGAGCTTTGAGGGAATGCTTTTGCACTTGAGCCTAACCTTGACTCTAAGTGTTTTGTTTTCAAGCTTTTTGCTTGATAGATAAACACCACAAGTACTTAACCAATGAATTGTCATTGGTACTCAGAGCCTTCAACTTTCTCATTCTTTCCCTTTTCTTTTCATGCCTTATTTGCATTTGCTTCTTCAAGATTTTTATGATTTCAAAAAATTTTCATAAAATATCCTAGATGAAAACTTCAATTAATTAAATTCCAATGCAATTAAACAATAATTAATCATACTAGCCTTCCAATACTTGTATGCCCATGCTAAGTTCTTCTTTAATTACCTTGTTTATTTAAGATCATGATTCTTAATTGCTTTGACTCACAAAATTCAAGATGATAATCATGACATCATAGCAACATGTTACAATTCAGCAATCAAGCTATGCTTATTCATAACACACATGTATACAAAGGAATAAGAGACAATCATGCAATTGAAAATACTGGAAATAAATAAGAGGAAAAGAAACTTTACCACCTTGTAGTTCATCTTCATTGTTGTTGTCACCTTCCTCTTATTCTTCCCCTTCCCACACCAATTTAGGATAATTGCTTGTCTTCGAGCAAAAAATAAAACAGTGGTGATGAGGTTCATAATGGGTCATGAATGTCTTAAACAATGGAGTGTTAGTAGTACATGAGTATAGGCAAGCAAAATTAAGAATCACAATAAAAGCACAAGAATAGAGACATTGTGATTGCATAAACAAGAGGGTGTGCATGATACAATCGAAAATGGGTGGTACACCAAACTTTGTGTGACACTTTCAATTGAAATTGATGCAAGTACCCAGAAAGATTGGAAACAAATTGTTGCAGGGCAACACCAAACTTATCTTATGCAATTTTATCTCAATTTATTTAAAGGAAAACTAAGTAAAACAAACTGTTTTGTATTAATAACACAATCACCAAGAGTAAGAGATGTCACGAGCAGGGGCTTCTTGGTGAGGCATTAACACAAATAGTTAAGAAGCAAGAGAAAATAAAGGACAAAAGTAATAGAAACAAAATAAAAAATGTCTAATCTAGGTAATCGACCAACCGGTAATTTGTTAATCACAATTAATCCCCAACAACGGCGCCAAAAACTTGATACAGAAAAATTAATCTTCCGTAGTTAACTACCAGCAAGTGCACTGGGTCGTATCAAGCAATAAAACTCACAAGAGTGAGGTCGATCCCACGAGGATTATTGGATTAAGCAAGGAATAGTTGATTGATTACTCTAGTTAGACAAGCATAATTGAGAGATAATCAAACAAGAAATGTAAATGACATGAAAGTAAATGAAAGCAATAAAGTGCAAGAAAGTAAATGACAATAGTGTAAAGTACAAGAAAGTAAATTGTAAGAAATGTAAAGTGCAGAAAAGTAAATAGTTAGAACTAAAAAGGAAAAAAGAGGCATTGGAATCAAGAGATAATGTACTTCTCCGAATCAACAATTATCATCTCTCAATCAATGCATTCATTGATCTCTTGGCAATCTTAGGTGATTGAATCCCAATTCCTTGGCAATCTAATATCACTAAGCTTGAACAATTGCCCAATTACTTGATCTAATTGCTCATGGGAAGAGATGAAGTACGATCACTGATTATACCACATGTTTTTCTAGATCAAAGCATTGAAAGGATTTTATATCACTGTATCCATCCAACCCCCATCCCAGTCCAGCATGAGAAATCATTTCTAGCATGATTTCCTCATTCCTCTTCTAAGGTTCAGAGGAAATCCAAGTATGAACAATTTCTCTTCCGAGACAATTGTTCAATTGGATGAAGATCGAAAGCTTTCAAGCAAATCAAGAAAAAAGAAAGAGGAAGAAGAATAAAAACTATTATTGATCCATTGAATTGTAATAGAGCTCTTTCTCCAAATGGAAAGAGTTAGTAACTAAAATATTTACAAGGTGATGGAAGAAATGGAAGATAGGAAAGGTGTGGAAGGGAGGGGTCCGAAGACCCACTCCCAGTGGTGTGTGCCAGGGGATGTGTGTGTCTGTGATTCTGGACTCCCCTTCCAATCCAGAATGATTTCAATGTAGAAACTAAGACCTTAATATAGGCTCTCCTAAATTACAAAATGAAATGAAATTAAAAGCAAATTACAACTAAATGAAAATTCCAATTCTAGATGCATCTTATGGCCTTCATTGGTTGAGAATTGTGGGCTTGCTTGCCTTAACTTTGAAGCGGACTTGAGAGAGAAGTGAATGAAATTGAGGTTCAGAGTGACTTGGCGTTGGTGCTAACGTTAGCCACACTAACGCTAAAAGTGTGGCGTTAGTGCTGATGTTAGTGCCATTAACATCATGACTTGCTCCATGATAGGAGCGCTCGTAGACTATGTCAGAAGAGAATTTCTCAATAAAGTTGCGTTGCAAGTATAGCTCTACCAACAACAATCCTCGAGGATCAAATTTAGAAAGGAATTGGTTGTCATAAGTTCAACCCCAATAAAATAACCGAAGTATTCAAACCTCGGGTCGTTGGTGCACGAAATTGTAATCACACTTTTGCAATTCCGCATAACTAACCAGCAAGTGCACTGGGTTGTCCAAGTAATACCTTACGTGAGTAAGGGTCGATCCCACGGAGATTGTCGGCTTGAAGCAAGCTATGGTTATCTTGTAAATCTTAGTCAGGATATCAATAATTATCAGGTTTGATTGTGAAAAGTAAAAGAACATGAAATAAGTACTTGTTTTGCAGTAATGGAGAATAGGTTGAGGTTTTGGAGATGCTCTATCTTCTGAATCTCTGCTTTCCTACTGTCTTCTTCTTCATGCACGCAAGGCTCCTTCCATGGCAAGCTGTATGTAGGGTTTCACCGTTGTCAATGGCTACCTCCCATCCTCTCAGTGAAAATGTTCAACGCGCTCTGTCACAGCACGGCTATTCATCTGTCGGTTCTCAATCAGGTCGGAATAGAATCCAGTGATTCTTTTGCGTCTATCACTAACGTCCAGCCCTCAGGAGTTTGAAGCTCGTCACAGTCATTCAATCCTTGAATCCTACTCAGAATACCACAGACAAGGTTTAGACCTTCCGGATTCTCTTGAATGCTGCCATCAATTCTAGCTTATACCACGAAGATTCTGATTAAAGAATCCAAGAGATATTCACTCAATCTAAAGTAGAACGGAGGTGGTTGTCAGGA
>NC_029780.3:62819167-62822273 GCF_000817695.3 Arachis duranensis | reverse complement strand
TGGCGGCGCCTCTTTTCGGGGCAACCCAGGCATAGAGAAAAGAAACAAACAAAGAGCCACACAAAAGAAACAGAAGCATATGTGCACAAGAAAAGAGATGGGAACAAACCTGGAAAGAACAACAAAGACGACGAGCTCCAAAGCAAAGAGAACGGAACGGCGACGCAGAGGAGACCCCGGAAAGACACGCGGAAAGATTCGGGGAAGAAGAACAAAGAAAAAGGAAGCGGTGCTCAAAAAAGGAGAATGGCGAAAACTCAGAAAAAAGGAAAGGAACAGAATAAACGAAGAAAAGGAGGAAAGGGGCAAATAAATAATGCCTTCACAAAGCCCGAACGGAAATCGAGGAGAAACGGTAAAATGCAATAAATGCAGGAACGGCCATTTTTGAAATTTGAAAAAACTACTACGCCCGAGCTCGACCTCCCAAGAGGGACGAACTCGGGCAGGGGCACTGTTCATACCCTGACCGAGCTCCTCTAAATCGGCAACTTTATGAAAGGTCCGACCTCGTCCCGAGGCCCACGCCTGAGGTCGGACCTCGGACAAACAAAGCTAAGAAGGCCCATCAGAAAGGAACGCAGCCCAAAACCTAAAGGCCGGAAAGGCCTGGGAAAGGCGGTTCCACAAAGATAGAGATAAAAGTCCCAAAGATAAGTTAAGATAAGAATATCTTATCCAGGGAAGATCACGGCCAACTACTATAAATACACTGGAGCACCCAGGTATGACACATTCCACATTCTACACATATCTGCTTGGACCCATGCTAACTTAAGCATCGGAGTGTCATTGCAGGTACAACCACCAACCGTTCTGCATACCTAGCTCGGGTCACTGAGCCCCCACCTCGGACCCCTCCGGACGACCGAGCTACACGTTTCAGGCAAACCCTCGGAACATTGGCGCCGTTGCCGGGGACCTGGAAGTCGTCCCTCTACCATGGCGGACAACCCTCTCAACGATGAGCACGCTGCATCTGAACAAGAGGACGAAATTGACACCGGAGAACGACCGGACAGCCCTCTATCACCACGCACTCCAGGAGGAAACAAACAGAATCGCCCAAAAACATCATCTCCAAACAAGAATCCACAAAATTCCGAAAGAGAGAAGGGCTCGGAAATTCTAGAAGCAGTCCGAGCACAACAAGACCGACTAAAACAGCTCGAAGAGGACATAAAGAAGCAGAAAGAAACTGAACAAGATCTGAGAAGGGAAACTCGAAAGCGCAGAGAATTAGAAGAAAAACTGCGGAAAATAGAGGCCAACCTGAAAGACAGGATAGAACGCGGCACCACCACCGAAGGCTCCCATGATCCCTTCACGCAAGAGATCATGAAGGAGAAGGTACCGCGAAACTTCAAACCACCCGATATGGACCTCTACGACGGCACCACCGATCCAAGTCATCACCTCAGCAACTTCAGAAGCAGAATGTACCTAGTCAACGCCTCCGACGCGACTCGGTGCAAAGCCTTCCCCACCACTCTCACCAAGTCGGCCATGAAGTGGAAAACTCGACAGATACATAGCAGAGAAAGGAGAAGAGACCAGGAAGAGAAGGCGGGGTGACAACGAAGATCGGGCCGAACAAACCCCACGAACCCCTGAAAGACATGTTCACATGATAAATGGAGGTTTTGCAGGCGGAGGAACATCCAAATCCTCACGAAAAAGACACCTCAAAGAAGTCTACCACATCCGAGAAGACAGTCCCCTGCCCGAACTACCTACTATTTCATTCACCCGAGAAGATGCTCAAGGGATAATTCCCGGTCACGACGATCCAATGGTAATCACCATTATCCTAGCAAACGCCAACTTACATCGAACCCTGATTGACCAGGGAAGCTCAGCAGATATCCTGTTCAAAACAGCCTTCGACAAGCTCGGACTTGAAGAAAAAGAACTAAAGGCCTACCCCACCAACCTATTTGGACTAGGGGACACTCCGATCCATCCCTTAGGATACGTCTCGCTACACACTACCTTTGGAAGAGGCGAGCAATCTAAAACATTAAGCATCGACTACATTATAGTCGACGTCACTTCAGCATATAATGCCCTCATTGGATAGTCGACGTCGCTTCAGCATACAATGCCCTCATTGGGCGACCAACCCTAAACAGACTGGCAGCCATAGTCTCGACCCCACACCTCTTTATGAAGTTCCCTACCACAAAGGGAATCGCTACTCTAAAAGGCGACCAAAACCTAGCACGGCGATGCTACAACGAAAGCCTGAGCCTAAAAGGGAAAGAGGTCAACACAATAGAACTCGGACGAGTTCAAGCCCGAGAAGACCTCCGGCCACAACCAGAGGGAGAAACCGAAACAGTCCAGATTGGGAACACACCTGAAAAAACAACAAGCATAGGAGCAAACCTCGAAATGAGCCTAAAAGAGGAACTCATAGCCCTCTTAAGAAAGAATTCCGACCTCTTCGCCTGGAAAGCCTCCGACATGCCAGGCATAAGCCCCGACCTGATGTGCCATAAGCTATCGGTTTACCCGGGATCCCGGCCTGTCCAACAAAGACGCCGGAAGCTCGGACCCGAGCGCATGCAAGCAATAGAAGAACAAGTGCAAGCACTACGAGACGCAGGGTTCATTCGGGAAGTAAAATACCCCCTATGGCTCGCAAACGTGGTCCTGGTAAAAAAGCCCAACGGAAAATGGAGGATGTGCGTCGATTACACAGACCTCAACAAAGCTTGCCCCAAAGACCCATATCCACTACCAAACATCGACGCATTAGTGGACGCAGCCTCAGGCTATAGATATCTCTCCTTCATGGACGCATACTCAGGATACAACCAAATTCCAATGTACAGACCCGACCAAGAAAAGACCTCGTTCATTACCCCAAGGGCAAATTACTGCTACGTCGTAATGCCCTTCGGGCTAAAGAACGCAGGAGCAACCTACCAGAGGCTAATGAACAAAGTGTTCTCAGAGCACATCGGACTACAGCTAGAGGTGTACGTCGACGACATGCTGGTAAAGACACAAGAAGACAGAAACTTGCTGACCGACCTCACCGGTGTTTTCGGCACCCTCAGAAAACACAACATGAGACTTAACCCGACAAAGTGCACCTTCG
>NC_029780.3:62814349-62819153 GCF_000817695.3 Arachis duranensis | reverse complement strand
CCTCTCTACTCACTCCTAAAGAAAGGGAAACCCTTCTCATGGACCCCGGAGTGCGAAAAAGCCTTTCAAGAATTCAAGGAATTCCTCGGACAGCCACCAATCCTAACCCGATCTCTAAAGGGAGAAGAACTCGTACTATACCTTTCGGTTGGAAATCGAGCAGTCGCTTCGGCGTTAATACGAGAAAATGACCAAGGACAACATCCCATATACTTTGTAAGCAAGGCACTACAAGGGGCCGAATTAAACTATCAGAAGATAGAAAAGTTCGCCTACGCCCTAGTGTTCACAGCCCGGAGGCTCCGTCCCTACTTTCAAGCCCACACCATCAAAATCCGGACAAACCAACCAATGAGACACATCCTCCAAAAAACAGACCTGGCAGGACGAATACTGCAATGGGCGGTGGAGCTGTCCGAGTTCGACCTCCACTATGAAACCCGGACTGCCATAAAATCCCAGTATCTAGCCGACTTCATCGCAGAATACACTGAGACCCCTGAAACCCCACTCTCGTGGAACCTGTATGTCGACGGGTCCTCAAACAAAACAGGAAGCGGAGCCGGGGTTATACTCGAAAGCGACCAAGGAACGCGGATAGAACTATCCCTAAAATTCGAGTTCCAGGCTTCGAACAACCAAGCCGAATACGAGGCCCTACTAGCAGGTCTAAAGCTAGCCGGAGAGGTCGGAGCCCAAAAAATCACGATCTTCAGCGACTCCCAGGTCGTCACATCACAAGTAAATGGAAGCTACCAGGCCAAAGACCCCACTATGAAAAAATACCTGGACCAAACACAGGAACAACTACGCCACTTTCCAGAACCTGGACCAAACACAGGCACAACTACGCCACTTTTCAGAAATACAGATTCAGCACATACCTCGGGAACAAAACGCCCGGGCAGACGCCCTCTCAAAGCTCGCCAGCACCAAGCCCGGAGGCAACAACAGAAGTCTCCTCCAGGAAACCTTACAATCCCCCTCCGTGCTAAGAGAGGAAGAAACGCTAAACATATCCAACCAACAGCAAGGATGGATGACCCCCATACTCAACTACCTGAAATCGGGAACTCTCCCCGCCGAAAGGAAGGAAGCTAGAAGACTCACAAAAGACGCCCAGAACTATACACTAATTCACGACATATTATACAGAAGGGGATTTTCAAACCCCCTCCTTAGGTGTGTCCCGGCCTCAGAAACAAAGAGTGTCCTCGAAGAAGTCCACGGAGGCATGTGTGGGAACCACCTCGGAGCTCGAGCATTATCCAAGAAAGTAGTCCGAGCCGGATTCTACGGCATTATCCAAAAAAGTAGTCCGAGCCGGGTTCTATTGGCCGACCTTGTAGAAAGACGCAACGGAATTTGTGAAAATATGCCCCCCTGCCAAAAACACGCCAATTTCCACAAGGCACCACCCGAAGACCTTATCAGCATCACCGCACCATGGCCCTTCGCAAAATGGGGACTTGACCTACTCGGCCCGTTCCCCCGAGGACCGGGGCAAGTCAAATACCTCATAGTGGGGGTCGACTACTTCACAAAGTGGATCGAAGCTGAACCCTTAGCCACCATCACGGCTCAGAAAAGCCGCAAATTTCTATACAAAAACATCGTCACAAGGTTCGGAGTCCCCTACTCCATCACCACAGACAATGGAACGACACTCTACGACGGGAGAATCGCCATTCCGACTAGCTTACGGGATGGAGGCAATGATTCCTATCGAAATAGATGAAGGGTCACCCAGAGTCATCTTCTACAACGAAGAAGGCAACCCGCAAGCACAAAAGGAAGAACTCGACCTCCTCCCCGAGGTCCGAGAAAAAGCCCGAATCAGAGAAGAAGCCTTAAAACGGCGAACGGCCCTCAGATACAATCAGAAAGTAATAAAACGAAGCTTCTCAATTCACGACCTGATTCTGATCCGAAATGACATCGGAACACAAAAGTCGGGGGAAGGGAAGCTAGCTGCAAATTGGAAAGGACCCTACAAGGTAACAGAAGTCTTAGGAACAGGCTATTACAAAGTATCCGACCTAGAAGGCAATGAGCTGCCCAGGGCCTGGCACGCCTGTAATCTAAGACGATACTACAGCTAGAAAAATATAACCCGAGGTGTACTCTTTTTCCTGCAAGGGTTTTTTAATGAGACACCCGGACAAGAAAAGCACCCGACCTAGCCAAGGGTAAACACTCTGTAAATATTCTTTCTTTTTTAATACTAATCGAATTTTTCTCTTTTCCTTCTCCTTCTTCTTCCTCATGATGAAACAAATCCTGAAAAGTATCCCGCCAAGGCGCATTAATTTATGCTCGGCAAAACGCAAAAAATCATTGCCAAAAGACCACACAAGGTCGGCAAAGATAAAGCGACGAGGTTCAGATTAATGTGAGAAGTTATAAAGCAAAACTCTGAAAAGGCTCAAAAGGCCAAAGAAAAGAGGTTACAAAAATAACTTAAAAGGCCGACCAACAACAAGGTCGGACCCAACAAAGGGAAGAACTCGACCGCCCCCCGAGGTCCGAGAAAAAGTCCGGATCCGAGAAGAAGCCTTAAAACGGCGAAACGACCAAAGAAAACAAAGATTTCGAAAACGCTTACTAAAAGGTTGCTATACAAAAACAACTAAAAAGTACAAGCGAAGAAACGAAATCAAAAGGAAGGGTAAAACGAAGTTTCAAAAAGCGCTAGCTAAAAGGTTGTTATCCAGAAACAACTAAAAAGCATAAAGCGGAACTAAAAGTCAAAACGCGAACAAACACCACATAATAAGCTAAAAAGTTACTACAAGTAGCTAATAGCAAAAAGGTGTTCAAAGCATCAACAGGTAATAAAAACCATCCAAAAAAGAGCCCACAGGTCGGACAAACAACCAAAAGACAAAGGATTACAGGGAATCAAGATCCTTTCCGGACTCCACATCGGTAGGAAGCTGCGGAGGAAGAAAATGTATCATAAGTAACACCATTCACAGTTCTTATACTTCGAAAACTGGTACAACCTCTCTGCACATTCAAAAGCATCCGCAGGTAGAAAAGTTCACCGGAGGAGGGATGAGCGAAACTCAGTCTTCCAATAGAGAATCCCCTCTGTCTTGGTTTCCACTCCCTGCTCTTCAAACAGTATACAAATTTACCTGGATATTCAACATATGTTAGAGACCGCCCCTCCGTGAACCGCCTATTGGCCATCATCCAACCCGTAAACATCGTAAGCAAATCTTTGTTGCGCAAATAAACATGAGTAGTGCTATCAGCATCATCGAATACAACATGTTGCTGGTTTGGCAAGTGAAAAGTCAACCTCTGTACCGACGGCCATCTTTGATGAATATCGTAAGCAAAAATCCTCCACATGGATTCAGAAGGTGACAAATAACGACAATCATAATACTGTTTGATCTCATCAACCACCTGAGAAGATTCACCAACATCATATCTTTCTCCAACAGTTGCAGTCACCCGATTTGGACCCTTATTAACATACTTAAAAAGATACTTAATGACATTTGACTTGTTACAAAACTCAAGATTTATGTGAGCTTGATATTTCATCAACAATAGCGGATTATATGGCACAACAAATCTGTTGTCAATATCAACATCGTTGATTTTTACTGTCACACCCATATTACGACGTCTATATATTGGATACCCATCTTCATCAAAACTCGTTTGGTCAACGAATCTTTTTGGATAAAATTTTGAGCACTTACCATCTTTCATGCAAGGAGAACTCGGTCTAAGTGCACCACAGGGACCATGGATCATGTACTTGGTGACAACATTATAAAGAGATGGAAATTTTTGTGGATTGGGTAACTCAGCACAAATGAATTCATCAACAATTTCGACACTTTGTAAGTTGCTTTCTCCATTAAGCCAGAGTAACATGTGTGCATGAGGTAGACCTCTTTTTTGGAACTCAATAGTATACATACCTAAAAAATACAAAAAACATATTAAAGAACCAAACAACTGCATGTCCGACAACAACAAACAGAAATTGAAATGCTTAGCGAGAAAAGAACATACCTGCATTAAGTGGACCAAAAAACACACCTTCCTTCAAATCGCTAAGGAGGCACTTCAACTTAGCATGAAAAACACGACAAGAGATATCAGGACGATCAGCGATGGGAATTCGCTCTCGCTCTGTGAACCGCTGGAATTCAGGCCAATTTGGATTACATGTAATAGTTAGGAATAAATCTGGATAGCCAAAATGTTTACAAATTGCCATGGCATCCTGACAACGGTTAAACATATAACGTTTACCACCAGTGAAGGAGGAAGGCAAAATAATTCGTGTCCCAATTGAAGAAGCCTCATCATCACCACGACGCATAGCCTCCTCTATTCCTTGAAGAACTTCTCCTCTAATTGTACTTTGCTTCATTCTAATCTCATACAACCTCTGGGACTCAATCATCGTGAAACAATCAACAACAAATTGTTGAAACAACCGCCTACACTTGTGAATAATTCCATCTTCATGCTCCCTAATCTGCAGACGAAAACATATGAATTCCCTGAGAGAAACTCTTGTTCTCCTTCCAGGAATATATCCAGACTGTTCACCTCGATAACCAATGTTCAACTGATAACCATCCTCACCATATGGAAACAACAGAGGATACTGTAAGGGCCAATATAGAGCATGAGTTTCATATATACGTTGCAACCGACCAGCAGTAGATCGAACAATAATGTCACGACCATGATCCGACGAATCAAAATCGCCAACAATTAAAGCAGCAACTTCATCGCAAGAGGGAGCACTGTACATTCTTCGATCAAC
>NC_029780.3:62802305-62806397 GCF_000817695.3 Arachis duranensis | reverse complement strand
GCCCAGAATTATATACTAATTCACGACGTATTATACAGAAGAGGTTTCTCAAACCCCCTCCTTAGGTGCGTCCCGATCTCAGAAACAAAGAGCGTCCTCGAAGAAGTCCATGGAGGCATGTGTGGGAATCACCTCGGAGCTCGAGCATTATCCAAGAAAGTAGTCCGAGCCGGATTCTACTGGCCGACCTTGCAAAGAGACGCAACGGAATTTGTGAAAATATGCCCCCTGCCAAAAATACGCCAATTTTCACAAAGCACCACCTGAAGACCTTATCAGCATCACCGTACCATGGCCCTTCGCAAAATGGGGACTTGACCTACTCGGCCCGTTCCCCCAAGGACCGGGGCAAGTCAAATACCTCATAGTAGGGATCGACTACTTCACAAAGTGGATCGAAGCTGAACCCTTAGCCACCATCACAGCTCAGAAAAGCCGCAAATTCCTATACAAAAACATCGTCACAAGATTCAGAGTCCCCTACTCCATCACCACAGACAATGGAACACAGTTCACAGACACAAGTTTTCAGAACTTGGCGGCCGAGCTAAAAATCAAACAGCAATTCACCTCAGTCGAGCACCCACAGGCCAATGGACAAGCAGAGGCCGCAAATAAAGTCATCTTGGCCGGGTTAAAACGAAGACTCCAAGAAGCCAAAGGGGTGTGGGCCGAGGAGCTCCCCCAGGTGTTATGGGCATATCGGACAACCCCACACTCTACAACGGGAGAATCGCCATTCCGACTAGCTTACGGGATGGAGGCAATGATTCCTATCGAAATAGATGAAGGGTCACCCAGAGTCATCTTCTACAACGAAGAATGTAACCCACAGGCACAAAGGGAAGAACTCGACCTCCTCCCCGAGGTCCGAGAAAAAGCCCGGATCCGAGAAGAAGCCTTAAAACGGCGAACGGCCCTCAGATACAATCAGAAAGTAATAAAACGAAACTTCTCAATTCACGACCTGATTCTGATCCGAAATGACATCGGAACACAAAAATCAGGAGAAGGAAAGCTAGCTGCAAATTGGAAAGGACCCTACAAAGTAACAGAAGTCTTAGGAACAGGCTATTACAAAATATCTGACCTAGAAGGCAATGAGCTGCCCAGGGCCTGGCACGCCTGTAATCTAAGACGGTACTACAGCTAGAAAAACTTAACCCGAGGTGTACTCTTTTTCCCTACAAGGGTTTTTTAATGAGACACCCGGACAAGAAAAGCACCCGACCTAGCCAAGGGTAAACACTCTGTAAATATTCTTTCTTTTTCAATACTAATCGAATTTTTTCCTTCTCCTTCTTCCTCATGATGAAACCAATCCTGAAAAGTATCCCGCCAAGGCGCATTAATTTATGCTCGACAAAACGCAAAAAATCATTGCCAAGAGACCACACAAGGTCGGCAAGGATAAAGCGACGAGGTTCAAATTAATGTGAGAAGTTATAAAGCAAACTCTGAAAAGGCTCAAAAGCCAAATAAAAAAGAGATTATAAAAATAACTTAAAAGGGCCGACCGACGACAAAGTCGAACCCAACGAAAAGGAAGTACTCGAGCGCCCGAGGTCCGAGAAAAAGCTCGGATCCAAGAAAGAAGAGCTAAAAAGTTACTACAAGTAGCTAATAGCAAAAAGGTGTTCAAAGCATTAACAGGTAATAAAAACCATCCAAAAAAAAAGAGCCCACAGGCCGGGCAAACAACCAAAAGACAAAGGATTACAGGGAATCAAGATCCTTTCCGGACTCCACATCGGTAGGAAGCTGCGAAGGAAGAACCACAGAAATCGGGACAGCCTTGACAGCACCGTCATCTCGATTTAAAACCTCCACACCAGACTCCTCCCTGGCCGAAGGTAAGGTCGGGTTCGCAACCGGAACTTTGGGGTCAGACACCGGAACCTCATCCTCATTGGGAGCAGGAACAATCTTTCCCTCCACGACAACATTATCCGTACTGAATAAACTCAGATCCAGGTCAGGAGCAAGAACCCGGACCTGAGCTTTCAAATTTTCAAACATAGCATCCATACCCTTAGCCACATGTCCTTCTAGCTCGTAAAAATCATCCTGAGCGGATTGCAACCTCTCCTTTGTCTCCACAAGCTCGGCATATGTCCGAGTATAACTCTCCCTCGCCGCCTTCGCCATCTCCTCAGATGAACTCGCCGCCGCCACAGCCGCGGTAGCTTTAGCTTTTTCCTTCTCCAAAGACGCCTCCAGCTCAACAACCCTAGCAGCCTTCAGTTCACTAATCCTCTCGAACTCAGACTGAGCTTTCTCAAGTCGGGAACTGGTCACACCAATGGGGGATTTCTTGAACTCTCGGGCAATAGCGGCATGAAGACTAGCCATCCGGACACAGCTCCGCGCCATATACTGAAAATGGTGCTCAATAGACACATCGTCAGTAGAAATAAAAGTCTGAGGGAGGATATGATGTTCAACCCAACCAAGAGCATCAAAATCCTTATCATTAAAACCCACAAACTCTTGAGAGGTCTTCTGCTTCTTGGGAGGAGGACCCGAGGACGAAGGAGGAGAAGAGTTACCAGGTCCAGAGGTTGGAGGATCCTGACTTATAGGTCGAAACTGGGGAGTCGGAATAGTCTTCGACCGAGTAGTAACACCCACAGTAGTCTTCTTCGGAGAAGACCGGGCAGAAGCCTCCCCAGCCTCGATATTTCGAGCAGCCACGGACTTCTTTGTCCGGCGAAGGTACTTCATGGAATCCGCCTGGGAAGACATCTCTGCAAAAATAAAAGAAAAGGATCACCAAAACAGAAATTCCACCAAAACAAAAACAAGCAAAACCAAAATACTAAAAAAGATAATCTCGGAGGGTCGGGAACTACCTAACTCGGAACGGAGAAGGCTTGGATCCCCCAACATTTTCTTTGGAACGGAGAAGGCTTGGATCCCCCAACATTTTCTTCGTGTCCAAGTGAGGTGCCCGACCCCATAAACTGCTTACCACACCCACAAAGGCCTGCTCCACCTCATCTAGACTCTCAAGGGTATACTTAGTAGACACTACTTTCTCCTGCCAACAAAGAGGAAAAGAAGGCTCCCCACTCTCATCTAAAAAGAAGGGTCGGACATCTCCAGTAGCCCGGACCTTGAAATAGAAGTTCTTAAAATCATGAAAGGACTCATCATACAAGGTGCAAAACTTCCTTCCCTGGTTAGCCCTAAAGGAAACCCAAGATACCTTCCCTCCACCCGACCCTGGCTTCGTCAACACAAACAAGTAGGAAAAAAGAGAAATAGAGGGAGAAACGCCCAAGAACTGACACAAAAGTTGAAAAAGCTTTAAAAATGCCCAAGAATTTGGATGGAGCTGCGTAGGAGCAAGATTACAAGACCATAACACCTCGGACTCCAGATCGGTAAAAGGAAGTCGGACGCCCAGCTTAGAGAAAAAACAATCATAAGCATAAAAGAAAAGCTTCTCGGAACTATCTAGGGGCGGGAAGCACACTCTCTCCTCGGGATCCGGGGCGACTAGTTCATAATCCCTCTCAGACTCTCTATTTTCACATATGCTACAATGCCTACGGAACCTAACTAAGTACTCAGAATCTACCACGGTAGGGACTCTTAGGGGAAGAGGGTCTACCCAATCAAGACCACATGGAATTTTAGTCGACATCGCTTGAAGAACCTTTCGAGACATAAAAATTCTTACCTACAAAGAAGAATACAACAGCAAGCAAAAAATCACATAAAGAAGACGAGCACGAAAACCCATTCAGCAAAGCGAGAAACAAAGACCTCACGAGAAGTGGGGCAATACAGAACAAAGACACCAGGGAACAAAAAAGAGCCCCCCCCATATAAAAACAACAGCAATGGCGGCACCTCTTTTGGGGCAACCCAGGCATAAAGAAAAAGAAATAAACAAGAGCCACACAAAGAGCAGAAGCATATGATCACAGGAAAAGAGAAAAACGGAAACAAACCTGAAAGAAGAAGCGAAGGCAAAGAGCTCCGAAGCAAGTAGAACAAAGCGACGGCACAAAGGAAACGCCAGAAATTTAAAAGACACACAAAGAAAGATTCTGGAAAGCAAAACAAAGGGAAAGAAGAAGCGGC
>NC_029780.3:62795892-62802287 GCF_000817695.3 Arachis duranensis | reverse complement strand
AAAATTTTTAATAAGAATTCCAGGAATCATGCAATGTTAGTCTAAAGCTTTAGTCTAAAAAGATTAGACATGGCTAGCCAAGCTTCAGCAGTACATTACATTCAAGAGCTAAATTGATGAGAATCAATCAGCTTTGGTGACTGTTCATACCCTGACCGGGGTCCTCCAACTCGGTAAATCCGCAAGAGGTCCGACCTTGTCCTAAAGCTCACACCTAAAAGTCGGACCTCGGACAAAGAGCTCAAAGTCGGTCACAAGGAAGGCCCATCAAAAGGAACACAGCCCAAAACCTAAAGGCCGAAAAGGCCTGGAAAAGGCGGTTCCACAAAGATAGAGATAAACTCCCAAAAGATAAGATAAGATAAGAATATCTTATCCGGGGAAGATCACTGCCAACTACTATAAATACACTGGAGCACCCAGGTATGGATTCATTCCAAAATCTACATATATCTGCTTGGACCCATGCTAACTTAAGCATCGGAGTGTCATTGCAGGTACAACCACCAACCGTTCTGCATACCTAGCTCGGGTCACCGAGCCCCCACCTCGGACCCCTCCGGACGACCGAGCTACACGTTTCAGGCAAACCCTCGGAACAAGAAGCAAGCGTGATTGAATGAAAAACAGTAGTAATTGCATTAATCCATCAAGACACAGCAGAGCTCCTCACCCCCAACCATGGGGTTTAGAGACTCATGCCGTAGAAGATACAATGAGAAACGTGTAAAGTGTCATGAGGTCTAGATACAATGTCAAAAGATCCTATTAATAGTGAACTAGTAAACTAAGGTATACATAAATGAGTAAATGATGTAAAAATCCACTTCCGGGGTCCACTTAGTGTGTGCTTGGGCTG
Source organism: Arachis duranensis (assembly GCF_000817695.3). Lineage (NCBI taxonomy): Eukaryota > Viridiplantae > Streptophyta > Magnoliopsida > Fabales > Fabaceae > Arachis > Arachis duranensis. The sequence goes on along the minus strand of NC_029780.3, from coordinate 62,801,428 downwards.
AGCATTGAAGCTTCCATGTGTAGAGACTTTTTCTGGAGTTAAACGCCAGCTTTTATGCCAGTTTGGGCGTTTAACTCCAATTTTTATGCCAGTTCCGGCGTTAAACGCTCGGAATTCTGAAGCTGATTTGCAACACCGGTTTGGGCCATCAAATCTCGGGCAAAGTATGGACTATTATACATTGCTGGAAAGCCCAGGATGTCTACTTTCTAACGCCGTTGAGAGCGCGCCAATTGGGCTTCTGTAGCTCCAGAAAATCCACTTCGAGTGCAGAGAGGTCAGAATCCAACAACATCTGCAGTCCTTTTCAGCCTCTGAATCAGATTTTTGCTCAGGACACTCAATTTCAGCCAGAAAATACCTGAAATCTCAGAAAAACACACAAACTCATAGTAAAGTCCAGAAAAGTGAATTTTAACTAAAAACTAATAAAAATATAATAAAAACTAACTAAAATATACTAAAAACATACTAAAAACAGTGCCAAAAAGCGTATAAATTATCCGCTCATCACAACACCAAACTTAAATTGTTGCTTGTCTCCAAGCAACTGAAAATCAAGATAGAATAAAAAGAAGAGAACATACTATAGACTCCGAAATATCAAAGAAACTTAGCTCCAATTAGATGAGCGGGACTAGTAGCTTTTTGCTTCTGAACAGTTTTGGCATCTCACTTTATCCTTTGAAGTCTAGAATGATTGGCATCCATAGGAACTCAGAACTCAGATAGTGTTATTGATTCTCCTAGTTAAGTATGATGATTCTTGAACATAGCTACTTTATGAGTCTTGGCTGTGGCCCAAAGCACTCTGTCTTCCAGTATTACCACCGGATACATACATGCCACAGACACATACTTGGGTGAACCTTTTCAGATTATGACTCAGCTTTGCTAGAGTCCCCAATTAGAGGTGTCCAGGGTTCTTAAGCACACTCTTTTTGCCTTGGATCACAACTTTATTATTTATTTATTATTTTATATATATGTATATGTATAATTTTTTTTTTGAATTTTGTATTCACTGCTTTTTCTTGCTTCAAGAATCAATTTGATTATTTTTCAGATCCTCAATAACAGTTCTCCTTTTCCATCATTCTTTCAACTGCCAACAATTTTAACATTCTTAAAACAACAAATTCAAAAGACATATGCACTGTTCAAGCATTCATTCAGAAAACAAAATGTATTGTCACCACATCAAACTAATTCAACTAGTTTCAAAGATGGATTCGAAATCCTGTACTTCTTGTTCTTTTGTGATTAAAGCATTTTTCATTTAAGAGAGGTGATGGATTCATAGGACATTCATAGCTTTAAGACATGAACCTTAAATTTTATTAATCATGAATTAAGAACAAGACTCAAAAATGGATATAAGATAAAACTAATAGTAATAGAAAACAAAAATTCAAATAGGCTCCTAATGATAGAGGTTATCACAGAGTTAGGACTCAACAACCTTGATTTTGAGAAGTGGATGCTCCCTCAACTTGAGAGGAGAGCTTTTGGCGTTTCAACTCTTGAAGTTCACGCCCCTGCTTCTCTTGTTCCTTCAGCAATTTGCAGAGCATGCAGTTCTGATTCTGCTGTTCTTCCTTAAGTTGTTCCATAGTTTCTTGCAACTTGGTGATAGATGCTTCTAGGCTGGCCCAGTAGTCAATTTCAGGAAATTCAAGGAGGAACTCCTGCGCCCTCTTTTTGATAGAGTTGTCTTTGCTTTGTCCTTCCATTGACTTCTTGGTGATTGGATGTTCAATTGGTATGAATTCATCTACTCCCATCTTCACCCCAGCCTCTTTACAGAGCAAAGAGATCAAGCTTGGGTAAGCCAGTTTGGCATCAGTGGAATTCTTGTTTGCAATTGTGTAGATCTCACAAGCAATCAGATGATGAACCTCCACTTCTCTTCCAAGCATAATGCAATGAATCATCACTGCTCTCTTGATAGTGACCTCAGAACAGTTGCTAGTGGGCAATATGGAATGCCCAATAAAGTCTAGCCAGCCTCTTGCAATTGGTTTGAAGTCTCCCCTCTTGAGTTGGTTTGGGACACCTTTTGAATTGGTTATCCACTTAGTTCCAGGGAGGCAAATGTCCTCTAGAACTTGATCTAACCCCTTATCTACTTTCACCATTCTCCTATTAAAGGATTCAGGATCATCCTGCAGTTGAGGCAATTTGAAGACCTCTCTTATTTTGCCCAGATGGAAGTAGATAACTTTCCCTCTGACCATGGTTCTGTAAGTATGGAAAGCAGTTCCAGTCATTCTCTGCTTATCTGTCAGCCACAGATTTGAGTAGAATTCCTGAACCATATTTCTTCTAACCTTTATCTCAGGATTGGTTAGAACTTCCCATCCTCTGTTTCGAATTTGCTCTTGGATCCCCGGATATTCATCTTCTTTTAGATCGAATTTGACTTCCGGGATCACTGACCTCAGACCCATTATTTTGTGATAATGGTCTTCATGTTCTTTGGTTAAGAACTTCTCTTGATTCCAAAGACTCTTTGGATTATTCTCTTTCTTGCCTCTTAAATTGGTTTGTTTTCCCTTAGGAGCCATGATCTTGATGAATCATGGCTTAGTGATCACGGAAAAGCACACCAAACTTAGAGGTTTGCTTGTCCTCAAGCAAAAGAAAGGAAAGAGGAGAGAGAGGAGGAGAGCAAATTTGAATGGTAGGGAGAAAGGGGTGGCCGAACGTGTATTTATAAGGGAGGGGGAGAGATTTCAAAAATTTTGAAGGAGATTTGAGATGATATGAAAAGAATTTGAGAAAAATTTGAGTTTTTGAAGAAGATTTGGGAAGGATTTGAGAGATTTGAAGAATGATTTTAATTTTTGAAAATTTGGAGGTGAATGATGAAAGTTTGAAATGTGTTTATGTAGAAAATTATGGATCAAAACAGGAAAGTTTGAAAAAATTTTGATTAGAAAGCGAAATCTCCCTCCCCTACCTTTTTGGCGTTAAACGCCCAGAATGGTATCCATTCTGGCGTTTAATGCCCAAATGCTGGCCATTGTGGGCGTTTAACGCCCAGCTACCTGGCTGGCGTTAAACGCCAGAATCCCCTTCATCACTGGGCATTTTGCTAAACGCCTAGGATGCTGCACACCTGGCGTTTAACGCCCAAAATGGCACCTTTACTGGCGTTAAACGCCCAGAATGGTGCCCATTCTGGCGTTTAACGCCCAAAGTACCCTTTACTGGTGTTTTTTCGCCAGCAAGCTCTTTTTCTCTGCTTTTTGTACTGAATCCTTCTGTAACTCTGTGAATTCCTTTAATTTTGATATTTGTCCTTTGAGAATATATATCAAACTTTGATTAAACAAAACAGATAACCTGCTAATGACTGGGTTGCCTCCTAGCAAGCACTTTTTTATTGTCTTTAGCTGGACCTTCACTGAGGATCATTCAAGCCTCAGTTTTGAGCATTCTTGCTCAAAATTGCTTTCAAGATAATGCTTGATCCTCTGTCTATTAACAATGAATTTTTTGTCAGAATCAGTATCTTGAAGCTCAACATATCCATATGGTGACACTCCTGTAAACACATACGGACCCCTCCACCGGGATTTACGTTTTCCTGGGAACAATCTGAGCCTAGAGTTGAAGAGCAAAACTTTTTGTCCTGGCTCAAAGACTCTGGATGACAACTTCTTGTCATGCCACTTCTTTGCTTTTTCCTTATAAATCTTTGCATTTTCAAAGGCACTGAGTCTAAATTCATCTAGCTCATTTAGCTGGAGCAATGTTTTTTCACCAGCTAGCTTAGCATCCAGGTTTAGGAATTTGGTTGCCCAGTAGGCTTTATGTTCCAGTTCCACGGGCAGATGACAGGCCTTGCCATACACAAGTTGGTATGGAGAGGTTCCTATTGGAGTCTTGAATGCTGTTCTGTATGCCCACAGAGCATCATCCAAGCTCTTTGCCCAATCCTTTTTACGGGCAATTACAGTCCGTTCTAGGATTCTTTTTAGCTCTCTGTTAGAGACTTCAGCTTGCCCATTTGTCTGTGGATGATACGGGGTTGCCACTTTGTGCTAATTCCATATCGGACCATAGCAGAGTAAAGCTGTTTATTGCAGAAATGAGTACCCCCATCACTGATTAGGACTCTGAGAACACCAAATCTGCTGAAGATGTGTTTCTGGAGGAATTTCAGCACGGTCTTAGTATCATTAGTGGGTGTAGCAATTGCTTCTACCCACTTAGATACATAGTCCACTGCCACCAGAATATAAGTGTTTGAGTATGATGGTGGGAACAGACCCATGAAGTCAATCCCCCATACATCAAACAATTCAATCTCTAAGATCCCTTGTTGAGGCATGGCGTATCCATGAGGTAAGTTACCAGCTCTTTGGCAGCTATCACAGTTACGTACAAACTCTCGGGCATCTCTATAGAGAGTAGGCCAGTAGAAGCCACATTGGAAGACCTTAGTGGCTGTTTGCTCACTTCCAAAATGTCCCCCATACTGTGATCCATGGAAGTGCCATAGGATCCTTTGTGCTTCCTCTCTGGGTACACATCTGCGGATCATTCCATCTGCATATCTCTTAAAGAGATATGGCTCATCCCATAGGTAGTACTTGGCATCTGAAATTAATTTCTTTCTTTGCACCCTGTTGTACTCCTGGGGTATGAACCTCACAGCTTTGTAATTTGCAATATCTGCAAACCATGGAGCTTCCTGAATGGCAAATAGTTGCTCATCTGGGAAAGTCTCAGAAATCTCAGTAGAAGGGAGGGACGCCCCAGCTACTGGTTCTATTCGGGACAGATGATCAGCTACTTGGTTCTCTGTCCCTTTTCTGTCTCTTATTTCTATATCAAACTCTTGCAGAAGCAACACCCATCTTATGAGCCTGGGTTTTGAATCCTGCTTTGTGAGTAAGTACTTAAGAGCAGCATGCTCAGTGTACACAATCACCTTTGATCCTACTAGATAGGATCTAAACTTGTCAATGGCATAGACCACTACAAGTAACTCTTTTTCTGTGGTTGTGTAATTCTTCTGTGCATCATTTAGAATATGGCTGGCGTAATAAATGACATGCAGAAGCTTGTTATGCCTCTGTCCCAACACTGCACAAATGGCATGGTCACTGGCATCACACATTAGTTCGAATGGAAATCTCCAGTCTGGTGCAGAGATGACTGGTGCTGTGACCAGCTTAGCTTTCAGGGTCTCAAATGCCTACAGACACTGTGTGTCAAACACAAATGGTGTGTCAGCAGCTAGCAGGTTACTCAGAGGTTTTGCAATTTTCAAAAAATCCTTTATAAACCTTCTGTAGAATCCTGCATGCACCAGAAAGCTTCTGATTGCCTTAACATTGGCAGGTGGTAATAATTTTTCAATTACTTCTACCTTTGCCTTATCCACCTCTATTCCCTTGCTTGAAATTTTGTGCCCCAGGACAATTCCTTCAGTCACCATAAAGTGACATTTCTCCCAGTTTAAAACCAGGTTAGTCTCTTGGCACCTTTTCAGGACAAGTGCTAGGTGATTAAGACAGGAGCT
>NC_029780.3:62795082-62795457 GCF_000817695.3 Arachis duranensis | reverse complement strand
TTTAGTGACCTCTTTCTGCACCACCTCCTTCATGGCTGGATTTAGCCGCCTTTGTGGTTGGACCACTGGTTTGGCATTATCCTCCAATAGGATCTTGTGCATGCATATTGCTGGGCTAATGCCCTTAAGATCACTTATGGACCACCCAAGAGCTGTCTTGTGTGTCCTTAGCACTTGGATCAGTGCTTCCGCTTCCTGTGGATTTAAAGCAGAGCTTATGATTACAGGAAAGGTATCACCTTCTCCCAGAAATGCATATTTCAGGGATGGTGGTAATGGTTTGAGCTCGGGTTTGGGAGGTTTCTCCTCTTCCTGAGGGATTTTCAGAGGTTCTATTATTCTCTCTGGTTCCTCCAGATTAGGCTGAACATCTTT
>NC_029780.3:62775351-62795050 GCF_000817695.3 Arachis duranensis | reverse complement strand
CTGAACATCTTTAAAGATGTCCTCTAGCTCTGATTCGAGACTCTCAGTCATATTGATCTCTTCCACCAAAGAGTTAATAATTGCACGAAATTGCAATCACACTTTTGCAATTCCGCACAACTAACCAGCAAGTGCACTAGGTCGTCCACGTAATACCTTACGTGAGTAAGGGTCGATCCCACGGAGATTGTCGGCTTGAAGCAAGCTATGGTTATCTTGTAAATCTTAGTCAGGATATCAATAATTATCAGGTTTGATTGTGAAAAGTAAAAGAACATGAAATAAGTACTTGTTTTGCAGTAATGGAGAATAGGTTGAGGTTTTGGAGATGCTTTATACCACGAAGATTCTGATTAAGGAATCCAAGAGATATCTACTCAATCTAAGGTAGAACGGAGGTGGTTGTCAGGCACACGTTCATAGTTGAGAATGATGATGAGTGTCACGGATCATCACATTCATCAGGTTGAAGAACAAGTGATATCTTAGAATAGAAGCAAGCGTGATTGAATGAAAAACAGTAGTAATTGCATTAATCCATCAAGACACAGCAGAGCTCCTCACCCCCAACCATGGGGTTTAGAGACTCATGCCGTAGAAGATACAATGAGAAACATGTAAAGTGTCATGAGGTCTAGATACAATGTCAAAAGATCCTATTAATAGTGAACTAGTAACCTAGGGTATACACAAATGAGTAAATGACGTAAAAATCCACTTCCGGGGTCCACTTAGTGTGTGCTTGGGCTGAGCATTGAAGCTTCCATGTGTAGAGACTTTTTCTGGAGTTAAACGCTAGCTTTTATGCCAGTTTGGGCGTTTAACTCCAATTTTTATGCCAATTCCGGTGTTAAACGCTGGGAATTCTGAAGCTGACTTGCAACGCCGGTTTGGGCCATCAAATCTCCAGCAAAGTATGGACTATTATACATTGCGGGAAAGACCAGGATGTCTACTTTCCATCGCCGTTAAGAGCGCACCAATTGGGCTTCTGTAGCTCCAGCAAAGCCACTTCGAGTTCAGGGAGGTCAGAATCCAACGGCATCTGCAGTCCTTTTCAGCCTCTGAATCAGATTTTTGCTCAGGACCCTCAATTTCAGCCAGAAAATACCTGAAATCTCAGAAAAAGACACAAACTCATAGTAAAGTCCAAAAAAGTGAATTTTAACTAAAAAATATTAAAAATATAATAAAAACTAACTAAAATATACTAAAAACATACTAAAAACAGTGCCAAAAAGCGTATAAATTATCCGCTCATCAGTCGTCTCACAGGGAATGGGAAACATATGCTTCAACATTGGTTAGAAATCTGGGATTGTAAGTCATGAGCAAGGAATTAAACTAGGAATCTTAGCAACCAAGTAATCTTAAAGTGCAAGGAACTAATTCAAATAACCAAGCAAGATGTGAGCAATTCCAAACTAGGAAGACAACATTCAATATAATTCTACTCTCAACTAAATAATAACTATAACTAAGGTAAGGAAATTAAGAATTTGGGTTTTCCAATATGAATGATAAAAGCAACGTTTGGCTAGACATGGGAATTGGGGTCACTATCCTTGTCTAATAACCATATCTTGACAATTATGAGGAACCAAACTCATTAAGTCTACTTCTATACTTGAAGTATGTTAAATGGTTTGGTCAACATCCAACCATAAGGTCTAAACTCACTACTAATTAACCTAGTAGTAGGCTAGTGTCAATGGCTATCAAATTGACCACTAAGGGTTCCCAAATCATCAAATCCATTAGACCCAATGACTCAAGTTTACCCATTTCCCTTGGCCTAAGCCAAGAGTAAAAAAAACTACTCCATAATCAAGGTAAACAATTCAACAAACACATGGTAAGCATTAACAAAAGACATGTTCAAATTGCAATTGGATTGAAATTAACAAATACCCACTAATAAATATCAACATACAATCACTCAAACAACACAATTAATCATAGAAATCATCAATATAACATCAACGAACCAAGATTCACAACATTCATGCAACGGGTATAAAGTAACAATTGACAAAATCCATAAAACTAACACAAGATCTAAGCAAAATTATACTAAGGAATTCAAATTAAACAATCAAAACTAGTAATTAACAAGATCCAATTCAGAGTTTAACAAGAGAAGATCAAATTAAAGCTAGATCTAAAGAGGAACAAGAGTTTCTCTCTCTAGAAGAACAAAGAACCAAAAACTAGAAAAGGTGTCTTAGTGCAAAAAATGATTGATCCCCCCTTCTCCCTAGCATCCTTAGGTCTTTTTCCATGCAGAAACAGATTGAAATTGGGCCTAATGAGCCTTAGAAATTGCCAGGCACGATTTCCTTTAATGAGGCCACGTGCAGCTTCCCGCGCGTGTTGACGAACGGATTTTTGACGGTTTAGAATTTCACAAATGAATTCTCGTCGAAGTATAGTTTCTAAACCAACAATAATCCTTTCATACAAAAGATTGTTTGTCACAAGTAACAAACCCCTAATTTTATAAACCGAAGTATTCAAACCTCGGGTCGTTCTCCCTAGGAATTACAATAAAGTGTCTTGTTATTAAATGGCTCCCAATCATCAATTACTTAGACATTAGTAACTCAAGAGTTCCTAAGTTACCTTTTCAAGCCAAGAGTATAAAATTCTACTCTAAAATCCAACCAAGCATTTCATCAAACACTTGGAAGGCATAAAACGAAAACACAGTAAATCAACAACAAGAACAAAACCTAACAACAATTATTGCAAGGAATTAATAACAACAAATTAAAAGGAACACAATTATTATGATTTACCTTGAATTGAATTGAAAGAAGAAAGTAGAAGGAACAATACTAGATCTACAACAAAATATAAGAACAACATAAAAGAGATTACACCAAAAGAGTGGGAGAAGAATGAATGTAACTACAAGGAATTGAGAAGATAGAAGTAGAAGAAGATGAATCTAAATCTAGATCTAAGAACTAAACCTAATCCTAATCCTAATCCTAGAGAGAAGTGAGAGCTTCTCTCTCTAGAAACTACTTCTAAAACTAAACTATGACTAATGGTAACTAACTTGTGTTTCCCTCTTCACTCCTTGGGTTAAATAGCATCAGAAAATGAGTTGGATTGGGCCCACAAGGCTTCTAAAATCGCTGGCCACGTTTTGCTTCAAGTGGACTAGGTGGCAGCAACGGCGCGTGCGCGTACTATGCGCGTGCGCGCCACCATACTTGTAGCAACTATGGCAAATATTATATCGTTTTGAAGCATCGGATGTTAGCTTTCTATCCCAACTGGAACCGCATCATTTGGACCTCTGTAGCTCAAGTTATGGTCATTTAAATGCGAAGAGGTTGGCTTGACAGCTTTCCGGTTCTTTCATTTCTTCATGAGTTCTCCAACTTTTCATGCTTTCTTTCTTCATTCCCTTGATCCAATCTTTGCCTCCTAAACCTTAAATCACTTAACAAACATATCAAGGCATCTAATGAAATCAAGGTGAATTAAATTTATTCATTTTGAGACCTAAAAAAACATGTTTTCACTCTTAAGCACAATTAAAGGAGAAGTTATAAAACCATGCTATTTCATTGAATAAATGTGGGTAAAAGGTTATAAAATCCCCTAAAATCAATATAAGATAAACCGTCAAATTGGGGTTTGTCACGTGTGCGCTGATTGCTTTTGTGATCCACGCGTGCGCGCCAAGTGTGCGTGCGTGTCGATTGGAATTCTCCAGCCTGCGCGGATGCGTCCATCCTTGCGCGCCGCTTCTAGTTATCCTCATCCACGCGTGCGCGTCGGTGTAGAAGTTCCCAAAATCCAAATCTTCATGTTCCTTCCGCTTGTGCATGCTTTTTCTTTCTCTCTTCTTGGCCATTCTTACCCTATTAATTCTGAAATCACTCAACAAATATATCACGGCATCGAATGGCAATAAAAGAGGATCAAAATATAGCAATTATAAGGCAAAATAAGCATGTTTTCCGTCATGGAGCAATATTAGGAAGTGAACACAAAACCATGCATTTCTTGCGAATAAGTGCGAGAAATATTGACAAAAACCCCCAAATTAAGAACAAGATAAACCACAAAATTGGGGTTTATCACTCCAAGTTGGTGTTTTGGGGGCTTAAAGATGTCTATTGTTTGTGCTCCAATTTCATGCTCACTATATAGTATTATATATCGTTGAAAAGATCTAAATGTCAGCTTTCTAACGTAGTGAATATCACTTCAATTGGACCTCTATAACTCAAGTTATGCTCTGTAACTCAATTGTCGCTGGCGTTACTGGCACTAACGTGGCTACTAACGTCAACATTAAGGGAGTTAATAATGACATGTTCTGAAGCTCAAACTTAATGTCCACCCCCATACTGTTATATATTTTTGGAAAGCCCTGAATGTTTACTTTTTAATGCTATTGGAAACGAATCATTTAAAGGTCTACATCTCGAGTTACATGTCTTGGAAGGTGAAAAGGTCAGCTGGCCTTACTACAAGTTGATACTATGTTCATCTTTACACTTTCGGGGCAGGTTTTCTCCCTCAAATTTAGTGTCCACCATGTAGTGCCATATATGCATGGAAAGCTCTGGATTCCTAGTTTCCATTGCCACTAGAATCATCTCATTTGAAACTTTGTGGATCAAGTTATTCTTGTTTGAAGAAGACATATTCAGTCTACCAGGTGAGATGTTGCCCACGTTAGTGCCTACATTAGTGGCACTAACATGGCCACTAACATAGGCCTTCTTTGCTTTGCTCAAGTTAGTGGTGTTAACGTCACCACTAACATCCCATGCTGCTCCATTCTCCATGGTAATGGCTCACGTTAGTGGCATTAATGTGGCCATTAACGTGGGTCTTCCTTTGCCTTCGACCACATTAATGGTGTTAACTTCACCATTAACGTCACATGCTCTCCATTCTTCACGTTAGTGCCATTAACTTTGCCACTAACTTGGCTCATTCTTCTTTTGTCCATGTTAGTGGCACTAACGTGACCACTAACGTGGGCCTCCTTTACTTTTTCTTCTTTCATGCTTGTTTTGTGCTTTTTACTTCCTTTTCCACCAATTTCTGCAAATTCAAACCAAATTAAAGAATTGAAAATAATTATGATTTAAGCACAAAATTACACAATAACTAAGCATGATTAGTGAAAATTAAAGATGAAAAAGCATAGAAAAACAAGCCATGATGCCCTAGCATCAGCCACTAACACCTCCTTTTCTTCCTTTGCTTCACGTTGGTGTTAGCGTTAGTGTGCCTAACTTGGCCACTAACGCCACCTTGTCCTCTGCTTCTTCCCTTCTCTGCTTCATCTTTTAAGCTCCTTTCTTCTTTCATGCTTGTTTTGTATTTTTTGCTTTTTTTTTCTACCATTTTCTACAAAATTGATCAAATCAAATGGATCAAAGCAATATATGACTTAAGCACACAAATATTCAATAATTAAGCATTATGAACTAATTTATGATATGAAAAAGCATAGAAAAACACAACATGATGCGCATGCATCATAACACCAAACTTAAACTTTGCTTGTCCTCAAGCAAATAAAAAATCATGTAAGAAATCTTGACAAACCAAGGTGAGAAGAGTAGCACTAGTTTTTTATGCATGCTATAATAAAAAGAGATTCAAATGATTGATGCTTCTATCTAACTCATTTTATGAAATCTTTTCTTTATGTTTCTTCCTTGAAACAAGTTTTTTATTCTTTTCTTAGCTTCTTGGGTGCTTTGCCCATTTCGTTGAATGCTACGACTCAAAATGCTTTGTTTTCAAGCATTACCACTTGATACATAAGCACCACAAGCATTAGAGGACTCTTTTAGCTAATTTGTTTCTTTTCTTTACTTTTCTAATCATTGATGCTCAGAGCCTTAAGCTTTGAGGGAGTGCTTTGCACTTGAGCCTAATCTTGACTCTAAGTGTCTTGTTTTCAAACTTTTTGCTTGATACATAAACACAAGTACTTAACAAATGAATTTTCATTGGTACTCAGAGCCTTCAGCTTTCTTATTCTTTCCCTTTTATTTTTCTTACCATAATTGCATTTGTTTCTTCAAGGTTTTTATGATTTCAAAAATTTCATAAAATGTTTTAGATGAAAACTTCAATTAAATAAGTTCAAATGTAATTGAGCAATAACAATTAATCCGGCTAGCCTCCCAATACTTATAAGCTCATGTTAGCTTCTTCTTTAATTACCTTTTTTGTTTATGATCATGAAACTTAATTACTTTGACTCACAAAAGTTCAAGATGGTGATCATGATATCATAGCAACATGGTATAATTCGACAATAAAGCTATGCTTATTCACAACACACATACATATAGAGGAAATAAGAGAGACTCATGCAATTGAATATTCTAGGAACAAATAAGAGGAACAGAAACTTTATCACATTGTAGTTCATCTTTATTGTTGTCGTCACTTTCCTCCTATTCTTCCCCTTCCTGAAACAGCCCAGACAACCCGCTAGCACGATATTGTCCGTTTTGGCACACAAGGCCTCACAGTTTTGCCTTTGACGATAGGGATGATAACCGAAGCACCCCCACACTCACTCGTCAAAATGCGTCATGCAAGGGAGAGGTATCCACACCCTTATAAGGAATGCTTCATTCCCCTCCCCAACCGATGTGGGACCTTACAATCCACCCCCCTAAGGGAGCCTAGTGCCCTCGCAGGCACATCGATCCGGACTTCGGCTCTGATTCCATCTGTAACAGCCCAGACCACTGGTGCACGAAATTGTGTATGCCAATATTAATGGACTATTTAACACAGCTTCGTACCACTAACCAGCAAGTGCACTGGGTCGTCCAAGTAATACCTTACGTGAGTAAGGGTTGATCCCACGGAGATTATTGGTTTGAAGCAAGCTATGTTTATTTTATTAGTCTTAGTCAGGATATTAATTAAAATTATCAGTTGGAATTATTAGTAAAATAAAAGAGTGTGAAAAAGTTACTTGTTGTGCAGTAATGGAGAATATGTTGGGGTTTTTGGAGATGCTTTGTCTTCTGAATCCCTACAACATAATGCTTACTCACTTTCATAAATGCAAGGCTCCTTCCATGGCAAGCTGTATGTAGGGAATCACCATTGTCAGTGGCTACCTCCCATCCTCTCAGTGAAACGGTCCAGATGCTCTGTCACAGCACGGCTAATCAGCTGTTGGTTCTCGATCATGTTGGAATAGGATCCATTGATCCTTTTGTGTTTGTTATCACGCCCAGCAATCGCGAGTTTGAAGCTCGTCACAGCCATTCAATCCTTGAATCCTACTCGGAATACCACAGACAAGGTTTAGACTTTCCGGATCCTCAAGAGTGGCCGCCATCAGTTCTAGCTTATACCACGAAGATTCTGATTAAAGAAGCTAAGAGATACTCATTCAATCTGATGTAGAACGGAGGTGTTTGTCAGGCACACGTTCATGGATTGAGGAAGGTGATGAGTGTCACGGATCATCACCTTCTCCATAATTAAGCGCAAATGAATATCTTAGATAGGAACACGCATGTTTGAAAGGAAAAACAGAAACAATTGCATTAATTCATCGAGACGCTGCAGAGCTCCTCACCCCCAACAATGGAGTTTAGAGACTCATGCCGTCAAAAAGTATGTAATTCAGATCTGAAAAATGTCATGAGGTGTAAGATAAGTCTCTAAAAGTTGTTTAAATAGTAAACTAGTAACCTAGGTTTATAGAATATGAATAAACTAAGATAATTGGTGCAGAAATCCACTTCTGGGGCCCACTTGGTGTGTGCTGGGGCTGAGACTAAAGCTATCCACGAGCTGAGGCTTTTCTTGGAGTTGAACTCCAAGTTATACCGTGTTTTGGGCGTTCAACTCCGGATCATGACATGTTTCTGGCGTTTAACTCCAGACAGCAGCATGTACTTGGCGTTCAACGCCAAGTTACGTCATCTATCTTCGCGCAAAGTATGGACTATTATATATTGTTGGAAAGCCCTGGATGTCTACTTTTCAACGTCGTTGAGAGCGCGCCAATTGGACTCCTGTAGCTCCAGAAAATCTATTTCGAATGCAAGGAGGTCAGAATCCAACAGCATCATCAGTCCTTTTTCAGCCTAAATCAGATTTTTGCTCAACTCCCTCAATTTCAGCCAGAAATTACCTGAAATCACAGAAAAATCACACAAACTCATAGTAAAGTCCAGAAATATGATTTTTGCTTAAAAACTAATAAAATTCTATTAAAAACTAATTAAAACATACTAAAATCTACATGAAATTACCCCCAAAAAGCGTATAAAATATCCGCTCATCAACCACCCGCTAGCACGATATTGTCCGCTTTGGCACACAAGGCCTCACGGTTTTGCCTTTGACGATAGGGATGATAGCCAAAGCCCCACACACTCACTCGTCAAAATGCATCATGCTAGGGAGAGGTATCCACACCCTTATAAGGCATGCTTCGTTCCCCTCCCCAATCGATGTGGGACGTTACAATCTACCCCCCTAAGGGAGCCCAACGCCCTCGCTGGGACATCGATCCGGGCTCCTGCTCTAATACCATCTATAATAGCCCAAACCACCCGCTAGCACGATATTGTCCGCTTTGGCACACAAGGCCCCACGATTTTACCTTTGACAATAGGAATAATAGCCGAAGCCCCCCACACTCACTCGTCAAAACGTGTCATGTTAGGGAGAGGTATCAACACCCTTATAAGGCATGCTTCATTCCCTTCCCCAACTGTTGTGCGACCTTACAATCCACCCCCTCTAAGGGAGCCCAGCACCCTCGTTGGCACATCGAACCGGGTTCCGGTTCTGATACCATTTGTAACTCATGCAATCATCCTTGATCATCATTGATCATAAATTTTTCCTTGCTCCATTCACAAGTTATCACATCCCCTAGCTTCATTCTTATTGCTAGGCATAACATAATGATTTAATACACATGGGGTGAGATCGGAGGCTGTTGAGGCAAATAATGACCGTCGAGAGTCCTATCGCAGGGAACACAACCAAGAATACGCAACAAAAGGTCAAGAGTTTAAGAGAAGAGGATACCCACAACGTTTTCCCCAAGGACGGAATGACCTTGCGACGAATGAGAATTCCCAAGGAAAAGGTAAGGGAAAACAGATAGTGGCAGCTTTGGATGTTTCGAGCTGTCAGAGATGTGGAGGTAATCACCTAAATAGGCCATGTCGTTATGGTTCGAGTTTGTGTTACAATTGCGGAAAGCCAGGACATTTGGTCAGAGGTTGCCTATACCGGAACAACCGGGGTACTGCCAGGTTCGATTCTCGTACCTGAGGTAATAAGAAAACTGATAACTTAATTCTTTACCACTTTAGACAATGCTGAAGGCTGGTATTCACTCATAATACATGGTCGGATGAAAAATTATGATCTATTCTAGACAACCCTAAATTATCTTAATAGAAGGTTTGGCGAGCATAAATGACTAGCGTAAGCCTCTGGGATGAGTGGTATCATGAAAGATTGTAAGGTATGACATCGGTTGGGGAAGGAAACGAAACATGCCTTATAAGGGTGTGGATAACTCTCCCTAGCATGACGCATTTTGACGAGTGACTGTGGGGAGTTTCAGCTATCATCCCTATCATCAAAGCCAAAATCGTGAGGCCTTGTGTGCCAAAGTGGACAATATCATGCTAGTGGGTGGTCTGGGCTATTACAGATGGTATCAAAGTCGGAGCCCGGATCGATGTGCCAGCGAGGGCGCTGGGCTCCCTTAGGAGGGTGGATTGTAAGGTCCCACATCGGTTGGGGAGGGGAACGAAGCATGCCTTATAAGGGTGTGGATACCATTTCATAGCATGACGCATTTTGACGAGTGAATGTGGGGAGCTTCTGCTATCATCCCTATCGTCAAAGACAAAACCGTGAGGCCTTGTGTGCCAAAGCAGACAATATCTTGCTAGCGGGTAGTCTGGGCTATTACACCTACATCGGTTGGGGAAGGGAATGAAGCATGCCTTATAAGGGTGTGGATACCTCTCCCTAGCATGACGCATTTTGACGAGTGAGTGTGGGGAGTTTCAGCTATCATCCTTATCATCAAAGGCAAAACCGTGAGGCCTTGTGTGCCAAAATGGATAATATCATGCTAGTGGGTGGTCTGGGCTGTTACAGATGGTATCAGAGCCGTAGCCCAGATCGATGTGCCAGCGAGTGTGCTGGACTCCCTTAAGGGGTGGATTGTAAGGTCCCACATCCGTTGGAGAGGGGAACGAAGCATGCTTTATAAGGGTGTAGATACCTCTCCCTAGCATGACGCATTTTGACGAGTGAGTGTGGGGGGCTTCAGCTATCATCCCTATCGTCAAAGGCAAAACCGTGAGGCCTTGTGTGCCAAAATGGACAATATCATGCTAGCGGGTGGTCTGGGCTGTTATAGATGGTATCAGAGTCGGAGCTCGGATTAACGTGCTACCGAGGGCGTTGGGCTCCCTTATGGGGGTGGATTGTAAGGTCCCACATCGGTTGGGGAGGGGAACGAAGCATGCCTTATAAGGGTGTGGATACCTCTCCCTAGCATGACGCATTTTGACGAGTGAGTGTGGGGGCTTCGGCAATCATCCTATCGTCAACGACAAAACCGTGAGGCCTTGTGTGCCAAAGCAGACAATATTGTGCTAGCGGGTGGTCTGGGCTGTTACAGATTTGTAAGGTCCCATATCAGTTGGGGAGTGGAACGAAGCATGCCTTATAAGGGTGTGGATACCTCTCCCTAGTATGACGCATTTTGACGAGTGAGTGTGGGGGGCTTCAGCTATCATCCCTATCATCAAAGGCAAAACTGTGAGGCCTTATGTGCCAAAGCAGACAATATCGTGCTAGCGGGTGGTCTGAGTTATTACAGATGGTATCAGAGCCGGAGCCCAGATCGATGTGCCAGCGAGGGCGCTGGGCTCCCTTAGGGGGTGGATTGTAAGGTCCCACTTCGGTTGGGGAGGGTAACGAAGCATGTCTTATAAGGGTGTGGATACCTCTCCCTACCATGACGCGTTTTGACGAGTGAGTGTGGGGAGTTTTAGCTATTATCCCTATCGTCAAAAGCAAAATCATGAGGCCTTGTGTGCCAAAGCAAACAATATCATGCTAGCGGGTGGTCTGGGCTGTTACACTTCCCACACCAGACTTAGAATGCTTGCTTATCATCAAGATACAATTAAAACAGTGGTGATGGGGTCTATGATAGATCATGAATGTCTCTATAATGAAGTGTGAGTTTGCATGTGCTTCAGCAAGCAAAATTATGGATACACTAAAGGCATAAGAAAGACAACAGAGGCAATATGATTGCATTAATAAGGTGGTGTGTATGGTACTTTGCATAAAAGATAAGTGGCAACACCAAACTTAGTGTGACACTTTCATTTTAAAATGATGCAAGTACCAGTAAAGATTGAGAATCAATTTGTTGCATGGCAACACCAAACTTAGAATGCAATCATATGCTAAATTATTGAAAGTAAACTAAGCAAGGAAAGAAAAATATTACCTACGGTTGGGTTGCCTCCTAACAAGTGCTCTTTTAATGTCATTAGCTTGACATGTTATTCGCGACTTTCTTCCTATTCTTCTAGTTTGTTAAGAGGAATGACTTCAAGGGGAGAGAAGAACAAGTTAGTTTCCCCTGTTTTGTCCTCTTCCCAACAAGCTTTCTTTTGTTCCTGGCTTGAATGAACTTGCTTGTTGGATCAGGAGTTGGATTGCTTATGGTTGACCTTTTCTTCTTCATGGATATGGTCCTTTGTTTCTTGGTCACAATCCTCCTTTTGGTGCTTTTGTTGGTTACCTTCACACCTCTTCATTATCAAGAGCTTCTTGGATTGATGGTTCACTTAAGTCATTCTTCATGCAACTTTTTGCTTCCTAGGAACGAAGATTCCCTTGGTTGTTTTCCTTCCTTTCTTTTGTAGGATTTCGCATTACTTCCTTTGGGAGTGAGTTTGCATGTTGCTTTGTCACCTTAAGTAGCCTCTGTGGATGTGGAATCCTAGGCTCATATGCCTCTACCACTTGCTTTTTCATTGGGATTTCACTTGGTACAGGGGCCTCATCATCTTGCTCTTCCACTTCCTTCCTTACACCCACAAATTAGTCTTCATCCTCTTTGCTCAGTAATCCTAAGTTTTTCCTTATTTTCTCTAAATTCCCCTCCATCTTTTTGTAGAGGATTTATTGTTCTTTCCAGGATTGCTCTTGTCTTTGACAAAATTGTTTGACTGTTAGCTTAAGAGATGAAGGTTGAGGATGATTTTATGGATATGTATGTGTTGTGGTGAAGTCATTTTGAAGATTATGGAAGAAGTTTTGTGAGTTGTGAAATGAATTTTGTGGTTGGTGAAATGAATTGTATGAATTTTGGAAGGAATTTTGTGTTGAGGCATAGTCAAGTGATGAAGAATTTTCATATGAAAAACTGGGAGGTGAGGTTGGACAATTTTGAATAAATGAATTGAAGGTACGCTCAAGTGATGATGGCTCTTGATAAGTGGAGTATGGACTATTGAATGCTCTTTGATTTTGATCCTCCCACCCACAATTTGAGTAATTGTTGAATCCATCAAAGTATGGATCATTTTGTGGCCATGGGAGGTATCCCATTTCACTTGATTGTTCACACTCCATCATTCCTTGTTGATATTCCCAGCCACCATTAGTATAATGACATGAATCATTTTGTGGTGGTGGGCAATATCCTATGAAATTTTCTTGATCATTTTGTGGCCCTGGAGCATATCCCACTTAGGTTGATTGACATAATCTATCATTTCTTAATGATATTCCCAGTAATCATTTTGTCGTGGTGGGCAATATCCCATATGATATGATTGATCAAAATGTGAAGTAAACTCTATTTGAATATTTCGAAAACACAATCACCAAGAAAGATTGAAATTCCTTATATCACAGATAAGGAGTCCTTAGTGAGGTAATAACACAAACACCTTAGTAGCAACAGAAAATAGAAAATTAAAAGAACTTAAATGACAAAAACAAAAGAAAATAAAAGTGTCTAATCTAGGTAATCAACCACCGGTAGTTTTTAATCACAATTAATCCCCAGTAACGCTGCCAAAAACTTGATACAGAAAAATTATATATCCATATAACTATAAACAAGTGCACCGGGTCGTATCAAGTAATAAAACTCACAAGAGTTAGGTTGATCCCACGAGGATTAAAGGATTAAGCAATCAATATTAAGTTGATTATTCTAGTTAGACAAACATAGTTAGGTGATGAATGAACATGAAAAGTAAATGACATAAAAGTAAAGGAAAGCAATAAAGTTCAAGAAAGTAAGGAGCATAAAAGTAAAGTGTGGGAAAATAAAGTACTGGAAAGTAAAAGAGCGAGAAAAGTAAAATGCTAGAAAGTAAATGATGGAAGGTAAAGGTAGAAAACATAAGGGATTGGAGATGTTGATTCCTCTTGAATCAATGGGTCTCACTCCTTCTCAATCATATGAAGTAAATCTATGACGGATTGTCAATAATTGAGTTCCAATTCCTTGGCAACCCAATTTTTCTTAACATAATCAATTGCCAATTCTTTGATCTAATTGTTCATGAGAAGAGGTCAAGTTCGATTCTCTAATCCATAAGCCACACAAGTTCTCAGGATCACAATTCAAACTAGGAATTTATTGATCAAAAGAGTTGTGAGAGAAAGAGCTTCAAACTGAATTCTATGATCCCTCTTCCAAGGCTCACATAGATATTCAAGTAGATCTAAACTCCCTTCCGGTAGTAAATAGATCTATTAAGCACAGAAGTTTTTCCTTAGCTACAACAAGCAGATTGAGAGAAAAAGGATTTCATTAATTCATTTGAGTTACAACAGAGCTCCTTTCCCAAAATGATGGGGTTAGTTGATCATTGCTATAAGAAATCTCAAAAGAAAATTAACATGCATGAAAGTAAAAATGAAAATTAAAGTCTCATAACTAAAATGGAAATTAACGATTCATAAATGAAAATTCAAGATTGACAACTAAACTATTACAAGGTAAGAAAAGAAAGAGAAGAAGAGTGTATGAAGGAAGGGTTCGGAAAACCTTCCCAGAATGGTGTTTCCAGTCCAGCCTCCTCTGAAGTGTGAAACTAATACCTATTTATAAGCTAGAATAAATTCCAAATTGAAATAAAATTGAAAATAAATTACAATCAAATGAAAATTAGCTAATTCTAGATGATTCTTGTGACCTTCATTGGTTGAAAATTGTGGGCTTGCTTGCTTGAAGTTTAAGTGGACTTAGAGTAAAACATTTTATCCAAATTGAGGTTCTGGATTGACTTGGCGTTATTGGGCACCGTTGGTGGTGTTGCCAACGCCAAAGAAAATTGCTTCCAGGTTGACTTGGTCTTAATATCTTTGGGGCTTAAAGATACATATTGTTTGTGCTTCAATTTCGTGCCTACTATATACTATTCAACACCATTGGAAAGCTCTAGATGTCAGATTTCTAATGCAACTAGAAGCATCTTAATTGGACCTTTCTAACTCAAGTTATGCTCCTTTGAATGGGACAAGGTCGCTGGCGTTATAGCTGTTGTTAGTGTGCTAACGCTGCCATTAATGCCAGCGTTAATGGTGTTAACAATGCCAGGTTCTGAAGCCTGAACTTAATGTCCACCCCATACTATTATATATTGTTGGAAAGCCCTAGATGTCTTCTTTCCAATGCTTTTTTAAGCACACCATTTTGAGCTCTACAGCTCGAGTTATACTCCATGGAAGGTGAAGAGGTCAGCTGGCCTTACTACAGGTTGATACTATGTTCATCTTTGCGCTTTCGGGGCAAATTTTCTCCCTCAAATTTATTTTAAACCATGCAGTGCCATATATGTTTGGAAAGCTCTAGATTCTTAATTTCCATTGCCATTGGAATAACCTCATTTAGAGCTTTGTAGTTCAAGTTATTTTTGTTTGAAGAGGACACAATCAGGCTGCCAGGTGCTAGCGTTAGCGCTGCCGTTAGTGGCACTAATGTGGCCACTAACACCACACCTTCCTTGAAGCTATGACATCACTGGCGTTAGTGGGTGGCTAATTCTGCCACTAATGCCACTTTTCCTTGCCTTGCCCACGTTATCACGTTGGTGCTAACGTTAGTGTGCCTAACTTGGCCACTAACGCCACATTGTCCTCTGGTTCTTCTCTTCTCTGCTTCACCTTTTAAGCTCATTTCTTCTTTCATTCTTGCTTTGTGCTTTTTTCTTCTTTTTCCACCATTTTCTACAAAATTGATCAAATCAAATGGATCAAAGCAATATATGACTTAAGCACAAAAATGCTCAATAATTAAGCATTATGAACAAATTTATGATATGAAAAAGCATAGAAAAACACAATATAATGCGTACACATCAGTAGGGTTCTACAAAATACTATTCATCTTCAACTTCATTCAAGCATAACTTGAGCTATAGTGCTCCAATTTGCGTGCCATTTGTAGCTATGCAAAGCTCTCGCCGAGTCCGTCACTTCTAGCTAGGTATTGTGGTAGGCTTCAAACAAATCTCTGTTCAATTTTTTGCCCTTGTAAATTTCGAATTTAAGGTCTTGGTTTTGAAGGAAATATTATGTTTTGGTTGTTTAGGGGCTAACCAATAATGAGGGGTTGTTGGGTTATATTCCAAATTTCAGCAGATAAGGTAAGGTTTCTCAAGAACCCTTGTAAATTGATATATTGGGAGTATTGGGTTTTGATTTTTATGAAATATATGATGTTAGTTGAGCATTGGTGCTTGTTGGAGTTGCTTTGGATATTTTGAAGCATTTGGGTTATGGATGAAAGCTTGTTTGGACTCAAATTTAGGTATTGTGCATATTAGAAATCGGTCAAGGTATGGTTTCGATTTTCTTTATGTAGTATATAATATTTTTGGACACTTAGGCTAGTAGACCATAGCATAGGATTGAAATTGATTGTTGATAATTGTGATGTATGATGATTTTAATGATTGTGATGAGTATGGTGAATGATGATGTTGAATTATGAAGTTGGGTGGAATAATGATGATTGTGTGGAATGATAATGAATTATTATGTGTGTTGATGTTAAGATAGGATAAATAATGCTTATGAGTAGTGAGATTATGTTAAAGTTGGGGATATTGGAATATTGATGTACAAATTGTGGAGTTATTGAGTTTATGAAGGAGGAATTGATTGATATAGGTGTTGGGTTAGTTCAATTGTAATGAAAAGGTAAAGTATAGCATTTGGTTGCATTTTATGGTGAAATTGAATAGGCTTGGAATTGGTTTAGTTGTGAATTTGGAAGGTTTGAGAACTTAGTAAATTTTTGGTAAAAACAAGATTTTGACGAACTTTAGCGAATCATATCTTGAGCTATGATTTTTTAAATTTATTAAAATTTTATATCAAATTAAATATAATTCAAAGAGCTTTAAAACGGTATAGATTTTGTGAAAATCAAAATTTTATAGAAAAAGATATGACCATTGAAATTTGGTGTCAAAATTTTGATTTATGTGATGTTGCAGAAATTGTGAGTTTTGGTTTGTGTGCGCACACACACTGTTGTGCGCATGCTCTGAGCAGGGGCTATGTTTTGACTTATGTGTATGCACACCTTTGTGCACATACACACCATGTGAATTTTTGAAAACGTGCGTATGCACATTCTGGTGTGCACGCACACACAGGGAGATGCCTACTCTTGAGAGCATTCGCACACTCTGGTGCAAACACACACCCTGTGAATTTTGCAAGTTGTGTGTACGCACAACATCATGCGCATGCACACACTGAGAAGTGCCTTTTGTTGAGGTCGTTTGCATGAATCTATGCGTGCACTCAAATGAAAACTTTTACTTTCTGTGCGTACACATACCTCTATGCGTACACACACGTGAAAATCCTTCTGGGAGTGCGTACGCACACCCCTATGCGTCCGCATACCGCCCTATTTTTTTAAGAAAACCTTGTTTTTGACTGTTTTACCTTTCCAGCAAGCTTGGGAACTTTCGTAAAGCTTATCTAGGGTGTCTTAACTTGTTTTTAGGCTCTGAAACATGGAGAATAACATAAGTAGGTTAACTAGACAATTTCCGGTAAAATGTTTAGAAGATGGAGCCTTAGGAATTCAGGAGTACTGAGGGTGGATTAGCTGAGTGAAGTGGTAGAGTACTATAAAGACGATTGATATGATGAAAGTATGGAGTTGTGGGTTCGATGATGCTTGAGATGAGTCTAGGACTCGGAGTGGACTGAGTCCTGAAAATAATTTCTAAAAACCACTGAAATACTATTTTATATCGATATTGTTGTGACGCTATGTGCCTAGCAGGGACGAAAGGTTAATCCCACCTATGGAGGTCGCGGTGGCGGCGTAAGGGCGGTGGTTAGTCCCGCATACATTGAGATGTGAGATATGGGGCAGAGTATCCTGCTCGCATTTCAGAATCACAAGAGTGTGCGCGGGTACTATATCCATGGATCGTGTACTGGGCACGATATCCCTGGGGCTACCCATTTGATTTGTGACCGAAAGACAACATCTCCATTAAGATGTGTCGGGTTAGGAGTTGAACCGACAATGTGATATCACAGCCAATAGGGCAGGCATTCATCATGTGCATCTTCTATATGGTTGCTTGTTGTGTCTACTTGCATATTATGCCTAATTGTATAACATGCCTAATTGCTTCTTGATTTACCTGCTATACTTGATTATTGTTTGTGCTTCACTTGTATGATATACTTGTTATTTCTACTGGGATTGCAGAGGATCGGAAGTAGGTGGCGATGGGATCGCATGGCGGTTAGGCTGGTGAAGGCTGTACAACAATGGTGTATCTGTTAGATTAGAAATCCCTTAAGATAGAATACCTCATTTTATTATGGTTTTAAAGTTATGGTTTTAAATTTAGTTATGCTTTAAGTTGAATCTCATGATGGATATAAAGTTCTAGGATTACCTCTGGTGTCCCGGAGTCTTATATCTTACATTACTGGGGACTGTTACCATACTGAGAATCTCCGGTTCTCATACCATATTTTGTTGTTGTTTTTCATATGCAGGTCGTAACCCACCTCAGTGAGTTACGTGATGGTGACAGAGCGGAGTATCTTTATCCCATTTTGGAGTCTTTTGATTATTTTTCTTAGTACTCTCACTTTTGTATTTTATTTTCCATATAGAGTTACTTTGAGAGAGATATTGTATAAGCTGTTTTAACTTTCAAAACTCTGTATGTCTGTATATAACTAGTCGACCTAAACTCCGCGGGTTGAGGCTAGTATCTTATGACTATTTTAGTATTATATCTATATATGTTCTATTAATCTTGTACCTATACCTTGTACCTTATGCTTTTAGTTTTGTGTGAATGTTTTGTGCTTTTGAAACTTCCTCGTGATCCTAAAGGATGGACCGATTGTGCTTCATTGCATACTCTATGTCTTTTTCTTTCATGCTATTTAGATTATTTGTTTGATATATGCATAGCATGCTTGTTTGTGAGTGCCTTTTTGGGATAATTGAAGCATTAGACTATTGATATTGAGACTGATCACCTTGATATCAATTGTTTGGTGTAGACAGAAACCCTAATGGCTACTCGCGGATGAGGTCGTATGCGTACACAGAGAGAAACTGAGAATGACCGACCGGCCAACAACCATGCCAAGTTCATGGCAGCGATGGCCAACTTGGCTAATACCATGGAGGCAAATGCTACTACGACTTTGCAAGCTGTACAGAGATTGGGTCAACTGGCTAGAAACGGAAATGGAAATGGGGATGGAAATTGAAATGGAGACAAAAATGGTAATGAATTGGGAGGTTCTCCAATGGCTTTGGCCTTGTATCTCAAAGTTCATCCACCAACTTTCAGAGGTTCTACCAACCCTATGATACGTAAAAATTTGTATTTACGTACAACCGGCAAGTATACCGGGTCGTATCAAGTAATAAGACTCACAAAGAGTGAGGTCGATCCCACGAGGATTGGTAGATTAAGCAACTTTAGTTAAATGGCAAGTTTAGTCAAGCGAACATGATTTTTGATTTTATGAGCAATGTGACTTTTGAACATAATGACAGGAATTTAAATGGCAATTAAGAACAAGAATATAGAAATAAAATGGAAGTAAATAACTGAAACTTAAATTGCAAGAAACTTAAATAACATCAAAGATAAATAGCAAGGAACTAAAGGGTGCAGAAATTTAAAGAACATAAGGTAAATGGCAAAAAGTAGATGAACGGAATGTAAATAACAAGAGTAGTAAATAGACAGAATGTAGAAAGGGATTGGGAAATGGGTAATCAAATAACTAGAGCAAGAGAAATGAGAATTAATGATAGAGAGGATCATTAGGGATTAGAGATGTTAGTTTTCATGAATTGATGTTAGTCAAATCCTTCTCAATCTTGGGTATAGATCTATGGCAAGTGGGTGATTGGATCCCAATCTCTTGGTGATTCAATCTCTCTCAACATAGCCAATTGCCACTCTCGTGATCTAATTGTTAATGAGAAGAGATGAAGATCAAATTTAATCCAGCCACACAATTTCCAAAATCTCAACCAAGGAGAGTTACATCTCACATACTAACCAAGGTATATTGATTGAGGAAATCATGAAAGGATGAACTCTAAACTGAATTATGTGGCTCATTCCTCAAA
>NC_029780.3:62766108-62773709 GCF_000817695.3 Arachis duranensis | reverse complement strand
CAAGTTCCTTGCTTGTGTGGGCGTTGGCAACTTGGTTCTAGAGTTGGCAACGCCAACCTTGCTTCCAGGGCTTGTGTGTGGCGTTGGCAACTTGGTTCTAGAGTTGGCAACGCCAACCTTGCTTCCAGGGCCAAGCTTGCTTGCTTGTGGCTTGTGTGTGGCGTTGGGAACTTGGTTCTAGAGTTGGCAACGCCAACCTTGCTTCCAGGGCCAAGCTTGCTTGCTTGTGGCTTGTGTGTGGCGTTGGGAACTTGGTTCTAGAGTTGGCAACGCCAACCTTGCTTCCAGGGCCAAGTTTGCTTGCTTGTGGCTTGTGTGTGGCGTTGGCAACGCCAATCCCAAGTTGGCAACGCCAACTTCTTGCCTTGGTTGCCTCCAGGGCCAAGCTTGCCTTGTGTTGTGGAGTTGGCAACGCCAATCCCAAGTTGGCAACGCCAACTTCTTGCCCAGCTTGCATCATTCTTGCTTCCATGCTTCCTTGTTTCATCACCTATCATCAACAAGGGAAATAGCTTCAAAGTCTTACCAATTCAAGCAATAAATTTCATGAGATTCATTCATACTCATTCATATATGCATTCCTTAAATCATTTGCATGAATTTGGCTAGAATTAACATGTTCCTTGATATCATCATGCATGGAAACAAAACTCATAAAAGGACTTGTTTATTAAGAGAAAATGAGTGAATTTAAGCTAAAACTAACTAAACTAACTAACTAATAAAGCAAATATGCACTTGCATCACCCTACTAAAGCGAACAATTGGTTCCAAGCGATGGAGCGTGCGTTATAAGCCCAGCAAGTTCCGAAAAATCAATTTGTGGAGTTTATGGTGTATCAACTGTTAGGAGAGGCCCGGAACTTGTGGCAAGGAGAATGCCACTTACTACAGCTTCAGAATGCCGACATTCCTTGGGATATATTCCAGACGGCTTTTTACAAGAAATGCTTTCCTAAATCTGTAAGGGAAGCGAGGGAATTGGAGCTTATGCAGCTGAAGCAAGCCTTGTTGTCTATGGCCGAATACACTAGTAGGTTTGAGGAACTTTGTAAGTTCTCAAGGGTATCTCAGGGTGCCCCAGAGACCTATGAGAGTTCGAAGTGCATTAAGTATCAAGGAGGCTTGAGGGATGCTATTATGACTGCTGTGGCTCCTTTGGAGATTCGGATCTTTTTCGAGCTTGTGAACAAGGAGAGGGTTATGGAGGAGTGTCCGAAGAAAGTGGCAATACAAAGAGATACTTGTGGGGAAAACAACAACTGTAGGCATAAAAAGTACTTTCAACCAAGAGCTCAAAACTTCAAGAGGGGTGTACATGTACCTCAAGGTCAAGGCAACTTTAGGAGACCCACTTTTGATCCGTATCATCCGGTGAGAGGAAGAGGTGATTGCTTTAATTGCGGATCACCTGGTCACATGGCGAGGGATTGTACACGTGGGAGGAACCCGAATGCGGGTAGGAATCAACACCAAGGAAGAGTGTTCACTGTGAATGCCAGTGATGCAGCTAAGGCGGATCCTTTTATAAGAGGTAGGTGTATAATTGGTTATAAAGCTTTAACTCCATTGTGTGATATTGGAACACCGCGTTTAATAATAGCTTATAATGGAGATGAGGATTTGATACTAAAGTGTCAAACATAGTATCAAATTTATGACTAAACTCACTTATGATGCGTAGATTATTGCCAATAGAGCTAACAGAACCTAGGGACTTTTTTGGTTGACGTGAGTGAATAATCAAAGTTCTTAGAGATCAACGGCGCTATAAACTTGATACTGGAATTTTGTATCACTATAATCTTCCTTCGGCAAGTATACCAAATTGTCGTCAAGTAAAAACTCACAAAGAGTGAGGTTGAATCCCACAGAGATTGATAAATTGAGCAACTTTAGTCAATTGGATATTCTAGTTAAACAAGTCATTAATGGGTATTGAGTGCAGAAAATAAATGACGTAATTGTAAATGAACTTGAAAGTAAATGACTGAATTAATGAGCGGAATGTAAATTGCTTAGAATGTAAATTATATAAAGTAAAGGAAACAAAATAACTAGAAATTAAAAGGGAATGGGGGTGATGAACAAAGTAAAAGAATGGGTAGATAAGAATAGGGAAGATCATTGGGTTCAGTAGATATTGTATTCTCTAGATCAACACATTCTCATCTCTTTCTCAATCATGCAAATCATTAATCTCTTGGCAATCACGAGTGATTGAATTTCAATCTCTTGGCAATTCAATATATCTACTCTTGAAAAATTGCCAATTCTTTGATCTAATTGCTCATGAGAAGAGATAAAGCTTGGTTACTGATTATACCACACACTCTTCTAGATCCAAGTATTGGGAGAATTATATTTCACTATATTCGACCAACCCCAAAACTAGTCAAGTATGAGAAAGATTTTCTAGCATGATTCCATAATTCCTCTTCCAATGATCAAATAGAATCCATGTATATTCAATTTCTTTCCCAAGACAATTGAGTACTAGAATGAAGAACAAAAATCTTTCAAGTAAATCAAAGAGAGATGAGGAGAAGAAGAAAACAAGAATTACTATTGATCCATCAAATTACAATAGAGCTCCTTCCCCCAATGAAGTGGGGTTTAGTTAATCATAGCTCAATAAAACTCAAAAGAAGATGAAAGTGCATAAGAGTAAAATTAAGCTAAATACAAGCAAAGAAAAATGAAAAGTGTAGAAAAGTGCTCTATGGTGTATCCCTTGTTTCCAACCTCCTTTCCAAGTTGAAAACTCCATCTATTTATAATGCTACTCCAAGTCTTCACTTGTTGTACTTCCTTTGGGCCTTTGGACTTTGCATTCTGGCACTTGGACCTGGCGCTTGGTAATGAGCTTGAAAAGTGACCGCCAATTATTGTGCATATGCCCTAAGGGTTGTGTGTAGGAACCCTTGCAAAATTTACCCTTGTGTGTACGTGATAGACCCCAATTTTGTGGGTTATCTTGTGTTGAATATAGGGGATTTTATCAACTTATCTCACATTTATTCAATGAAATAGCATAGTTTTGTGAATGTCTCCTAATTTGTACTTAAGAGTAAAAACATGCTTTTTAGGCCTTTAAATTTCTAATTTCAATTCACTTTAATTCCATTCGATGCCTTGATATGTTTATTAAGTAATTTCAGGATTAGAAGGCAAAGAATTGGGTTGAAGGAATGAAGAAAAAGCATGTAAAAATGGAGAATTCATGAAGAAATGACAATTTCCTGTATTCAAGGTCACGCGCACACGTCACCCACGCGTACGCGTGAGAAGGAGATTCGCCAGCAACGCGCAAGCATCACCCACGCACACGCATGATTAGGAAAACTGCCAATGATGAGTACGCGTGACAAGCGGCGCGTGACCAACTTAAGGGCAATACGCTGGGGAAAATTTCTGAGCCCAAGGAGGCCCAAATCTAACTCATTTCTGATGCTTTTGAACCCAAGGATTGCAAGGGAATGGGAGGAGTAGTCATAGTATAGTTTTTATCATGTTGTAGGTGGAATTCTAGAGAGAAAAGCTCTCTATTCTGTCTAGAATTTAGGGTAGTTTAGGTTAAATTTTCTAAGATCCATTTTTTAATTCTTATTTTGATTTCAATTCTCTTTATATTTTAGTGTTCTATTGTCTTAATCTTCTTAGTTTCTCTTGTTAATTTCTTCTTTTGCTCTCTTTTATGTTTATAAACCCTTGTTGGATTTAGTTTCCTCTCAATGCAATTTTATGTTTTCATGTCTCTTTATGTTTATCTTAGTTGCTATTGTTGATTTCTTGCTTATGTTAGTTATAGGTTTCATTAATTCTTGCAATTTATGATGTTTACTTTTATTGCATTCTAGGTGTTTGTTAAAATGCTTTCACTAGTTATTGAGTAGTTTTCCTTACTCTTGGCCTAGGCTAAGGGAATTGAGGGACTTTGAGTCATTGGGTCTCATTGAATTGGTGATTTGAGAACCCTTTGTGGTCAATTTGATAACCATTGACACTAGCCTACTACTAAGTCAATTAGTAGCTAGGTTAAGACTTATGGATTGATGTTGATCAAACCTATTTGACGTACTTCAAGTGTTGAGGTAGACATTGTACGTACTTCAACCATAGAGGTAGACTTAATGGGTTGGTCCCTCATAATTGTCAATACATAGTTTGTAGAAAAGGATGGTGATCTCAATTCCTATGCTTAGCCAAGAGTTCTTTTCCTTTATTTTATTAGTTAATTGTCATTTACTTTCGTGTTATTTACTTTTCTTGCCAATTACAAATCAAACACCTTTGTTCTTCATAGCCAATAATTTATCACTTCATTGCAATTTCTTTTGAGACGACCTGAGGTTTGAATACTTTGGTTAATTTTCATGGGGGTTTCTACTTGTGACAACCAATTTATTAAAATTTGATGTGAGGATTGATTGTCGGTTTGGACTATACTATCAACGGAATTATTTGTGTGAAATTCCTAACCGGTATATATATATATGTTAATATGCTTCTTTGTTAGTTTTTGCTTGCTTTAGGAGTTAGTTTTTATTACTTCTTATTAGTATTTGTTTTTATTCTTGCTTGGTACTATGAATTCTCACCCCTTTAGCTATGAGTTTGGTTCAAATTATGTTGTAGGAAATGGGAACTACAATGACAACATGCATCAAGGATGGAACAATCAAAGATGGGAGGAGCCACAAGGAATTGATCACTCTTCGTGGCAACAACCTCCTCCAGTCTCTTATAGATATAATCCAACTCCTAATGCTTACCAATCTAATGGATGTGGTGACCCTCATTGTGGTTGTCAACAACCACCACCATATGCCTATGACCCCTCCCCTCAACATAATTTGGAATCACCATACTTTCGAGCCCCCTACCACCAAACACCTCCATATGACCCTAATCCTTATCCACCATACCAACCACCTTATGAGCCATATGAACCATACATAAAACCACCGTAATTTCAACACAACTACCCCCAAGAACCACCTCTATATACACCATCTCCATACTCTTACCAAGATGAACTACCTTCCAATTATGAACCCTTTATCCCAAATGATGAACCCTCCATTTCCACACCACCTCCAATGGATGAGTCTCTCCATGCCTTCATGCTAGAACAACAAAGAGATATTAGCTCTTACATCCAAAGGCATGAGGAGACGCAAAAGGAATTCAAGAAGCTAGAAGTCGTGATTGCTACCATGGCGGAAGCCGTTAGCAACATGGTCTCCTCCCGTCTAAGCCTATACGATCAAGGCACTCCCATTGTTGAATGTGGAGAAGCAATCAAGGAGCATAGTGAGGGAGTGAATTTGAAGCTTCAAGGTGGAGAAGAGGAGTTGAAGCAAGAATTGCCACAAGGGGAGGAAGTTAAGACAATTGAGTTGGAAGAAGTGGTTGAAGATTTAAGAGATGTTAAAAATCCATGGGGATGTATAATTATAGAGCTCTCTTCCAGGAAGCTTGATATTGATGTTGAGGAGGGTGTACAACCTCCAAGGCATATCCTGGTTGAAAACTTTGAAGCGGTTGATCAAGAGATGGATTCAATCATTGAGGAATTCTTATGTACAATTGAATCCTCTCCCATTGGACATGAAATTAAGGTCATAGAAGAATATGCACAACCTCCCATACGCTTGGTGAGCAATAAAGAAGAGATGGAATTGGAAGAAAGCTACCAAGAAGAAGGTTTCGAAGAAGTTGAGCAAGCATTAAGTTCCATCATTGAAGATAACTCTACACCAAGTGACATTGGTGACCTTGTTCAAGATTCATCCAATGGTTGTGAAGTTAATGTTCAAGTGGACTTCACACAACCTCCAAAATTTGATTTGATTGATGACGAGGAGGAGTTGGAAGAGGTTGACAAGCAAGGAGAAGTTGAAGGAAGTTGTCAAGAGGTGGAAGACATCAAGGAAGAGCATAAGGGAATAACACTTGCAAAACCATTGGATATATCCCTTCCTAAGTCACTATCCAACACAACATTCAAGTGGGTAAAATTTTTACCCCTAAGGTTTACTTTCCCACTTGAATATGGTTTGCTTGAAACAAATGGGCAACTTAGAGCTCTTTGTGGAGTTAAGAGTATGAGAGAATTGTGTATTGGTTGGAAAAACAATGTTAGGCCCATTAAGGTTGAACCCTCAAGGCATAGGTCCCATGGTTGGAAGAATGATAAATTGTATGGGTCTGTGAGGAGAATTTGGTGCCCCAATGAGAATTCTATGTGTCTATCACCCGGATGGAACAATGATGATCAATTAGAAGATGGGTGTGAAAATAAGATATGGGATCCCGGATCGCAACATGAAGACCAATTTCGGGAGCTCATATCTTGTGAAGAACTTCACCCAAACTTGGTAAAGTCAGTTGGAAATTCTGACAACCATTTGAGGAGCAAGCATCCTTGGGAGTTCAAGGATAAGTACAAGCATAAACCACCTTGACAAGGAGCCTCCCAATTGTCCAACTTAAGGACAATAAATAAAAGTGATAGGTGGGAGACACCCCATGATGACAAGTCATCATATACCCATTTTTCAAGCTAATTTCACTTGTTTTGTTAGTCTTTATGCACTTTCTTGCTTCTTAAGTAAGTGATTTGGAGTGGAAATGCACAACTTCTTTAAATCAAGCAACCACCATGAAATTAATGTTAACTCATGAGGTTTAAGCTAATTTTAATTGAATTTTAATTGATTTATAAGCCTTATGAATTTAGTGATACTTGGAGTGGTTGTTTTGGTTTATTTTAGGTGAAGAAAAGAATAAAAGAGAAAAGCGTGGCCTAAGAAAGCGTGACCCAAGGAGAAGGAAGCGTGGTCAAAGGAAGGAAAAGTGTGCCGCATACAATGGGGAGGCAAGCATTGCCCTCCACAAGGGCACACTGCCCTTTAGGAGGGCAACATAAGGGAACAAGGCAAAGAAGGCAACTCTGCCCTGCCCACTACAAGGGCAGAGCACAAATTTGTGCCTTGGAATCAAGAGGAATAAAATGTTGCCCTGCCCTCCACAAGGGCAGTATCGGGCTCACAAAGGGAAAAAATCAAAGGAAAATGTCTCCAAATGCTTGCCACAAGAGTTGAACACGGGACCATGAAGAAACAAGCAACTAAGTCCCATTACCGTGCCAAGAAACCAAGGAAAATGATTGAGCGTGTGTTTCTGCCCGGATTTGAATGCGGGACTTCATTTTAGAAACACTGCCCTGCCCTCCGCGAGGGCAGGGCAGCATTTTGTTGGTGCATGAATCTGGCGCACCAAGGGACATTTCTGGCGCACCAAATCACTACCCTGGCAGCACCAGCGCGCACCACAGCACGAACCTGGCAGCACCATATTTTTCTGCCCTGCCCTCCGCGAGGGCACGGCAGCATTCTGTGCACCAAGGCACCATTCTGGCGCATCATGGCATAAGTCTGGCAGCACCAAGCAGCGCACCAAGCACCCATATGGCGCACCAATTTTTCCTGCCCTGCCCTCCGCAAGGGCAGGGCAGCGTTCTGCGCACCAAGCCGCACCAAGCAAGCACCAACACGCACCAAATCCTGCCCTGCCCTCCGCAAGGGCAGGGCAGC
>NC_029780.3:62759819-62765414 GCF_000817695.3 Arachis duranensis | reverse complement strand
TTTAAGTTACTGCAATTTACATTTCTTGCACTTTAAGTTTCAGTCATTTAATTTCTTGTTCTTTAAGATTCAGTCTATTTTACTTTCATGTTCTTTAATTTACTGCAATTTCCCTTCTCCATTTACATTTCAAGCAATTTATCTTCTGTTAAATACAACCCACTCAAACAAAACTTGATTCGCTTGACTAAATCAACCACTAAACTAAAATTGCTCAATCCTTCAATCCCTGTGGGATCGACCTCACTCATGTGAGTTATTATTACTTGATGCGACCCGGTACACTTGCCGGTGAGTTTTGTGTTGGATCGTTTTCCACACATCAAGTTTTTGGCGCCGTTGCCGGGGATTGAAATAGATTGACAATGATTAAGTGAAGTGGAGATCTAGATCAAGCACTTTTTCTTTTCTGTTCTTCTAATTTTGACTAACACACTAAGTGTTTGAATTTTTGCTTAAACTAACTAAACTTCATTCTAGCTATAGATTGAAGTTTCATTGGTTTTCTGGATCTGTGTGTTTATTGTTGTGCGTTTGTATGTCAGGTACAGGAAGATCTTCCCCTGTCCTCTCTGAAATTGACCAAAGAACTCTTCGAAGACTAAGAAGAGCCGAAAGAGGGAAGAACGTTATTGGAGAGGAAGAATCTGAGGAGGAATTCCAAGAAATGGAAGGAGATCTCAATCACCCAGGAGGAGGGACCAATAATAACCAACAACAACGACGAGTCCTGGCTTCATATACATTTGCAAATGCTAGACACTGTGGAAGTAGCATTCTTCCTCCTAATGTCAATGCAAACAATTTTGAACTAAAGCCACAACTCATCACTTTGGTTTAAAACAACTGTTCTTTTGGAGGAGGGCCTTTGGAGGATCCAAATCAACATTTATCTACCTTCTTGAGAATCTGTGACACGGTGAAAACCAATGGTGTGCCTCCTGATAGCTACAAGTTGTTACTCTTTCCATTTTCTCTCAGAGATAAAGCCACTCAATGGCTAGAGACTTTTCCAAAAGGTATAAGGCTCTATTGAGGAAATGTCCACCAGAGATGTTCACTGAGTGGGACAAGTTACAAAACTTCTATAAGGGACTCACTCTTAAAGCTCAAGAAGCTCTTGATCACTCTGCCGGAGGCTCTTTACAACTCATGAAGACCACAGAGGAAGCTCAAAACCTCATTGATATGGTGGCTAACAACCAATATTTCTTTGCTCATCAAAGACAACGCCAACCATCACAGAGAAGAGGAGTCATGGAGTTGGAAGGAGTTGATTCAATCTTAGCTCAAAACAAGATGATGCAGCAGCAGATTCAACAACAATTTGAGCAAATGGCTAAGAGAATTGATGGCTTGCAAGTGGCAGCAGTGAGCACCACAAGCCAACCTCTAACCACTTCGGTGCAAAGTGAAGAAACTCAAGAAGAGCAACAACAAGAGCAAGTCCAATACATGCACAATCAAAATCCTGGAACAAATGAAGTTTATGGAGATACTTACAATCCATCTTGGAAGAACCATCCCAACCTCAGATGGGGAGATAACCATACTCAAAACCAACAACCATGGCAAAGAAACACAGGCCAAAACAATTGGAAAAACACAAACCATAACTCCCAGCCAAACACTAACCAAAACTTATACAGAAAACCACAAAACAACTACCCAAATTCTAACCAATACCCACCCAATAACCACCCAACTAACCAAAACACTTATCTTCATCCATCAACACCCTAAAATCAACCCATCACACAAGACTCACAGAGAATCACCAATCTAGAGCTGCTCATGGAGAAACTGATGAAGAACCAAGAATTGACAACCAAGAACCAAGAAGCCTCCATGAAGAATCTAGAGAGGCAGATTGGACAAATCTCCAAGAAGATTTCTGTTGAAAAACCGTCAAGTTCACTACCTAGTGACACCATTCCCAACCCAAAGGAAGAATGCAAGGTAGTGCAACTAAGAAGTGGAAAGGTGTTATTGGATGGTAACCAAGGAGTAACCAAGAACAATGACAATGAGCCAACAAAGAAAGATGAAGCCATCAACAAGGACATGTTAAGCAAGAATGTCCCTGAAAAACTCACAGAGGAAGACAATAAACCACAGAATTTGAAGAAAGGGAAGCAAATCATGGAAGAACCAATTCCAAGACAACATCAAGTGGAGAAGAGCTCAACACCACCACTGCCTTATCCACAGAGATTTTACAAAGAGACAAAGGATCAGCATTTTTACAAATTTCTTGAGACTTTCAAGAAGCTGGAAATCAACATACCTTTGGCCGAGGCTTTGGAGCAAATGCCTCTGTATGCCAAGTTCTTGAAAGAGCTCATCAACAAGAAAAGAAGTTGGAATGAAAAGGAGACTGTAATGCTTAGTGAAGAATGCAGTGCACTCATTAAAAAGGGACTCCCTCCCAAGCTTGAAGATCCTGGAGGTTTCTTCCAACCCTGCACTATTGGAAACTTATTCATCAACAAGGGGATGTGTGACTTAGGAGCAAGCATAAATTTAATCCCATCTTCTTTAGTGAAAAAGCTTGGCATAGAGGAGGTGAAACCAATACAGATGTCCTTGGAGTTGGTAGACCAATCAGTGGTATATCCTAAAGGGCTGATTGAGAACCTTTTAGTTAAGGTTGACAAGTTCATTTATCCTGCAGATTTTGTGATCCTGGATTCTTCAGAAAATGGAAATGACTCCATAATACTTGGTCGACCATTTTTGGCCACTGCTAGAGCCATTGTGGATATAGAACAGGGAGAGCTAACCCTCAGGATGCATGAGGAAAGCATCACCTTGAAAGTCTTTCCAGAATTACAAAGGAATGAAGAACCAAGCAAGACAAGTGGTGATTTCCTTCCAAAGCAAGCAACCGACAAAACAATAGAACAAGAGAGTGAGCTTGTACAAGGAGAAAAAGGAATTCAAAAGGAAGCAGGGGTGATAAATAAGAAGGAAGGTATCACAACTCAAGTCACTGTCAAGAAAGGAAGATCAACAAGAAAGAAAAAGATGAAGAGCAAGAAAAAGGCTCACAAAGGGTGGAAGAACAAGAAAATCCCAACTGAAGGATTTTCTAAAGGTGATAAGGTGCAACTCATATATCAACAGCTGGGAGCAGAAGATTATTACACTGTCAACCAAGTACTGTCTCTTGAGCATATGGAAATTGAGCATCAAGGCACACAGAGAAAGCTGACAGTGAGAGGTGACAAGTTGAGACATCACCAACATCAACCACCCTAAAGGGAGTTCAATGTCAAGCTAGTGACAATAAAAGAGCGCTTCAAGGGAGGCAACCCATGATTTAAGATTTTTGTCCTCTCTTTCATTTAATAAGCTATGATTCCTCTGAATATGATTTTGAACTTTCATGCCTGATAAATACATACATTATTTTAAAGCACATGCCAAACTTCTAAGTTTGGTGTACCTTAAGGCACACCCAAGTTCATTTTTCAAAAAAAAAAAGGGGGGGATTAGTCTTAGAACATATGCATAATTCTTTTGATGAAGCATATGACCAAACACTAAGTTTGGTGTCTGCATGTGTAACAATGTTCAGAAGATCATTTCTCAATCATGGACTCAAAACCATACAGAAAAGGGATCATACATCAAAATTTTTTTTAATGCATCAATTGTGAAGAATGGTTTGCACTGTTAAGCCGTCCCCTCAATAAAAAATAAGTTTGGTGTTCACCAACTTTTAGCATTTTTTTATTTAGGGACAAAATTGATCACAAAAAAATTCAAATAAATAGTAAACAAAACAAAACAAATCTTTTATTATAAATCAATTGCCAATGATTATGTTAATGATTTAAGGCTAGCTGTCTTGATTCTTGCAGGAGAAAAGGATTGAGACAAAAGCAAGGAGGGGCCACGGCTAGGAGAAGCTATGTGAGGATGGTCACATGTGCCTAGAAGAATGCGCTCATAGGGAAGCAGAATTTGTATGCATGCATGCATCATTGAACGCCTAAATACATGCAGCTAACGCCTAAATGCATGCAGCCAATGGGAGGAGGATCCTCGTCAAAGCCTCAACAATGCATGCAGACCGTCCATTCCATGCACTCCTTTGATGAACAACTCAATCTCAACCCTTCATGAGCACCAACGAGCTCTTTCCTCATTCATTGTGGTTTTGTTGGAAAGTTTGAAGAATCTGCCTATTAATAGCCGTAGCACTAAACGGTTCACAAACTCATTCACATATGAAAACCATAATCCCATTTACTCTTAAAACCAACATAATTCCCTTGTCCCACAACAGAACCGAACCAAAACTCTTCCCAAACACAACACAAACTTCTTCTTTTCTCACTTCTTCTTTTTTTCACCTCAAATTCAATGGCCTCTTCAAGTTCAAAAAGAAGGCCGGGAAAGGAACCTATGGTAGCTGAACTTCCATCCTTTGATGCAACCAAATTTAGATCCCAATTCCATGAAGGGAGATATCATAGGTTCATGGAGGCAAAGAATGTCATCTATGAGAAAAGCCTTGAGTTGAGGGAAGGAGAATATCCCATTATGAGGCAAATTACTAGAGAAAGAAGGTGGGAACTCTTGTGTGCTCCTCTTGTTGACATCAGTGCAGTCATGATCAGGGAGTTCTATGCAAATGCTGTAAAAGAAAACAAAGATAGTCCCCCCTACACAAGTTATGTCAGAGGAGTTGAAGTGAGCTTCAGTCCAACAGCCATCACTAGGGCTCTAAAGTTGAGAACCAAGGAGAAACAAGAGAGATGGCAACAACAAATGATGACTCAGCAGCAAGAATTTCAAGCACAGATTCTTGAAGGACAAAAAGAGCAATACAAAGAATTCAAAGAATCATATGATAAGCTGTATTTTAGTCAAGCTAAAGCAGGGGAATATAGTCACAACCTGTATCAATGGAAGAATATTCATCACACCATGGGAGAATTTAGATATGCACAAAGAATGGAGAATGATGAAAATATGCAAGCAAGGTTGGAGTACTTGACCCACAATTTGCCAACACTCAATCCTGAGATCAAGCCATTTGAGCAATGCCCTAAATTTTTAGCCAAGCAACAAGCAAGATCTCACCAATATACTGAGGCAACCTTTAAAAGATTGGAAGATGTTGGGCTCTCAGGACTCTTAAATTCTGTTTGGGGTAGAAGATGTCCTGGTGAAGAGATCCGAGATTATTCCAAGACAGGGAAGAGAAAGAAGAAGAAGGGAGAATCAAGCAACAGCCATGACCATTAGAAGGTGGCAAAGTTCTTTCATATTTCCTCTTTCATGTCTTTAATAAGGAGATGCATGTCCGAAACATGATATGGCTCCATCATTTATTTCTTTTACTTCATGCAATTTTTGTTCTTTGTTTTTCATTTTAGTTAGTTAATAAATAGCTAGAAAAATGCTAAATCTGCATAATGCTTGTTATCCATCACTTAGCTTGAAATTTGTTTTGTTTCCCATATGCTTAAATAAAAGAGATTTGTCTGAATTGAAAAGTGAAATATCCAATGTTGCATAAGTAAGAATGGAAGTTAGTGGGGGTATATGTGTTTGATTAAATGCATAACTCATGAAATAATT
>NC_029780.3:62758644-62759013 GCF_000817695.3 Arachis duranensis | reverse complement strand
TGCCCTCCACAAGGGCACACTGCCCTCTAGGAGGGCAACATAAGGAAACCAAACAAGGAAGGCAACTCTGCCCTACCCACTACAAGGGCAGAGCACAAATTTGTGCCTTGGAATCAAGAGGAATAAAATGTTGCCCTGCCCTCCACAAGGGCAGTATCGGGCTCACAAAGGGAAAAAATCAAAGGAAAATGTCTCCAAATGCTTGCCACAAGAGTTGAACACGGGACCATGAAGAAGCAAGCAACTAAGTCCCATTACCGTGCCAAGAAACCAAGGAAAATGATTGAGCGTGTGTTTCTGCCCGGATTTGAATGCGGGACTTCATTTTGGAAACACTGCCCTGCCCTCCGCGAGGGCAGGGCAGCATTT
>NC_029780.3:62758279-62758556 GCF_000817695.3 Arachis duranensis | reverse complement strand
TACCCTGGCAGCACCAGCGCGCACCACAGCACGATCCTGGCAGCACCATATTTTTCTGCCCTGCCCTCCGCGAGGGCAGGGCAGCATTCTGTGCACCAAGGCACCATTCTGGCGCATCATGGCATAAGTCTGGCAGCACCAAGCAGCACACCAAGCACCCATCTGGCGCACCAATTTTTCCTGCCCTGCCCTCCGCGCGGGCAGGGCAGCGTTCTGCGCACCAAGCCGCACCAAGCAAGCACCAACACGCACCAAATCCTGCCCTGCCCTCCGCAAT
>NC_029780.3:62750826-62758175 GCF_000817695.3 Arachis duranensis | reverse complement strand
AATTCATTTCTTCACCAAATCAAAAGCCCATCTAAATCCCAAAATCCAAGAATAGAAAGTGTATAAATAGGAGCTAGTTTGATGTAATTAGGACCTTTTTGCTTAGCTTTTGAATTTTGCACTTTCTTTGAGCTTTGAATTTTACTTTTGCACTTTGGAACTTCTCTTGGTGTCTTCATTGAGATTTCAGAGAATTGGGGAGGGGAATTGATCTCTCTTCTGCCTCATTCTTGCTTGGGTCTTTTTAATTTCCTTGTTTTGAGTTTTGGGTGTGAAGAATTGAGTAAATTCTGTCTCAATCTCCATTTAAAGTCTCTTTAATTTCTTTTCTGCATAATTGAATCCATTCACATTTTCTTTACTGTTTCTTCTTCAATTTCTTGTCAATTGCTTTGAGAACTTGGATTTAGGCAGGTAATTGAGATCTAGGCTCTGCTACCTAGTCTCTTGAACCCTGAGATCCCAATTTACTTTTGGTTCTTCTGTGAACCTTGCTGCACTTTAATTTCAATTTCTGTTTGAGTCCTCATTGCTTCCAATTCAATTTCTGCTTTATTAATTGTTGCAATTTACTTTCTCTTCGTTTAGATTCTGCAATCCCAGTCCTCAAATCCCTTTTACATTCAAGCAATTTACATTCCTTGCCATTTAAGTTACTGCAATTTACATTTCTTGCACTTTAAGTTTCAGTCATTTAATTTCTTGTTCTTTAAGATTCAGTCTATTTTACTTTCCTGTTCTTTAATTTACTGCAATTTCCCTTCTCCATTTACATTTCAAGCAATTTATCTTCTGTTAAATACAACCCACTCAACCAAAACTTGATTCGCTTGACTAAATCAACCACTAAACTAAAATTGCTCAATCCTTCAATCCCTGTGGGATCGACCTCACTCATGTGAGTTATTATTACTTGATGCGACCCGGTACACTTGCCGGTGAGTTTTGTGTTGGATCGTTTTCCACACATCACCCCACCATGGTAACCTCTTTCCATTCTCTTGTAGATATAATCAATAAATGAATTGAGTTACCATTGCAGGTAATTTTTCTTAATTTCTATACTCTTTACTTTGCTTTGATTGATAGGTTGTTTGTTAAATTCATGTTTTAATTAGAATAGTTGTTGTTGAGTTGTGTTTTGCTTGAAGTGTAAGTTTTGTTTGTTTTGTATTTGAAAATTTTTCAAAAAACAAATGATTTGTTGTTAAATTTGAATTTTTGGTGAATTTAGAATGTATATAGGTTAGGAGAGTGCCATGTTTCTATTTTATGCTTCCATAATAAAAAAAAAGATGCGCGCCACGCGTGAGCGTGGCCGACGCACATGCGTCGTGGGGCCATATTGCAACTCTTGCTACAAAAACCAGAGAGTTGCGCTGGTGTAGTTGATGACATGTCATCATGTCATGTTTTTCTATGCTTTTTCATACAAGAAATTGATGATTAGTGCTTAAATATTGCATTCTTTTGTGCTTAAATGGTACATTTCTTTAATCTTTTAATTTTATAAATTTTGAAGGAAATAAGAAGAAAAAGAAGCAAAGAAGCACAAAATAAGCTAAAAAGGAGAAAAAAGGCTTTAGGGCACACTTTGAAGTTGGAGCACAGTTTGGAGCCTTAGGCCACACTTTTAAGCATGACCCATGACCAAATCAAGGGAATGCTGCGCTCATTGAGTTAATCGAGGGCTACAAGAGTTCAAATTCAGCTTGG
The DNA here is from genome assembly GCF_000817695.3 of Arachis duranensis. Lineage (NCBI taxonomy): Eukaryota > Viridiplantae > Streptophyta > Magnoliopsida > Fabales > Fabaceae > Arachis > Arachis duranensis. The sequence goes on along the minus strand of NC_029780.3, from coordinate 62,756,459 downwards.
GAGCAAAATTTTTCGCTAAGTTAAACTTGGGCATTCACAACATGACCATGCCTTCTTCAAAGGGCCATAACTTGAGCTACAGACGTCCAATTGATGTGCTTCTAGTTGCGTTGGAAAGCTGACATTCAGAGCTTTCCAACGATATATGGAAATTTATATTTAGCACGAAATTGAGGTATGAGTGAAAGGCATCTTTAAGGAGCAAAAACAAGCAAAAATAAACCAAAGTGGCTTCACCAAGATTCGAAGGGAGAGACACAAGGAAAGCAAGAAAGGAGCACTACACTTCTTGCAAGGAAAATAAGCCAAAATGGCTTTGCTGGGATTCGAACTTGAGGCCTTCCACTCAAGGCAAGGCACCACCTTCCATTAATTCACAAAGAATTTGCTCCACAATGCTTCCACCAAGGCTCGAAGAGGGGGGCAAGGCTCAAGCAAGGCCAAGGCATCAGCGAGAGCGCTAAGTTAACGTTGTTAACTTTATCGTGGGTCTCCTCATGAAAATGCAAGGAAAAAGGCACCAAAATGGTTTGGCAAGGATTCGAACCTGGAGCCTCACTTGCAAGCAAAGGGATGTTGCGCTCACTCCATTCACTGAGCCTATGGAATGCACCCACGGGAAAAATTTGGCACGCAACAAAAGTGCAAGGGAAAAAAGCATTGAGTGCTCGGTTAAGTGCATTCACTGAGCGCTACACTGATGCTTGACATGGAAAGGCTTGGCATGCGCAACAATTTGGAGGCAAACAAAGGGGAGTGATGCGCTCTCCTTGTCAACCGAGCACTCCCCTGGAAGCATGCCCCATGCCTCAAACCAACTTGAACCAAAGCCAACCGGACCCATCCTTCTTCAAACCCATTTTTATTCAAGGCCAAATAATATTCACCCCATTTAATTGAAATTTAAAGCAAGCAAAGTCCAATTGACATCACTCCAAGGCACAAGGATCAGTTATATTAGGATTTTCATTTTGAAATTTAATTTGTTTTCAATTTCATTTTTTTTCACTTTGTAAAGCCTATATAAGGCATCATTTTCCTTTTTGTAAGGAGGCTGGCTCCACTAGGGAGCAGTAGGAGTAGAGAGCTCTCCCTTTTAGTTTTCCTTTTTGAATTTAAAGAATTGAGATCAATTTTCTCTTTATGTTAGCTCTTACCTCTGGAATTTCTGTTTGGAGTTTAGGATTGAGATTGAAGGAATTCTATTTCAATCTTTGATCTGAAATATATCTTTGTTCTTCTTCTGCATAATTCTGAAATCAAGGATTTGAATCCAACTTTCACTTGCTGCTTCACTTACATTTCTTCTACAATTTATTTTCTATTTGATCAAAAGAGAATTGAGATCCAGATCTGCTTCTTGAGCTCATTGCTTTCTTGGATCTTCAATTTCACTTTTAGATTTTACAATTGGCTAAGTTTCTTCATGTTTTGTTTTTCAAGCAATTTTACCTTGCTGTTTAGATATTTTGCAGATTCACTTCATCTTACATTTCTCTGATTCTCTGTAATTTATATTTTCTTGCTCAGTTTTAAATCCCAGCACTCAATTTCCTTTATTCTTCCTACAATTTAAATTTTCCGTTGCTTGATCTATTGCTTTCTTTAATTTCCAGCACCCACTCCCCTTTACATTCATTGCAATTTACATTTCTTGTCATTTAAGTTTCTGCAATTTACATTTCTTGCTCTTTAAGTTTCTATCTATTTTACTTTCTACACTTTAAACTTTCTTGTCATTTACTTTCTGATGCATCAATTATCACTCACCAATGTTAGCTTGACTAAACTAATCACCCACGAAAGTTGCTTTATCCATCAATCCATGTGGGATCGACCTCACTCTAAGTGAGTTATTACTACTTGATGCGACTATGAGTTTGTGTGTTTTTATGTGATTTTAGGTAATTTCTGGCTGAAATTGAGGGACCTGAGCAAAACTCTGATAAAAGGCTGAGAAAGGACTGCTGATGCTGTTGGATTCTGACCTCCCTGCACTCGAAATGAATTTTCTGGAGCTACAGAACCTCAAATGGCGCGCTCTCAACGGCGTTGGAAAGTAGACATCTAGAGCTTTTCAGTAATATATAATAGTCCATACTTTATTTGAGATTAGATGACGTAAACTGGCGCTCAACACCAGTTCCATGCTGCATTCTAGAGTCAAACGCCAGAAACACGTCACAAACCAGAGTTGAACGCCAAAAACATGTTACAACGTGGCGTTCAACTCCAAGAGAATTCTCTGCATGTGTAAAGCTCAAGCTCAACCCAAGCACACACCAAGTGGGCCCCAGAAGTGGATTTCTGCATCAATTACTTACTTCTGTAAATCCTAGTAGCTAGTCTAGTATAAATAGGGCATTTTACTATTGTATTAGACGTCTTTTGACAGTATAGTCTTTGACCACATCTTTGGACGCCGAGTCCTTAGACTGAGTCCTTCTCCCTATTTTCAAATTCATATCACATTTTGGGGGCTGGCCATTCGGCCATGCCTGGACCACTATCACTTATGTATTTTCAACGGTGGAGTTTTTACACACCATAGCTTAAGGGTGTGGAGATCTGCTGTACCTCGAGTTTTAATGCAATTACTACTATTTTCTATTCAATTCAGTTTATTCCTGTTCTAAGATATTCGTTGCACTTCACCATGATGAATGTGATGATCCGTGACACTCATCATCATTCTCACCCATGAACGCATGACTGACAACCACTTCCATTCTACCTTAGACCGGGCGCATATCTCTTGGATTCCTTAATCAGAATCTTCGTGGTATAAGCTAGAATTGATGGCGGCATTCATGAGAATCCGAAAAGTCTAAACGTTGTCTGTGGTATTCTGAGTAGGATTCAGGGATTGAATGACTGTGACGAGCTTCAAACTCGCGATTGTTGGGCGTGATGACAAATGCAAAAGAATCAATGGATTCTATTCCGACATGATCGAGAACCGACAGACGATTAGCCGTGCCGTGACAGAGCATTTGGACCTTTTTCACTGAGAGGATGGGATGTAGCCATTTACAACGGTGATGCTCTACATACAGCTTGCCATGGAAAGGAGTAAGAAGGATTGAAGGAAGGCAGTAAGAAAGTAGAGATCCAAAAGGGACAAAGCATCTCCATACACTTATCTGAAATTCTCACCAATGATTTACATAAGTATTTCTATCTTTATTTTCTGTTTATTTATTATTATTATTCGAAAACTCCATAACCATTTATTATTCACCTAACTGAGATCTACAAGATGACCATAGCTTGCTTCATGCCAAGAATCTCCGTGGGATCGACCCTTACTCACGTAAGGTTTATTACTTGGACGACCCAGTGCACTTGCTGGTTAGTTGTGCGAAGTTGTAAAGAAAGTGCTGAGTTATAAACGTGCATACCAAGTTGAGTGCCATTGTTAGAGATCACAATTTCATGCACCAAGTTTTTGGCGCCGTTGACGGGGATTGTTCGAGTTTGGACAACTGACAGTTCATCTTGTTGCTCAGATTAGGTAATTTTATTTTCAAAAAGTTTTCAGAAATTTTTCAAAAAAAAAATTTCTCTTTGTTTTCGTTTTTTCAAAAAAAAAATTATTTTTCGAAAAATTCAAAAAAAATACAAAAATCCAAAAAAATTAATAAAATCATAAAAATCAAAAATATTTTGTGTTTCTTGTTTGAGCCTAGTGTCAATTTTTAAGTTTGGTGTCAATTGCATGTTTTAAAAATTTATGCATTTTTCGAAAATTCATGCATGGTGTTCTTCATGATCTTCAAGTTGTTCTTGGTAAGTCTTCTTGTTTGATCTTGATGTTTTCTTGTTTTGTGTCTTTTGTTGTTTTTCATATGCATTTTTGCATTCATAGTGTCTAAGCATTAAAGATTTCTAAGTTTGGTGTCTTGCATGTTTTTCTTTGCATCAAAAAATTTTTCAAAAATATGTTATTGATGTTCATCATGATCTTCAAAGTGTTCTTGGTGTTCATCTTGACATCCATAGTGTTCTTGCATGCATCATGTGTTTTGATCCAAAAATTTTCATGTTTTGGGTCATTTTTATGTTTTTCCATCTCATCATTCAAAATTCAAAAATAAAAAAAAATACCTTTTCCTTTTTTTCTCATAATTTTCGAAAATTTGAGTTGACTTAGTCAAAAAATTTTTAAAACTTAGCTATTTCTTATAAGTCAAGTCAAATTTTCAATTTTAAAAATCTTATCTTTTCAAAAACTTTTTCAAAAATCAAATCTTTTTCATTTTTTATGGTTTTCGAAAATTTGAAAACAATTTTCAAAATCTTTTTCTTAATTTTATTTCAAATTTTCAAAATTTAAGTAATAAGTAATGTGATTGATTCAAAAATTTGAAGTTTATTACCTTCTTGTTAAGAAAGGTTCAATCTTTAAATTCTAGAATCATATCTTTTAGTTTCTTGTTAGTCAAGTAATTAATTTTAATTTTAAAAATTAAATCTTTTCCAACCATATCTTTCTAATTATATCTTTTTATCTTTTTCAAAAAAAAAATTTTGATTTCAAAATATCTTTTCTTATCTTCTTATCTTTTCAAAATTGATTTTCAAATCTTTTTCAACTAACTAATTAACTTTTGTTTATTTTTTATCTTTTTCAAAACCACCTAACTAATTTTAGCTCTCTAATTTTCGAAAATTACCTCCCTCTTTTTCAAAATTCTTTTAATTAACTAATTGTTTTAAATTTTAATTTTAATTTTAATTCTTCTCTCCAATTTTTGAAAATCACTAACTCTTTTTCAAAATTTATTTTCGAATTCTCTCCCTCTCATCTTCTTCTATTTATTTATTTAATTACTAACACTTCTCTTCATCTCAAGAATTTGAACCTATCTTCACCCTTGTGTTTGGATTCTTTCTTTTTCCTTCTTCTATTCCTTTCTTCTTATACTAACATAAAGGAATCTCTCTACTATGGTAAAGAGGATCCCTATTATTATTTTCTGTTCCCTTCATTTTCATATGAGCAGAAGCAAGGACAAGAATATTCTTGTTGAGGCAGATCCTGAACCTGAAAGGACTCTGAAGAGGAACTAAGAGAAGCTAAATTACAACAATCCAAAGACAACCTTACAGAAATTTTTGAAAAGGAAGAGGAGATGGAAGCCGAAAATAATAATGCAAGAAGGATGCTTGGTGATTATACTACACCTACTTTCAAGTTTGATGGAAGAAGCATCTCAATCCCTGCTATTGGAGCAAATAACTTTAAAGTTTCTCAATCCCTGCCATTGGAGCAAACAATTTTGAGCTAAAACCTCAACTAGTTGCTCTAATGCAACAAAACTGCAAGTTTCATGGACTTCCATCGGAAGATCCCTACTAATTTTTAACTGAGTTCTTGCAGATCTGTGAGACTGTTAAGACTAATGGAGTAGATCCTGAAGTCTACAGGCTCATGCTTTTCCCCTTTGCTGTAAGAGACAGAGCTAGAATATGGTTGGATTCACAACCTAAAGATAGTCTGGACTCATGGAATAAGCTGGTCGCGGCCTTCTTGGCTAAGTTCTTTCCTCCTCAAAAGCTGAGCAAGCTTAGAGTGGATGTTCAGACCTTCAAACAAAAAGATGGTGAATCCCTCTATGAAGCTTGGAAAA
>NC_029780.3:62750123-62750779 GCF_000817695.3 Arachis duranensis | reverse complement strand
AATTTTGAGCTGAAACCTCAACTAGTTGCTCTACTGTAACAGAACTGCAAGTTCCATGGACTTCCATCAGAAGATCCCTACCAGTTTTTAACTGAGTTCTTGCAGATCTGTGAGACTATTAAGACTAATGGAGTAGATCCTGAAGTCTACAGGCTCATGCTTTTCCCCTTTGCTGTAAGAGACAGAGCTAGAATATGGTTGGATTCACAACCTAAAGATAGCCTGGACTCATGGAATAAGCTGGTCGCGGCCTTCTTGGCTAAGTTCTTTCCTCCTCAAAAGCTGAGCAAGCTTAGAGTGGATGTTCAGACCTTCAAACAAAAAGATGGTGAATCCCTCTATGAAGCTTGGAAAAGATACAAGCAGATGACCAAAAGGTGTCCTTTTGACATGCTTTCTGAATGGACCATTTTGGATATATTCTATTATGGCCTATCTGAATTCTCTAAGATGTCACTAGACCATTCTGCAGGTGGATCCATTCACCTAAAGAAAATGCATACAGAAGGTCAAGAACTCATTGACATGGTTGCAAATAACCAATTCATGTATACTTCTGAGAGGAATTTCGTGAGTAATGGGATGCCTCAATGGAGGGGAGTTCTTGAAATTGATGCTCTGAATGCCATACTGGCTCAGAACAAAATGTTGACTCA
>NC_029780.3:62736762-62750011 GCF_000817695.3 Arachis duranensis | reverse complement strand
GCAGAGGTAAATTACATGGGTGAACCTTATGGAAACACCTATAATTCATCATGGAGAAATCATCCAAATTTCTCATGGAAGGATCAACAAAATGTCTCAACAAGGCTTTAATAATGGTGGAAGAAATAGGCTCAGCAATAGCAAGCCTTATCCATCATCTTCTCAGCAACAGACAGAGAATTCTGAGCAGAGCACCTCTAACTTAGCAAACTTAGTCTCTGATCTTTCTAAGGCCACTTTAAGTTTCATGAGTGAAACAAGGTCCTCCATCAGAAATTTGGAGGCACAAGTGGGCCAGCTGAGTAAGAAAGTCACTGAAACTCCTCCTAGTACTCTCCCAAGCAACACTGAAGAGAATCCAAAAAGAGAGTGCAAGACCATTGACATAATCAACATGGCCGAACCTAGAAAGGAAAGAGAGGACGTGAATCCCAATGAGGAAGACCTCATGGGACGTCTCTCAAGCAAGAAGGAGTTCCCTATTGAGGACCTAAAGGAATCTGAGGCTCATATAGAGACCATAGAGATTCCATTGAACCTCTTTCTGCCATTCATGAGCTCTGAAGACTATCCTTCCTCTGAAGAGGATGAAAATGTAACTGGAAAGCAAGTTGCTCAATATCTAGGAGCCATCATGAAGCTGAATGCCAAATTGTTTGGTAATGAGACTTGGGAAGGTGAACCTCCCTTGCTCATTAATGAACTAGATACATGGATTCAGCAAACCTTACCTCAAAAGAAACAAGATCCTGGCAAATTCTTAATACCCTGTACCATAGGCACCATGACCTTTGAAAAGGCTCTGTGTGACCTGGGGTCAGGCATAAATCTTATGCCACTCTCTGTAATGGAGAAGCTGGGATCATTGAGGTACAGCCTGCCATATTCTCACTACAGATAGCAAACAAGTCAATAAGACAAGCTTATGGATTAGTAGAGGACGTGTTAGTGAAGGTTGAAGGCTTTTACATCCCTGCTGATTTCATAATTTTAGACACTAGGAAGGAAGAGGATGAATGCATCATCCTTGGAAGACCTTTCCTAGCCATAGCAGGAGCTATGATTGATGTTGACAGAGGAGAATTAGTCCTTCAATTGAATGGAGACTACCTTGTGTTTAAAACTCAAGCAAGGCCAAGGCATCAGCGCTCTTTGAGAGAGCGCTAAGTTAACGTTGTTAACTTTATCGTGGGTCTCCTCGTAAAAATGCAAGGAAAAAGGCACCAAAATGATTTGGCAAGGATTCAAACCTGGAGCCTCACTTGCAAGCAAAGGGATGTTGCGCTCACTCCATTCACTGAGCGCTATGGAATGCACCCATGGGCAATATTTGGCACGCAACAAAAGTGCAAGGGAATAAAGCATTGAGTGCTCGGTTAAGTGCATTCACTGAGTGCTACACTGATGCTTGACATGGAAAGGCTTGGCATGCGCAACAATTTGGAGGAAAACAAAGGGGAGTGTTGCACTCTCCTTGTCAACTGAGCACTCCCCTGGAAGCATGCCCCATGCCTCCAACCAATTTGAACCAAAGCCAACCGGACCCAACCTTCTTCAAACCCATTTTTATTCAAGGCCAAATAAAAATCACCTAATTTCATTGAAATTCAAAGCAAGCAATGCCCAATTGACATCACTCAAAGGCACAAGGATCAGTTAGATTAGGATTTTCATTTTGAAATTTAATTTGTTTTCAATTTCATTTTTATTTTCACTTTGTAAAGCCTATATAAGGCATCATTTTTCTTTTTGTAAGGAGGCTGGCTCCACTAGGGAGCAGTAGGAGTAGAGAGCTCTTTCTTTTAGTTTTCCTTTTTGAATTTGAAGAATTGAGATCTATTTTCTCTTTCTATTAGCTCTTACTTCTGGAATTTCTGATTTCTATTTGGTGTTTTGGATTGAGATTGAAGGAATTCTATTTCAATCTTTGATCTGAAATCCATCTTTGTTATTCTTCTGCATAATTCTGAAAATCAAGGATTTGAATCCAACTTTCACTTGCTTCTTCACTTACATTTCTTGTGAAATTTATTTTCTATTTGATCAAGAGAGAATTGAGATCCAGATCTGCTTCTTGAGCTCATTACTTTTCTTGGATCTTCAATTTCTCTTTTAGATTTTACAATTGAGCTAAGTTTCTTCATGTTTTATTTTTCAAGCAATTTTACCTTGCTGTTTAGATATTTTGCAGATTCACTTCATCTTACATTTCTTTGATTCACTGCAATTTATATTTTCTTGCTCAGTTTTGAATCCCAACACTCAATTTCCTTTATTCTTCTTGAAATTTAAATTTCCCGTTGCTTGATCTATTGCTTTCTTTAATTTCCAGCACCCACTCCCCTTTACATTCACTGCAATTTACATTTCTTGTCTTTTAAGTTTCTGCAATTTACATTTCTTGCTCTTTAAGTTTCTGTCCAATTTACTTTCTGCACTTTAAATTTTCTTGTCATTTACTTTCTGCTGCATCAATTATCACTCACCAATGTTAGCTTGACTAAACTAATCACCCACTAAAGTTGCTTGATCCATCAATCCCTGTGGGATCGACATCACTCTAAGTGAGTTATTACTACTTGATGCGACCCGATACACTTGCCGGTGGGTTTTTGTGTTGGAATTTCATTTCCAACCCATCAGTAGTGTTGCCTTTGTGCAAAGAGAACATTTTAGCCCCACGTGTACGCGTGGGTGATGCGTACGTGTCACCCTCTCTTCTTTGCAGCCCACGCATACGCGTGGTTGACGCATCCGCGTCACTTGCCTCGTCTGCCTTCCACGCGCCCTGTTTCTTCTCCTTTCTTCTTCTTTCTTTCTTCTTTCTTCTCTTCTTTCTTTCTACCTTTCTTCTTCCCTTTTCCTCTTTTCTTACTTTCTTCTTCTTCCTTCTTCTTTTCTTACTACAAAATTCCACTTCTCATCTCTCCTGTTTTTCATTTTCTTTTGGTTGTTGCATTTGCTTATTTTCATTCATTGCATTTTAATTTTGTTTTTATAACTTGTTCTTATTTTCTTTTCTAAGTTTCCTATTTTAATATTGGTGTTGAATTCTTATACTCAATTGTTGAGAATTTTTTGCATTGTTTTGGTGCTTCTTGACTTGTTTGATATTAATGGGTGATGAAACTTTTGAATCAATGCTTAATCTTTTATGACTCTTGTGTTCTTTGTGCATTGACATGAACTTTTAATGTCTTTCATGACCCAATCTTTCTTGTTTAAACTTGATGCTCAACATGCTCTTCATGGCATTCCCCCATGCCTTGACTTTACTCTTGCATCAAGTATTAGTTGATATGCCTTAGCTCATATTGTTTTCTCATTTACATGTTGTAGCTACCATGTAGTTGTGAATTCCATTCTTATTTGGCACTAGCCCCTGCCACTGTTTTAATTGCTTTGACATCTTTGTATGGGCTTAATTATCCTTCTTTTTCTCTCCTTTTAGGTTGGCCACCGGAAGGAAAGGAAAAGCTTCAACATGGAGCAATAAATAAGTCCCTTTGCACAATCCTTTGTGGAAGCTCATCAGTTGTAGCAAACTATCCACCTTGCTCTTCTTTGAATGCACCAAGGATGGTGCAATCTTCAAGTGTCGGGAGGTCATCCGACCGACCTCTACTTCCTTTTTTAACACCAATTCTTAATCTTCTTTGTTAGGTAGTTGTTGCATTGCATGATAGGTTGCATGATAGTTAGAATTTGTATATATTTTACCACATTAGGACTACTTGGTTAGAGTGATGATTTCATTTCCAAGAAAACTATTTTAGGGCACCCTACCAATTTGAAAAAGAAAAAAAAATTTGTGTTGAACTTGCTTGAAAGAATTTATTTGGAAAAGGTTTTTGAGCAAAGAACACAAGCATGTGAGTTTCGAGTCCAATTGTGTGGTTACATCATATAACCACTTATTTTCATTCTTGTGTGTATTATTCTCTTTTTATGATTGTAATCTTTGATTTGCTTGATTCTATATGTCCATTATTTGTTGTATGAATGCATTTATATGATTGAGGCCATCATTTCACTTAGCTCACTTACCCAGATAGCCTACCTTTCATCAACCATTGTTAGCCAATTTTAAGCATATGCTAAACCCTTTTTGTTTTTAATTTTAGCACATCAAAAGTCTTAAAGCAAAAAAACAATGAATGTCCCTTAATTTGGATCTTTGATTAGCTTAGGCTAGTGAGAGTGTGTATCATTTGGGTATGGGAAACTTGGGACATTGGTTGAGGTAAAGGTGTAATTTGTATTTTTGTTAAAATCACATAATTGGGTACATAATCATGCATTAAATATGTAAATATGTTTGTATATACTTTATTGTGAAAAAAAATGATAGAAAAAAATATGTATGTAGAAAAAAATAGAAAAAAATAAAAGAAAGAAAAATATATAAAAAAAAAGAAGCAATAAAAAGGGGATGAAAATGCCCCAAAGCAAAGTAATAATAACAATGCATAGGGAATGTGAATCAAAGGGAATGCATGAGTATGTGGAAAAAAAAGTGGGAATCATGGGTAGCTAGGAATTGTATTAGAATTGTATAGGTTGTAATATGTGTTTGGTGAGAGCTTAGGTTAATTAAAGATTCAAATTTCAAGCTCAGTTGACCATATGCATCCTCACCTTTACCCTAGCCTCATTACAACCTATGAAAAAACCTCATGATATATGTATGCATGCATTGAATAATTGTCGATTGTTAGATGAAAAACAAATCTTGGAAAGCATGATTAGAAGAAAATTGAGCGAATCAACCCTATACACTTCCGGTGAGGGTTCGATGCTCAATTCCCTATTCCTGGCTTTCATGAGCTTTCTTCTTGCAAGTCTATTTGAACTTCATTTTGATATTTAAATTGGTGGAGTTTGTGAGTCATCATACTACTTAGCCCTACTTGTTCATATAGGTTCTTGGAGGATTGATTTACTTTTAACCAAGTAGGTAGAATCATCTTGCATTTAGGTGCATCCATATAGAAAGGTTTATATAGTTTATTTGCATTGAATAAATGATCATACACCTTTTCTTGTCTTTCTTGGTTTAGCATAAGGACATGCTTAGTTTAAGTGTGGGGAGGTTTGATAAACCCCAATTTTGTGGTTTATCTTGTGTTGAATTTAGGAGATTTTATCAACTTATCTCACATTTATTTAATAAAATAGCATGGTTTTGTGAATGTCTCCTAATTTGTGCTTAAGAGTAAAAACATGCTTTTTAGGCCTTTAAATTGCTAATATTAATTCACTTTAATTCCATTCGATGCCTTGATATGTTTGTTAAGTAATTTCAGGATTAAAAGGCAAAGATTGGGTTAAAAGAATGAAGAAAAAGCATGCAAAAATGGAGAATTCATGAAGAAATGAGGATTTGCTGCATTCAAGGCAACGCGCACGGGTCACCCACGCGTACGCGTGAGAAGGAGATTCGCCAGCGACGTGCACGCGTCACCCCACACACACGCGTGATTAGGAAAATTGCCAATGACGCGTACGCATAACCCATGCGTATGCGTGACAAGCGGCACGTGACCAACTTAAAGGCAATACATTAAGGGCGATTTTTGAGCTCAAGGAGGCCCAAATCTAATTCATTTCTAATGCTTTTGATCCCGAAGATTGCAAGGGAATGGGGAGGAGTAGTCATAGTATGGTTTTCATCATATTGTAGGTAGAATTCTAGAGAGAGAAGCTAGCTCTCCCTTCTCTCGAGAATTTAGGGTAGTTTAGGTTAAATTTTCTTAGATCCAAGTTTTAATTCTTGTTTTGATTTCAATTCTCTTTATATTTTAGTGTTCTATTGTCTTAATCTTCTTAGTTTCCCTTGTTAATATCTTGTTTTGCTCTCTTTTATGTTTATGAACCCTTGTTGAATTTTGTTTCCTTTCACTACAATTTATGTTTTCCTGTCTCTTTATGTTTATCTTAGTTGCTATTGTTGATTTCTTGCTTATGTTAGTTATGGGTTTCATTAATTCTTGCAATTTATGATGTTTACTTTTATTGCACTCTATGTGTTTGTTAAAATTCTTTCACTAGTTATTGAGTAGTTTTCCTTACTCTTGGCCTAGGCTAAGGGAATTGAGTGACCTTCAGTCATTGGGTCTCATTGAATTGGAAATTTGAGAACCCTTTGTGGTTAATTTAATAGCCATTAACACTAGCCTACTACTAAGTCAATTAATAGCTAGTTTAGGACTTATGGACTGATGTTGATCAAACATATTTGACGTACTTCAAGTGTTGAGGTAGACATTGTACGTACTTCAACCATAAAGGTAGACTTAATGGGTTGGTCCCTCATAATTGTCAATACATAGTTTGTAGACAAGGATGGTGATCTCAATTCCTATGCTTAGCCAAGAGTTCTTTTCCTTTATTTTATTAGTTAATTATCATTTACTTTCTTGTTATTTATTTTTTTTGCCAATTACAAATCAAACCCCATTGTTCTTCATAGCCAATAATTGATCACTTCATTACAATTCCTTATGACAACCAATTTATCAAAATTTCATTGGGGTTTGTACTTGTGACAGCCAATTATTAAAATTTGATGTGAGGATCAATTGTTGGTTTGGACTATAATATCAACGGAATTATTTGTGTGAAATTCCTAACTGGTATAAATCCTCACTATCAGTATGCATGATAGGTTGTGCATACGCACAAGTCCCTATTTTCTTCCTTGAAGTATTCATCGAAGACGCTTGCTTGTGAACTTGATGGTGAGTATTGAGGGCGAGCGTGACACTCCTAGGAGAGCACTATGCTTGCTCTAGAGCGCCACCTTGAGAGCGTGATACCTCCAAGACATGTTGAGGGTTGGCACTCTCCAGCAAGCTTGCTGGAGAGCGCTAGTAATGAGTGTGGCCTTGAGGTTGGTGTTCTTTTTGTGGCACTCTTGGGAGAGCTTGAGAGAGATCGAGGCCTTTGGTTGTGAGAGTTTTATGACAATAGGAGTCAAGGGGTGTCAAGGGGGTATGGTTAGAAGGGAGTGGCGCTCTCCAGCAAGCTTGCTGGAGAGCGTGACAAGGTGGTGAGGCTTGAAGGGAAGTGGCACTCTCTAGCAAGCTTGCTGGAGAGCATGAATGTTGAGTGACAAGGTTGGTGACAAGGTTTGGAGGAAGTGGCGCTCTCCAGCAAGCTTACTGGAGAGTGTGGGTCAAGAGTGTGGTAAGGTTGGTGTCAAGGTGTTGGTGTCAAGGTTGTTTAGTGTTGTGGTGAGGCTTGACAAGGAAGTGGCGAGAGCTTGATGGAGAGCGCCAGTTTTGGTCTTGATGCTGTTGAGGTTGGTGCTCTCTAGCAAGCTTGCTGGAGAGCTTGATGGAGAGTGCTAGTATTAGATGTGCTGGATGCTCTTGAGTGAGTGATAAACCCATATTTTATGATATATTCTGTACTTAATTTGAGTGATTTATTCAATCCTTCACCCACTTATTCATGTAAATTGCATGGTTTTACTTTCCCTTCCTTATTATGTGATATTTGTGAAAAACATGTTTACTATACTTTGAAATTAATTATTTTAATTACCCTTTATTATCATACGATGCCGTGATTGATGTGTTGAGTTGTTCTAGATCTCCTAAGGCAGGAGTGGCTTAAAGGATGGAAAGGAAACATACAAAAATGGAAGGAAAGCATAAAACGGAGTTTGTGAAGAAACTGGCAGCGACGTGACCGCATGGACGACACGGCCGCATGACAAGCACGAAGAAGCAGCAACGCGGCCGCATGACTGACGCGACCGCGCGCCTAAAGAAGAACACCTATGATGCAGCCGCATGACTGACATGACCGCGTGACCCACGCGAACGCGTGACAGAGGCCACGCACCAGAAATTGCAGACAACGCTCATAGCGAGTTCTGAAGCCCTTTTTGGCCCAAATCCAGGTCCAGAAGGCATAGACCAGAGGTTATGAAGTGAGGGAATGCATCCATTCAAGGGGAGTCGGGAATTTTAGTCACTTTCAATGATTTAGGTTTAGTTGGAGAGAGGTTCTCTCCTCTCTCTTTAGGATTAGGATTTTTAGAACTTAGGAATATTTTTATCTCATTTTTTTATCAGGTTCAATATCTTTTTATTTCGACTCCTCTTAATTGTTGATTATTGATGTTGCTTATTTGGCTTATGACTCTTCATATTTGGATTGATTTTATTTTGTTAATGCAATTGAGGTATTTCATATTTATGATTTTTTTCTCTAATTTATGTTATTGATGCTTGTGCTCTATCCAAATTATTTTCATTCAAGTAGATTTTATTCTCTTTTGGCTTTGGTTGATTAATTGGTAACTCTTGAGTTATCAAACTCATTGTTGACTGAAAATTGGAATTCTTCAAGAATTAATTCGAGATCCAATAATTCTAACTTTTCCAAGGAAAGACTGGAATTTGAAGATTCGAATTAATTCATCCACTTAACTTACCTTCATAGTTAGAGGTTAACAAAGTGGGAGAAAAATCCAATTCTCATCACAAATGATAAGGATAACTAGGATAGGACTTCTAATTTCTCATACCTTGCCAAGAGTTTATTTTACAGTCATTTATTTATTTATTCGTCATTTATCATAATTGCCCCTCATTCTTAAAACCCCCAATTTACAAACTCATAACCAATAATAAGAACATACCTCCCTGTAATTCCTTGAGAAGACGACCCGAGGTTTAAATACTTTGGTTATCAATTTATTTAGGGGTTTGCTACTTGTGACAACCAAAATGTTTGTAAGGTTGATTGCTTGGTTTAGTAACTATACTTGCAAACGTGTGCCTTATTATTGGTTATTGTAAATATTTTTCAAAAAAAAAATTTTCTTTTACTTGTTTATTTGTTCTTTCCCTTCCCTCTTATTTCTGATAGCTACTATGAATTCTCACCCATCTCGCTTTGAGTTTGGTTCTAATTTTGTTGCAAGGAATGGAAGCTATAACAGGACTATGCATCAAGGTCTAAGCAATCAAAGATGGATGGAGCCACGAGGATCTGATCAACCCTTTAGGCAACAACATCCTCCTAGATATCATGGACAAAGACCATTTTACAATGCATGCCCAACTGATAGATTTGGTGGACCGCCTTGTAGCTACCAACAAGCCCCACCCTGTGCTCAAAGGCCATCCTTTCAACACAACCTCAATCCACCATACTCACAAGCTTCTTTTTACCATTCACTACCACATGATCCTTATCCACCCCAACGCCAATCCAATTACTCCCAAGAACCACCACTTCCCTATACACCATGTCCATGTCCATCAAGCCCAGAATCACAGGTTCACCTCGAAGAATCAGTAAAACAATTTAATGCAACCCTTCATCAACTGGAGCAAGCAATAAATCAATTATCTTCCAGACATTCGGACACTCAACAGACTCCCATGGCTTCATGTGGAGAATCTAACGAAGAATGTATTATGAAGAAGACACAAGAAACTCCAGTGGACAGCATAGAGCATAACTTCGTACTGGAACAAATAGAGGAAGCTGTCATTGTAGAAGAAGAAGAGTTGATTGAAGATTTAGGAGATGCCGAACCGCCACTTGAATCCAGAGTTGTGGAGAATTCCGTCAAGGATGTTACAATTGATGCTAAAGAGGATGTTACGCAGCCTCCAATGCAGATATCTTATGAAGAACTGGACGGGATAACCCAAGAAACAAGTTTCCTTGATGACGATGATCACGAGTCGAGTTCTCTCAGTAATGCACTTGCATCCGCAAGTGAATTCTTTGAGACAGAAGAATCTTCCCCAAGTGAATATGAAGATGATGCAGAGGTCAACTTTTCTCAACCTCCTAATTATGACTCAAGTGATGAGGAAGATATGGAAGACTTTGACCAGGACATGGCTGGAATGGAAAAGGTTTGCATAGAAGTGAGGGAATTCACTGAAGAACACAAGGGAGTAGAGCTTGCAGAACCACTAAAAACACCAATCCCAAGGCCACTGCCAACCAACACAGACTTCAAGTGGGTAAAATCCTTGACTCTTATCTTTACTTTTCCACTTGAATATGGTTTACTTGAGACAGATGGCCAGCTTAGAGCTCTTTGCGGCTTTAAGAGAAAAAGGGAAATGACTTGCACTCAGCGCTGGTATGCAAGATTCAATGAGGTTTCACACTTCAATTTGAGGTGCAGGAATTGGTGTCAAGCTCAATTCAAAGGATCTCGGAAGCTGTTTGGCCACTGCAGTGAGAATTCGGATTACTCATCACCTGACTGGAAAGATGTAGATCAAGACAAAGACGGGTGTAGAAGAAAAGTTTGGGATCCTGGAGTCTATTCTGACATTCAACACTCCGGGAGCCTGCAAGCCTATTTGAACTCACACAAGGGATTTACGTACTTTGTTTGGGACCCCGGAGGATGTTGGCATTCCAAACACTGGCGGATATTCTTGGATGAATACAAGCACAAGCCACCATAACAAGAAGCTCGCCAAATGTCCAACTTAAGAAATTTAACTAAAAGTGCTGGGTGGGAGATAACCCACCATGGTATGATCGTTCCTTCTCTATTTTACTCTGTTTTTATATTTCATTTGAACCTGAATTTCTGCATAACATTCATTGCATTCTGCAGTCTGCATATTAAAAAGAGAGAGAGAGAGAGAAAGGGTGTGCGACGCAACCGCATCGATCATGCGATCGCGTCAGTTGCGACAAAACACCTTCCACGCGTCCGCGTCATCCACGCGTCCGCGTCATTGGTGCACGAATTTGTAATCCGCACAACTAACCAGCAAGTTCACTGGGTCGTCCAAGTAATACCTTACGTGAGTAAGGGTCGAATCCCACGGAGATTGTTGGATTGAAGCAAGCTATGTTTATTTTATTTGTCTTAGTCAGGATACCAATAGGATTCTTTAGCCTCGTATTTCAATAAAGAAAAGGGCATAAAATAAATAGTTATTACTTTAATAATGGAGAATAAAAACGTTACTTGTTGTGCAGTAATGGGAAATATGTTGGAGTTTTGGAGATGCTTTGTCCTCTGAATTTCTGAATGTAATATTCAACTCAATTGTTTAAATAGTAAACTAGTAACCTAGGTTTACAGAATATGAGTAAACTAAGATAATTGGTGCAGAAATCCACTTCTGGGGCCCACTTAGTGTGTGCTGGGGCTGAGACTAAAGCTATCCACGAGTTGAGGCCTTTCTTGGAGTTGAACTCCAAGTTATAACGTGTTTTGGGCGTTCAACTCCGGATCATGACGTTTTTCTGGCGTTTAACTCCAGACAGCAGCATGTACTTGGCGTTCAACGCGAAATTACGTCGTCTATCTTAGCACAAAGTATGGACTATTATATATTTCTGGAAAGCCCTGGATGTCTACTTTCCAACACCGTTGAGAGCGCGCCAATTGGACTTCTGTAGCTCCAAAAAATCCATTTTGAGTGCAGGGAGGTCTCAAGCAACTAGATAAATAAAATAGGATGAAAAGAAATTAAGAAGCAATAATATCTCAGAGTTTTAAGTGAAGCTCAGATTCTTATTAGATGAGCGGGGCTTGTAGCTTTTTGCTTCTGAACAGTTTTGGCATCTCAATTTATCCTTTGAAATTCAGAATGGTTGGCATCCATAGGAACTCAGAATTCAGATAGTGTTATTGACTCTCCTAGTTTAGTATGTTGATTCTTGAACACAGCTACTTATTGAGTATTGGCCGTGGCCCTAAGCATTTTGTTTTCCAGTATTACCACCGGATACATAAATGCCACAGACACATAACTGGGTGAACCTTTTCAGATTGTGACTCAGCTTTGCTAAAGTCCCCAATTAGAGGTGTCCAGAGTTCTTAAGCACACTCTTTTTGGATCACGACTTTAACCACTCAGTCTCAAGCTTTTCACTTGGACCTGCATGCCACAAGAACATGGTTAGGGACAGCTTGATTTAGCCGCTTAGGCCTGGATTTATTTCCTTGGGCCCTCCTATCCATTGATGCTCAAAGCCTTGGATCCTTTTTACCCCTGCCTTTTGGTTTTAAGGGCTATTGGCTTCTTCTGCTTGCTTTTTCTTTTTCTTTCTATTTTATTCCTTTTTTTTTGCCTCTTTTTTTTCGCAAGCCTTGTCATTCACTGCTTTTTCTTGCTTCAAGAATCAATTTCATGATCTTTCAGATCATCAATAATATTTTTCGTGTTCCTCATCCTTTCAGGAGCCAATATTCATCAAATTCAAAGTACATCTTATGCACTGTTCAAGCATTCATTCAGAAGACAAAAAGTATTGCCACCACATATAATTAATTAAAATTTTTCTTATTAAGAACTCGAAAAAATATTGCCTCTTTATTCTAAAAATCTACTATTTTATTCATGTTTAATGATGATGAGAAAAATAAATTATAACTTAATTGGAATTAAAATCAAAGTAGAGATACTAATTACTACTACTAATATATAACTTCTAAGGTAAATTTCTAATAAGAACAGTTATCACAGAGTTAAGGCAAAGATTAGAACTCAACGACCTGTATTTTGGGAAGTGGATGTTCCTCTAGTCTGTGGGGTGCCTTCAAGAATTAATTTCTGACGCTTCAGCTCCCTTAAGTTCACATCCTTGCTCTTCCTGTTCTCTTAGGTGCCATGATCTTAATGAGTTTTAGCTCAGTGATCATGGCAAATCACACCAAACTTAGAGGTTTGCTTGTCCTCAAGAAAAAGAAAGGAAAGGAGAGGAATAGAAGGAGAGGCTCCTCCCCACCATTCTGGCGTTAAACGCCCAACTGGTGCATGTTTTGGGCGTTTAACGCCCAATCGTTGCTTCTCCTGGGCGTTCAACGCCCAGCTGATGCTTCTTTCTGGCGTTGAACGCCAGGAAGTCCTTTGTCACTGGGCGTTTTTCTGAACGCCCAAGACGCTGTCAATCTGGCGTTAAATGCCCAGAAGGTGCTTCTTTCTAGCGTTTAACACCCTTACTGGCGTTGAACGCCCAGTGGGTGCTTCTTTTGGGCGTTCAACGCCCAAAATGTTTCTTACTGGCTTTTTCACGCCAGTGAGCTTCCAAATTTCCCTGTAACTCTGTGAATTCAATCAATTGCTATTTTTACCCTTTGAAGATACTTGGACTCATACCTGTAAAGAAAAGAAAATTTATTTATTAGTAAATAAACTTTGTAAATGGCTGGGTTGCCTCCCAGCAAGCGCTTCTTTATTGTCTTTAGCTGGACTACCACTGAGCTCTAATCAAGTCTCAGTTTTGAGCATTCTTGCTC
>NC_029780.3:62735026-62735211 GCF_000817695.3 Arachis duranensis | reverse complement strand
ATATCAAACTCTTGCAGAAGCAACACCCATCTTATAAGTCTGGGCTTTGAATCCTGCTTTGTGAGTAGATATTTAAGAGCACCATGATCAGTATACACAGTCACTTTTGATCCTACTAAATAGGATCTGAATTTGTCAATGGCGTAAACCACTGCAAGTAGCTCTTTTTCTGTGGTTGTGTAATT
>NC_029780.3:62729606-62731362 GCF_000817695.3 Arachis duranensis | reverse complement strand
GAAAAATTTTGAAATTGAAATCTGAATTTTTATATAAAATTTTCGAAAAAAAATAGTTTAAAATTAGTTAGGAAGGATATTTTTTTTGAATTTTAAAAAAAAAATTTTTTTGATGAAAGAGAAAAACACACAAAAGACACAAGACTTAAAATTTTTAGATCCAATGCTCCTTATTTTCGAAAATTTTGGAGGGAAAACACCAAGGAACACCAAACTTAAAAATTTTAAGATCAAAACACAAAGAAGACTCAAGAACACTTTGAAAATTCACAAGAACACCAAGAACAAAAGAAAGAACACCAAACTTAAAATTTTTAGAAAACCAAGACAAATTTTTGAAAATTAAAGAAAACTTAACAAGAAAACACCAAACTTAGAGTTTGGCACAAGATTTGATAAAAGAAAAGTTATTTTTGAAAAAAAAAATTCCAAAGAAGATACCCAATTATGAAGAACAACTACTAAAGCTCCAGCAAAATGGGCAGCAACTTCAGAGTTGATTATTAAAAATGTATTATATTTATGGATATAAGTAAAAATTTTTTAAAGTTACTGTTTTTTTAAAAAAAAACACAAGAAAAACAAGAAAAGACACAAAACAAGAAAAACTCAAGATCAAACAAGTAAAATAAACAAGAACAACTTGAAGATCAATGAAGAACACACACTAATACGAAAATTTTAAATAGAAAACACAAAATATGAAATTGACACCAAACTTAGAATAAGACACTAGACTCAAAGAGAAATTAAAAATTAATAAAGAAAAATAATATTTTTGAAAAGAAAATAAAAGACTCTGACCCAATTACCAAAATCTTCCTAATCTAAGAAATAAAATAAACCTTTAGTTGTTCAAACTCGAACAATCCCCGGCAACGGCGCCAAAAACTTGGTGCACGAATTTGTAATCCGCACAACTAACCAGCAAGTGCACTGGGTCGTCCAAGTAATACCTTACGTGAGTAAAGGTCGAATCCCACGGAGATTGTTGGATTGAAGCAAGCTATGTTTATTTTATTTGTCTTAGTCAGGATACCAATAGGATTCTTTGTCACCATTGTCAGTGGCTACTTCCCATCCTCTCAGTGAAAACGTTCCTATGCTCTGTCACAGCACGGCTAATCAGCTGTCGGTTCTCGATCATGTTGGAATAGGATCCATTGATCCTTTTGCGTTTGTCATCACGCCCAGCAATCGTGAGTTTGAAGCGCGTCACAGCCATTCAATCCTTAAATCCTACTCAGAATACCACAGACAAGGTTTAGACCTTCCGGATCCTCAAGAGTGGCCGCCATCAATTCTAGCTTATACCGCGGAGATTCTGATTAAGGAATCTAAGAGAAGTTCATTCAGTCTGATGTAGAACGGAGGTGTTTGTCAGGCACACGTTCATAGATTGAGGGAGGTGATGAGTGTCACGGATCATCACCTCCTTCATAATTAAGCGCGAATAAACATCTTAGATCGGACCATACACACGTTTGAGTGAAATAGAAACAATTGCATTAATTCATTGAGACGCTGCAGAGCTCCTCACCCCCAACAATGGAGTTTAGAGACTCATGCCGTCAAAGAGTATGTAATTCGGATCTGAAAAATGTCATGAGATACAAGATAAGTCTCTAAAAGTTGTTTAAATAGTAAACTAGTAACCTAGGTTTACAGAATATGAGCAAACTAAGATAATTGGTGCAGAAATCCACTTCTGGGGCCCACTTGGTGTGTGCTGGGGCTGAGACTAAAGCTATCCACG
>NC_029780.3:62710951-62729531 GCF_000817695.3 Arachis duranensis | reverse complement strand
ACGTGTTTTGGGCGTTCAACTCTGGATCATGACGTTTTTCTGGCGTTTAACTCCAGACAGCAGCATGTACTTGGCGTTCAACGCGAAATTACGTCGTCTATCTTCGCACAAAGTATGGACTATTATATATTGCTGGAAAGCCCTGGATGTCTACTTTCCAACGCCGTTGAGAGCGCGCCAATTGGACTCCTGTAGCTCCAAAAAATCCATTTTGAGTGCAGGGAGGTCAGAATCCAACAGCATCAGCAGTCCTTTTTCAGCCTAACTCAGATTTTTGCTCAGCTCCCTCAATTTCAGCCAGAAAATACCTGAAATCACAGAAAAACACACAAACTCATAGTAAAGTCCAGAAATATGATTTTTTCCTAAAAACTAATAATATTCTACTAAAAATTAATTAAAACATACTAAAATCTACATGAAATTACCCCCAAAAAGCGTATAAAATATCTGCTCATCAGTCATCCACCCGGTCGTGTGACCTGGAAATCGGTGTAAAGATCCAACACCCAGAAAGTTGGGTTGGAATCGTGTGGCCATTGTGCGTTTCACACAAAATGAACCACGCGGTCGCGTCCCTGACGCGATTGCATCACTTGCACAACAGCAATCCCACGGGACAGCGTGAGCGACGTGATCGTGTCGTATGGATTACACAAAATCCCAAAAGTAGGCAGAGAGTTGCACTGAAATGACGCTGGATTCGTGCGTTTAGCACAATTTCTAGCGACGCGATTGCATGCCCCAGGCGATCGCGTCATTCACTCTTTTAGCTATTCCATGCAATCGCGTCAACCCCATTTCACTCCAGCCACGCGACCGCGTGCTCCACGCGATCGCGTGGATTCAAATTTACTAACCCACAGTCACACGAACCCTAACCATTCGTGTCACCCCGCCAAACCCCTCTCCTCCCTCTCTCCTTCTCCGATCACACCACCACCACCCAGCCACCATCACCGAACGGCCGCTACCCCGCCGACCACCCAGACCCCGCCGCCACCCACCCCCTTCCTTTCCCCCCTCTTTCTTCTTCTTCCTCCTTCTTCCACCCTCCACCGCCACTGCCCCCAAACAGCAGCCACCGCCGCCGGCCAGACGCTACCACCACTATTCCTCAATCTCCTCTCTGCCCCACCCTCGTTAATTCGCCTACCAGGTTCCGACGAACGCCACCCTTCTCTCATTCATAGTTAATTTCATTTTTTTTCTGTTTATGTTCATCATTAAGTTAGTTAGATATGCATGTTGTAGTGGATTTTAGGTTGTTAGGTAGCCTAGGATGTGGTTAGTGGATTTAGGCCTGATAATTGCACTGTTCTTGTTATCTGTTTATCTGTTCTACAATTGTAATCTAGCTGTGATGTTTATACTGTTCATATGCTGCTCTTAACTGTTGCATGCTGCTGTTACACTACTCTTTCATATTCATGTAATTTGTACGCATTCTTATTCTCTTTGATCTCCTGGTTCATAAATTGTATTTTTGATGTTTGATTCCAATTTTTGTTATTTCTATATCTATCTGAATCAACATCAACCTGTTTTCCTTGTTTGGTTATGAGTTACCTGTAGCTTCTAATTATGAATGCTTGTTACTTAGAAACTTATCCTTATGCCACTTACCTTAACCCATTTTTCACTAACTCACTAATTTTAACTTCCTAAACTCTTTTTCAATTCTAACCAAACTAACCTTTTAAAACATCTCTTCTGGTTTTTCACTTTCTTTTAACCTTCTAACCATGGCATACTGATAATTTTTCCTAATTAACATGCCTTCTATTACATTTTGGATTGTCAATTCTTCCTTTCGAACTTTTAACTCCTATACAATCCGTAATGCACATTTACTTAACTCATTTTCCTCATTCTATTTCTCCTTTGCCACTTTGTGTTTCTTTTGACTATTTGCCTATTTGTTTTCCTGTTTCTATTATATCCTGATTTTCTGTTTTTCAGGATGTGTGCCTCCCAGAGAAAGGGAAAAGCAAAGGCAACTACTGGCAAACGTAAAAGAGGAGAATCTTCTATGTCTATCATAGATCTCATGCATGATGCCTCCTGGCGGGAGAAACACTTTACCGCATAGGAGAAGGCTGACCAACTACTCCCTGCTACTGATCCCATAAAGTTTGCAAACCGATACTGCGAGTTGAAATATTCGGCATTTGCAACCTCCAGGAAGCTGTACTTAGAGCGGACTCTGAAAATCCCAAAAGAACTCCAGCAATACACCTCTGATCAGATCAAAGAAAGAGGCTGGTTCTTCCTGGAGAGAAAACTTACAGAGGTCAATGCATCTTGGGTAAGGGAATTTTACTGCAATTACTTCAAAACTTCCCTAGATGTAGTGATCCTAAGAGGGAAGCAGATTCTGGTCACTGAAGAGGCCATTGAGGATATTTTGCAGCTTCTGCATAAATTTGATCAGCCTGATGGGTACAAAAAGGCTGAGGAGGACATGCGTTTCATGAAGTTTGATTGGGATGCTGTCAAGGCAAGGATAGCCCTTGACCCGACTGTTCCATGGGAAATAGGTCAGGACACCACCATGCGTAAGGGAATCAAGCGGATTTACTTAAATGATGAGGCTCGGCTATGGCATCAGATCTTGAGCAACTATGTTATGCCGAGTACCCATGAGACAGAGATAATGGCTGCTATGATCACCCTCCTTTGATGTGTGATGGAGGGTAAGGACCTGTACCTGCCACGTTTTATCCGGTCCTACATGGCCAGGGTCCACATCCGAGGCACTCTCCCCTTTCTGTATCTGATTACCCAGCTCGGACGTCGAGCTGACGTACCGTGGGAGGATGCTGATGAGAGGCCACCTGCTGTAGAATGCAGGAAGATTATCCCTCACAGCAGGAACTTTCTGGCCTTGGGCTACAGACCTAATTTCCTTACTCCTTCAGATGAGACAGCCACACCTTCAGCTGCCCCCTCTTCTTCCACTGCTGCACCTACCCCGCCCACTGCTCCTCCAGCTACTCATGAGCCTATTTACCATTTGGTGCATCGACTGTTCGCCCACTTGGACCGTATGGAGTGTCGCAGCAAGCGACGCTATGAGCACCTGAAGCTGTTGATATGATCTGGCGGCGACATCCCCTCCAGGCCTGACACACCATCAGAGCCATCTGAGGAGGAGGCGGATGAGCACGAGGAGGAGACCCATCCACAGAGAGATGCTGCGCAGGCAGGCTCAGAGCAGACTGCACCCCAGCAGGAGGACCCACCTCAGATTCAAGCTGCAGACCCTGAGATCCCTATTCAGATAGCCCCTCCTCTACAGCAGCCAGATCCTTAAACCACAACCACAGAGACTCCAGCTACCCAGCCTCCCAGTGATGACACTCCTTCACACCCTGCTTGATTGAGCATCGAGGACGATGCTATTATTTAAGTGTGGGGAGGTTGCCATCTCTGGCATATCTTTATTTTGGTGAACCACTACAAACTCTCTCTTATTTTGTTCATTTTCTGTATTTTTTTGCATATTTTTCTCTTTTTTCTTTTTATTGTACTTTTTGCATTTTGCACTTTGAGCTATATGTATACTATTTTGGATATTTTAGCTTGATTTTCACATTAGTTTACCAGTTATATTTTAAGTGGATTAATTAGTATAGTTTACACTTTTTAGTATATGATAGTTGACTTGATTGAAAATAAAAAGGAAGTAAGCTAGAGACCTTAACAGAATCAATCCACACACCTTGTATATATAGCATTAGATGTTAGTTAGTTAACAATATTTTATCAAGGAGAAACATTAGAACTTTAAAGCCACCTTAAGTTTTACATTGAGAATAATGGGAATTTTTAACTAAACCTGCATGACATATATGAATGATATATGATTTTTGAGTTAGAGAACACGCAGCCTGTGAGTTTTGAGCTTCATTATATGGTTACATTTAAGCCATAATATTTTATTCTTGTGTGTTTTGCACTTCTTATTTATTCTGGTGTTCTTTACTTTGTTTTAATCTATATGTCCAGTTATAGAATATAGATACATACCAAGAAAGTGATTGAGGCCATTGTTTGAT
Source organism: Arachis duranensis (assembly GCF_000817695.3). Taxonomy (NCBI): domain Eukaryota; kingdom Viridiplantae; phylum Streptophyta; class Magnoliopsida; order Fabales; family Fabaceae; genus Arachis; species Arachis duranensis. Next base: position 62,725,470 of record NC_029780.3, on the reverse strand, counting down.
TTTAGCTCACTTATCCCAAAAAATTAACCTACTTTTTACATCACCCTTGTTAGCCCTCTTGAGCCTTTAAATCCCCTCTTGTTTTATAACCACATTACTAGCCTTAAGCAGAAAAATAAAATAAAAATCCCAAGTTGAATCCTTGGTTAGCTTAAGATAGAAATTGTGTATTGTTTAAGTGTGAGGAAACCTATTGGGAACATGGATGATGAAAAACAGGGTAGAAAGTTGAAAAGAATAAAGATGTTCCAAATTAAGAATTTTTGGAAAACATGCTCATGTGAAATTAAAGTAATTAAATTACTATGTGCATTAAAAAAATTTATTTTATTAAAGGGATACAAGAGAATTCCCCAATTGCAAAATGAAAACAATGCACATAGGATAAAAGTTAAAATAAAGCATGAGCATGTAACATCAAAAGTGGGAAAAATATGGGAAAATAGGTAAAAAAGCTTTACTTAGAAAGTATGTATGTTAGGTGAGATCTTAGACTAATTAAGGATTCACTTATTAGCTCACTTAGCCTTATACATGTACCCTTACCTTTACCTTGACCCCATTACAACCTTAATTAAAGACCACATGATTTTTGGTATGTCTATATTCTATAATTGTTGATTGGTTAGATGAAGAACAAAGTTGTAGAAAGTAAGGATAAAAAGAAGAATAGAGTGATTAACCCAATAAACACTGAGTGACTAGAGAGTAACACAATATCCAGTGAGGGTTCAATAGCTCATTAACATATATCTCTGCTTAAATTATTAATTGTCTTGCAAGTTTATCAAATGTTTTTCTCTCCCATCTCAATTGTAAAAGCGCTTTATCATTATCTAAGGTTTGGCTATATATATATATATTCCTTGAGAATGTGAATTAATTTAACTATATGTAAGCTTCATATACAAGTGAATAACAAATTAGAATTGCATGATGCATCATTCATTTAGTTAGTTGCATTTAGATTAGATTGCATTGCATGACATTCCACCACTTTAACCTTACTTTTTACCTTGGATTTAGCATAAGGACATGCTATTGTTTAAGTGTGGGGAGGTTGATAAACCCATATCTTATGATATATTCTGTACTTAATTTGAGTGATTTATTCAATCCTTCACCCACTTATTCACGTAAATTGCATGGTTTTACTTTCCCTTCCTTATTATGTGATATTTGTGAAAAACATGTTTCCTATGCTTTGAAATTAATTATTTTAATTACCCTTTATTATCATTCGATGACGTGATTGGTGTGTTGAGTTGTTCTAGATCTCCTAAGGTAGGAATGGCTTAAAGGATGGAAAGGAAACATACAAAAATGGAAGGAAAGCATAAAACGGAGTTTGTGAAGAAACTGGCAGCGACGCGACTGCATGGACGATGCGGCCGCATGCCAAGCACGAAGAAGCAGCGACGCGGCCGCATGACTGACGTGACCACGCGCCTAAAGAAGAACACCTATGACGCAGCCGCATGACTGACCCGACCGCGCGACAAGGAAAACTCCAATTGACGCGACCGCGTGACCCACGCGGATGCGTGACAGAGGCCACGCACCAGAAATTGCAAAAAACACTCATAGCAAATTCTGAAGCCCTTTTTGGCCCAAATCCAGGTCCAGAAGGCATAGACCAGAGGTTATGAAGTAAGGGAATGCATCCATTCAAGGGGGGTCGGGAATTTTAGTCACTTTCCATGATTTAGGTTTAGTTGGAGAGAGGTTCTCTCCTCTCTCTTTAGGATTAGGATTTTTAGAACTTAGAAATATTTTTATCTCATTTTTTTATCAGGTTCAATATCTTTTTATTTCGACTCCTCTTTATTGTTGATTATTCATGTTGCTTATTTGGCTTATGACTCTTCATATTTGGATTGATTTTATTTTATTAATGCAATTGAGATATTTCAATTTATGATTGTTTTCTCTAATTTATGTTATTGATGCTTGTGCTCTATCCAAATTATTTTCATTCAAGTAGATTTTATTCCCTTTTGGCTTTGGTTGATTAATTGGTAACTCTTGAGTTATCAAACTCATTATTGACTGAAAATTGGAATTCTTCAAGAATTAATTCGAGATCCAATAATTCTAACTTTTCCCAAGGAAAGACTGGACTTTGAAGATTCGAATTAATTCATCCACTAAACTTACCTTTATAGTTAGAGGTTAACAAAGTGGGAGAAAAATCTAATTCTCATCACAATTGATAAGGATAACTAGGATAGGACTTCTAATTTCTCATACCTTACCAAGAGTTTATTTTATAGTCATTTATTTATTTTATTCGTCATTTATCATAATTGCCCCTCATTCTTAAAACCCCCAATTTACAAACTCATAACCAATAATAAGAACATACCTCCCTGCAATTCCTTGAGAAGACGACCCGAGGTTTAAATACTTCGGTTATCAATTTATTTAGGGGTTTGTTACTTGTGACAACGAAAACATTTGTAAGAAAGGTTGATTGCTTGGTTTAGTAACTATACTTACAACGAAAGTTTACTATAACTTCTAAACCATCAATCTTCCTCTCTTCAGTGAGCTTGAATGGTGAGCTTGGAGTTGAAATCTTGCTCCTCCTGAGCTCCATATCTTTGCCTCAACTTTCCCTATCACAAACCAAAGAAGGTGCATCAAAGTTTGAAGTTCATAGTCTCATGCAAAACCTTCTTTTAATGCCATGAAGTTCATTTGATTAACTTTACTACTTCAGGCATTATATGCTCTCTTATTCTCATGAATTCACTACACTTTTGATACGTGAATTTATGCAAAGATATTGAATATAAATGCTTGCTTATTACTTAAGAAATACATAAAACTAGGTTCTAAACTAACAAAAATGGCTTGAAAAACTAGCCAAGATGCCCAAGCATCACAACACCAAACATAAATTTTGCTTGTCCCAAAGAAAGTGATAAATCACAAGAAAAGAAATGAAAACACAAAGAAGTATAAGTCCTTATTGAGAAAACTTTCAATCCTAGCTCATGGTGTTTAGCATGCATAATCTCTTTAGTGGTTCTTCTTAATCTTTCTGTCCTCTAGGCTACAAAATTCTCTTGGATATTAACTTCTTTGCCTTCTATGAGAGTTATTATTATGTGATCCTTGGTTGAATTCTTGTTTTCTTTTTCTTTTGAGAGAAGCTTATTACTTTATTTGAGGCTAAATGCTCTGTGTTAAGGCAACTCTTTATAATAAGCTTTCAGTCAACACTCCCAAACCAGTTGGTTCAAGGTGCTAGGCGTTGAAGCACCCCTAAGGACATACTTGCTCAAGCCTCTCCTTAACACATGCACACCATAGGCATATGGCTTGCATTTACCCTTCAGACATTGGTGTCTGGTGCACAAAAATTACAATCACAATTTTGCAATTCCGCACAACTAACCAGCACGTGCACTGGGTCGTCCAAGTAATACCTTACGTGAGTAAGGGTCGATCACACGGAGATTGTCGGCTTGAAGCAAGCTATGGTTATCTTATTATTCTTAGTCAGGATATCAATAAGGGTTCTTAATTTTAATTATAAAAAATAAAAGAACATGAAATAAATGATACTTGTTGTGCAATAATGGAGAACAGGTTGAGGTTTTGGAGATGCTCTGTCTTTTGAATTTTTGCTTTCCAATTATCTTCTTCTTCACGCACACAGGTCTCCTTCCATGGTAAGTTGTATGTTGGTGGATCACCATTGTCAATGGCTATCAGCCGTCCTCTCAGTGAAAAGGGTCCATGTACATGGCTAATCATCTGTTGGTTCTCGCTAATGTTGGAATAAGATCCATTGATCCTTTTGCACACTGTCACTGCGCCCAGCATTTATGAGTTTGAACCTCGTCACAGTCATCCCTTCCCGGATCCTACTCGGAATACCACAGACAAGGTTTAGACTTTCTGGATCTCAGGGATGCTGTCAATTAATTCTAGCTTATACCACGAAAACTCTGATCTCATGGATTTGAATGCTCTGTTGTTAGGAAAGGCAGTCAAACTCGTGAACCAGAAACCCAAGAGATATACATTCAATCTAAGGTAGAACGGAAGTGGTTGTCAGGCACGCGTTCATAGGTTGAGAATGGTGATGAGTGCCACAGATCATCACATTCATCATGTTGAAGTGCACAGCAGAGCTCCTCACCCCCAACCATGGGGTTTAGAGACTCATGTCGTAGGAGATACAAATTCAGATGTAAAATGTCATGAGGTGTTGAATGAATCTCTAAAAGTAGTTTTTATACTCAACTAGTAACCTAGGTTTATAGAAAATGAGTAAGCTAAGATAGATGGTGCAGAAATCCACTTCCGGGGTCCACTTGCTGTGTGTTTGGGCTGAGCAATAAAGCTTTTACGTGTAGAGGCTATTCTGGCATTTAACTCCAGCTTTTGTGCCAGTTTGGGCGTTTAACTCCAGCTTGTATCCTGTTTCTGGCGTTAAACACCATAATAGGGTAGAAAGTTGGCGTTAAACGCTAGTTTGCGTCATCACAACTCGGGCAAAGTATGGACTATTATATATTGCTGGAAAGCCCAGGATGTCTACTTTCCAATGCAATTGAGAGCGCGCCAATTGGGCTTCAATAGCTCCAGAAAATCTATTTCGAGTGCAGAGAAGTCAGAATCCAACAGCATCTGCAGTCCTTTTTCAGCCTCTGAATCAGATTTTTGTTCAAGTCCTTCAATTTCAGCCAAAAAAAATACCTGAAATCACAGAAAAACACACAAACTCATAGTAAAGTCCAGAAATGTGATTTTTTTCATAAAAACTAATAAAAATACACTAAAAAGTAGCTAGATCCTACTAAAAACTATATGAAAATACCCCCCAAAAAGCGTATAAAATATTCGCTCATCACAACACCAAACATAAATTGTTGCTTGTCCTCAAGCAACTAGATAAATCAAATAGAATAGAAAGGAGATCAAGAGGTAATACATCTTAGAGTTTTAAGTGAAGCTCAGATTCTAATTAGATGAGCGGGGCTAGTAGCTTTTTGCTCCTGAACAGTTTTGGCATCTCAATTCATCCTTTGAAGTTTAGAATGATTGGCATCCATAGGAACTCAGAATTTTAGATAGTGTTATTGATTCTCCTAGTTCAGTATGTTGATTCTTGAACACAGCTACTTTATGAGTCTTGGTCGTGGCCCTAAGCACTTTGTTTTCCAGTATTACCACCAGATACATAAATGCCACAGACACATGACTAGGTGAACCTTTCCAGATTGTGACTCAGCTTTGCTAAAGTCCCCAGTTAGAGGTGTCCAGAGTTCTTAAGCACACTCTTTTTGCTTTGGTTCACAACTTTAACCACTCAGTCTCAAGCTTTTCACTTGGACCTTCATGCCACAAGCACATGGTTAGGGGCAACTTGATTTAGCCGCTTAGGCCAGGATTTTATTCCTTTGGGCCCTCCTATACATTAATGCTCAAAGCCTTTGATCCTTTTTACCCTTGCCTTTTGGTTTAAAGGGCTATTAGATTTTTCTGCTTGCTTCTTCTTTTTCTTTCTTTCTCTTTTTTCACAAAATTTTTTTTCACTGTTTTTTCTTGCTTCAAGAATCAATTTCATGATTTTTCAGATTATCAATAACATTTCTCTTTGTTCATCATTCTTTCAAGAGCCAACAATTTTAACATTCATAAACTTCACTATAAAAAAAATATGCACTGTTCAAGCATTCATTCAGAAAACAAAAAGTGTTGCCACCACATAAAAATAATTAGAATTTTCCTTATTGAAAACTTGAAATAATTGCCTCCTTACTCTAAAGAGAATCTACTATTTTATTCATGTTTAGTGATGATGAGAGGAACAAATTATAGCTTACTTAGAGATAATAAAAATAGAAAAAAAATAAAGACCCTAATTACTAATACTTATGTAATTCTTAAGATAAGTTTCTAATAATAAAAGTTATCACAGGTTTAGAATTAGGACTCAACAACCTTTATTTTGGGAGATGGATGCTCCTTCAATCTGTGGGGTGTCTGGTCCCTCAAGAGAGAGCTTCTGGCGCTTCAGCTCTTGTAGCTCACGCCCTTGCTTTTCTTGTTCCTTAAGCAGTTTGCAAAGCATGCTATTTTGATTTTGTTGTTCTTCCTTGAGTAGTCAATCTGAGGGATTTCTGGGAGGAACTCCTGCGCCCTCCTTTTGATGCAGTTATCTTGCACTTGTTTTCCTTCCATTGGCTTTTTGGTGATTGGATGCTCGACTGAGATATATTCGTCCACTCCCATATTTACCCCAGCATCTTTACATAGCAGAGAGATTAAGTTTGGGTAAGCCAATTTGGCGTCAGTAGGGTTCTTGTTTGCAATTGTGTAAAGCTCACAAGAAATCAGATGATGAATCTCCACTTCGTTTTCCAGCATAATGCAATGGATCATCACTGCTCTTTTGACAGTGACTTCAAAGCGGTTGCTAGTGGGCAGTATAGAATACCCAATGAAGTCCAGCCAGCCTCTAGCAACTGGTTTGAGATCTCCTCTCTTGAGTTGATTTGCGACACCCTTTGTATTGGTTATCCACTTGGTTCCAGGGAGGCATATGTCCTCTAGAACTTGGTCCAAGCGCTTATCTAATCTCACCATTCTCCTATTAAAGGATTCTGGATCATCTTGTAGTTGAGGAAGCTTGAAAACCTCTCTTATTCTGTCCAGGTTGAAGTAGATAATCTTCCCTTTAACCATAGTTCGAAAGGTATAGAAGGCGGTTCCAGTCATTCTCCGCTTATTTGTTTGCCACAAATTTGAGTTGAATTCCTAAACCGTGTTTCTACCCACCTTTGTCTCAGGATTGGCTAGGATTTCCCAGCCCCTGTTTCGAATCTGCTCTTGGATCTTTGGATATTCGTCTTCTTTCAGATCGAATTTAACTTCCGGGATCACTGACCTTAGACCCATTATTTTGTGGTAATGGTCTACATGTTCTTAGGTTAAGAACCTCTCTTGATTCTAAAGTGGTTTTGGAGGGTTCTCTTTCTTGCCTCTTGGAGTGATTTGTTTTCCCTTAGGAGCTATCATCTTGTTGAATTTTAGCCCAGTGATCACGAAAAATACACCAAACATAGAGGTTTGCTTGTCCTAAAACAAAAGAAATAAAAGGAGAGGAATAGGAGGAGAGTCAAATTCGAATGGTAGAGGAGAGGGGGAGGCCGAATGTGAATTTAAAAGGGAGGGGGTGGGCGAAAATTTTGAAAAAAAGATATGATAGAAGATATGATTTAGAAAAGATAAGTATGATATGCAAAAGATGCAATTATAAAATTGAAAAGATATGTGAGAGTTTTGAAAAAGATAAATCTAAATTTGAAAAGATAGTATGATGAGTTGAAAAAGATTTGAAAACAAATTAAAAAGATATATGAATTTTGAAAAAGATTTGAAAAGAAGTTAAAGAAAGATTTTTTTTAGGATTAAGATTTTTTGAAATTGAAATTGAAAAATGAAAATTTGTAACATGTTCATGCAAGAAAGTATCGATGAAAACATGAAAATTTGAAAACAATTGAGTTGGAAACCAAACTTCCTCCCCTCCACATTCCTGGTGTTAAACGCCCAGAATGGCATCCATTCTAGCGTTTAACGCCCAATTGGTGCTTGTTTTGGGCGTTTAACGCCCAGCAAGGTACCCTGGCTGGCATGAAACGCCAGAAATCCTTTATCACTGGGCGTTTTTCTGAACACCCAGGATGCTGCAATTCTGGCATTAAACGCCCAGAATGGTACCCATTCTGGCGTTTAACGCCTAGAAAGGTATCTTTACAGGCGTTAAACGCCCAGAATGGTGCCCATTCTGGCGTTTAACGCTCAAAAGTTTCTCTTACTGGTGTTTTTGTTCCAGTGAGCTCCTTTTCTCTACTTTATGCTCTGAATCCTTCTGTAACTCTGTGAACTCCTGTAATTGATAATTAATCTTGAAGATAATTTATATCAAACTCCAATAATTATTATTTAAATAACAGATAAACTACTACTAATGGCTGGGTTGCCTCCCAGTAAGCGCTTCTTTATTGTCTTTAGCTGGACCTTACTGAGCTTTAATCTAGTCTCAATTTTGAGCATTCATGCTCAACATTGCTTTCAAGATAATGTTTGACTCTTTGTCCATTAACAATGAACTTTTTGTCAGAATCGATATCCTGAAGCTCTACATATCTATATGGTGACACATTTGTAATCACATATGGTCCTCTCCACCGGGATTTTAATATCCCGGGGAATAATTTGAGCCTAGAATTAAACAGCAGAACTTTTTGCCCTGGCTCAAAGACTCTGGATGACAGTTTCTTGTCATGCCACCTTTTTTGCTTTCTCTTTGTAAATTTATGCATTTTCGAAAGCATTGAGTCTGAATTTCTCTAGCTCATTCAGCTGGAGCAATCTTTTCTCTCCAGCTAATTTGGCATCAAGTTTCAGGAATCTGGTTGCCCAGTAGGCTTTATGCTCCAGTTCCACGGGCAGGTGACATTCCTTCCCATACACAAGCTGGTATGGAAAAGTTCCTATAGGGGTCTTGAATGCTGTTCTGTATGCCTAGAGAGCATCATCCAAGCTCCTTGCCCAATCCTTTCTACGGGTAATTACAGTTCGTTCCAGGATTCTTTATATTTCTCTATTAGAGACTTCAGCTTGCCCATTTGTCTGTGGATGATATAGAGTTTCCACCTTGTGGCTAATTCTGTATCTGACCATAGCTGAGTAAAGCTGTTTATTGCAGAAATGAGTGCCTCCATCACTGATTATTTCTCTAGGGATGCCAAATCTGCTAAAGATATGTTCCTGGAGGAACTTCAGCACTGTCTTAGTATCATTAGTGGTTGTTACAATTGCCTCTACCCATTTAGATACATAGTCTACAGCCACCAGAATATAAGTGTTTGAGTATGATGGTGGGAAAGGCCCCATGAAATCAATACCCCATACGTCAAACAACTCAATCTCTAAGATCCCTTGTTGAGGCATGGCATAAACTTGAGGCAGATTACCAGCTCTCTGGCAACTGTCACAGTTATGTACAAACTCTCGAGAGTCTCTATAGAGGGTAGGCCAGTAGAAGCCACATTGGAGGACTTTTGTGGCTGTTTGCTCACTTCCGAAATGTCCTCCATATTGTGATCCATGACAATGCCAAAGGATCTTCTGTGCTTTTTCTCTAGGCACACATCTACGGATTATTCCGTCTGTACATCTCTTAAAGAGATATGGCTCATCCCACAAATAGTACTTTGCATTAGAGATTAGTTTTTTCGTTTGATGTCTGCTGTACTCTTTGGGTATAAATCTTACCGCTTTACAGTTTGCAATGTATATCTTTGGGCATTGAACACCCATCATGCATACCTTTACTGGCGTTCAACGCCAGTGATGGTGCCTTTGTGGGCGTTGAACGCCCAGTAAGGAGTTCATTTCTGCCGTTCAACGCCAAGGATGGTTCCTTGTTGGGCATTGAACGCCCAGTAGGGAGTTCCTTACTAGCGTTCAATGCCAATTATCTCCTTTAGATTCCGCCTCAATGTCCATTGTGATGGCCTTGCACTCTTCTCTTGGGTTCACTTCAGTGTTACTAGGAAGAGTGTTAGGAGGGGTCTCAAGGATTCTCTTGCTCAGCTGACCAACTTGTACCTCTAGATTTCTGATAGAGGACCAAGTTTCTGTTATGAAATTGTGAGTGGTCTTAGAGATTTCAGAGACTATGGTTGCTAAGTCAGAAAGTCTCTGCTTAGAAGTCTCTATCTGTTGCTGAAAGGATGGGAATGGTGGTCTGTTATTGAACCTATTATGGGTTCTTCCACCTTGATTATTATTGAAGCCTTGCTGAGGCTTCTATTGATCCTTCCATGAAAGGTTAGGATGATATCTCCATAGGTATTTCCATAGGGTTCTCACATGTAATTCACCTCTTCTATCATGGGTTGATTTGGATCATAGGCATCTCTATCATAGGAGGTGTCATGAGTGCTGCTAGCTGCAACTTGCACTCCAATCAAGTACTGAGAGATCATATTGACCTGTTGGGTCAAGATCTTATTCTGATCCAATATGACATTCAGAGTGTCAACTTCCAGGACTGCTTTCTTCTGAGCTACCCCATTGTTCATAGGGTTCCTCTCAGATGTGTACATGAATTGGTTGTTTGCAACCATTTCAATGAGTTCATATGCCTCTTCAGGAGTTTTCTTCAAATGGAGTGATCCACCAACAGAATGATCCAAAGACATTTTGGATATCTCAAATAGGCCATCATAGAAGATTCCTAGGATAGACCATTCTGAGAGCATGTCAGGAGGACACCTCCTGATCAGTTGCTTGTATCTTTTCCAAGCTTCATAAAGGGATTCACCCTCTTTTTGTTTGAAGGTTTAAACTTCCACCCTAAGCTTGCTCAATTTTTGAGGTGGAAAGAACTTGGCCAAAAAAGTATTGTCCAAGTTTTCCCAAGAGTCCAGGCTTTCTTTGGGTTGGGAATCTAACCACATCCTAGCTCTGTCTCTAATAGCAAAAGGGAAAAGTATAAGTCTGTAGACCTCAGGATCCACTCCATTGGTCTTAATAGTATCACAGATTTGCGAAAATTCATATAAGAATTAATGTGGATCTCCCAGTGGAACTCCATGGAACTTGCAATTTTGTTACGAGAGAGACTAACTGAGGCTTTAGCTCAAAGTTATTTGCTCTAATGGAAAGTATGAAGATACTTCTTCCATAGAGGTCAGAAGTTGGTGCAATGAAGTCACCAAGAACCTTTCTTTCATCTCCTCTATTGTTTTGTTCGGCTGCCATATCTGTGTTTTCAGCTTCTTGTACGAATAGCTCTGTGAGGTTTCCTCCAGAATGTTGCGCTTTAACTTACTGCAAACACTTTCTTAGGGTTCTCTCAGGTTCAGGATTAAAGAGAGTTTCTTTATCTCTGTCCCGCTCATAAACCAGATAAAAAACAAGAAAGAAGAAGAATGGGAGCTCTATGTTAAAGAATAGAGGACTCCCTGTGAGATGTGAAGAAGAAAAAAGAATGAAGATGGAGAGAAGAGAAGAAGAATTCGAATAAAAAGGGTTAGGGAATTCAAAAATTAAGAAGAGAAAAGAGAAACTAGAATTAAAAATTTTTTTTGTTTTATTTATTAATTGAATTCGAAAATAAAAGCTTATTAACTAAAAAGATTTGAAAATTGAATGATGAATTTCGAAAAGAAGAGAGAGAAATAGAAGGGAAGTTTTCGAAAATAGGAGAGAGAAGAATTAGTTAGGACGTTTTGAAAAAGAAGAAAGAGAAAACAAGTAACTAATTAAGAAGGATTTGAAAATAAGATAAGATACAAGATTTGAAAAAGATTTTATTTTGAAATTTGAAATTTGAATTTTAAATTTTGAATTTTAAATTTTGAATTTTGAATTTTTAAAATTTAAATTTTGAAAATTGAATTTTAAATTTTAAATTTTAAATTTGAAACAAGATGAAATAAAGATTTGAATAAGATTTGGATTTTGAAAAGATTTGATTTTGAAATTCAAATTTAAGATAAAATAAGATAATGATTTGAAATTTAATGAAAGATAACAAAAGATAAGATAAAGATTTGAAAAAAAATTCTAAATTTAAAATTTAAAAGAAAGATAAGATAAGATAAGATATAATAACAATTAAAAGAAAAGAATTGAAAAGATAAGATTTGAAATTTTAAATTTGAAATTAAGATAAGATAAGATAATAATTTGAAATTTTTGTTTGAAATTTTCGGAAAAAATTTTGAAATAAAGATAGAAAAGATATTTTTTATTTTTTGAATTAATGAAGAAAGAGAAAAACAACTAAAAGACACCAAACAAACTTTTAGATCAAAAGACACTAAAATTTTAAAAATTAAAAAGACAAACACCAAAAGACACCAAACTTAAAAATTTTATTATCAAAACAAGAAAAGAAACAAGAACAACTTGAATACAAAGAAAGAACACTAAGACAATTTTCGAAAATTCAAAGGAAACAAAGAACACATAAAGGACACCAAACTTAAGAATTGACACTAGACTCAAACAAAAGACACTATTTTTGAAAAAAAATTGAAAAGAACACCAAGAAAATTCGAAACTTTAACAAGAACAAGAACAAAAGACTCAAACAAAAGATAAAGATTGATAAAGAAAAGAAAAAGTTTTGAAAAGTTTTTTATTTTTTCGAAAAAAGGAAATAAAAGACTCAAACAAAATAGTAAAAAGTACCTAATCTATGCAACAAGATAATCCGTTTGTTTGTCAAATTCGAACAATCCCCAACAACGGCGCCAAAAACTTGGTGCACAAAACTGGCTCCACAGAATTCGCACAGCTAGACTGGCAAGTATACCGGGTCGTCCAAGTAATACTTGAGGTGAGTCAGGATTGATCCCACAAGGATTGTTGGTTTGAGCAAGCAGTGGACACCTTGTAGATCTTAGTTAGGCGGATAGAAATTATAGTTTGTCACGAAAAGCATATAAAACATATAAATAGAACGTTACTAGGAAGATAGAAATTCAATGGTGATAGAATGGTTGAGGCTTCGGAGATGCTTTGTCTTTCCGGATTAACTTTTCTTACTGTCTTCTTTAATAACCTTCTGATTCCTTCAATGGCAGCCGTAAGTGATTAAGTCATGTCCTCTCATCAAGTTAACCTCCTCTACTGCAGCAATCCACCACGTTGAGATGACTCATGTCCTCTCATCAAGCTACCTCTAGGTTTCTCATTGTAGCAGAAGATGAAGCTCTAAGTAGTCCACTCCCCTTCACGATCCTACTCAAGGTGCCACAGACAAGGAAAATCTTCCATATCAGAAAATGCTACTTCTCTGACTCTAGCTCTAGCCTTAACGCCACAGAAACTTCACGCACCCATAGTCAACAGGATTATGTCACATATCCAAAGTTGCTCAGATGCTCTATTGGAATCCGCAATGCAATCTCTAGGCTTAGTTCAATACTATCCGGTTCAAGAATCACACGGAACCCATGTAAAACAAGGGTGATTGTTCATACCCTGACCGAGCTCCTCCAACTCGGTGAAATCCATGAAAGGTCCGACCTCGTCCCAAGGCCCACACCTGAGGTCGGACCTCGGATAGCAAAAGCTAAAGAAGGCCCATCAAAAGGAACGCAGCCCAAAGCCTAAAGGCCGAAAAGGCCTAGGAAAGGCGGTTCCACAAAGATAGAGATAAAACTCCCAAAAGATAAGATAAGATAAGAATATCTTATCCAGGGAAGATCACGGCCAACTATTATAAATACACTGGAGCACCCAGGTATAACTCATACTCTAATTCTACTCAATATCTGCTTGGACCCATGCTAACTTAAGCATCGGAGTGTCATTGCAGGTACAACCACCAACCACTCCACATATCAAGCTCGGGTCCCTGACCCCCACCTCGGGCCTCATCAAGACGTCCGAGTTACTCGTTTCAGGTAACCCTCGGAACATTGGCGCCGTTGCCGGGGACCTGGAAGTCATCCCTTTACCATGGCGGACGACCCTCTTGACAATGACCACGCTGCATCAGAGCAAGAGGATGAAGTTGACACCGGAGAACGACCGGACAGCCCTCTATCACCGCGCACTCCAGGAGGAAACAAACAGAATCGCCCAAAGACATCACTCCAAAACAAAGATCCACAAAATCCCGAAAAAGAAAAGAGCTCGGAAATTCTAGAAGCAGTTCGGGCACAACAAAACCGACTGAAACAACTCGAAGAGGATATAAAGAAGCAAAAGGAAACTGAACAAGAGCTGAGAAGAGAGGCTCGAAAGCGCAGAGAACTAGAAGAAAAACTACGGAAAATAGAGTCCAATCTGAAAGACCAGACAGAACGCGGCACCGCCCAATGCAATCATGATCACTTCACGCAAGAGATCATGAAGGAGAAGGTACCACGAAACTTCAAGCCACCCGATATGGATCTCTACGACGGCACCACCGATCCAAGTCACCATCTCAGCAACTTCAGAAGCAGAATGTACCTAGTCGACGCCTCCGATGCGATTTGATGCAAAGCCTTCCCCACCACTCTCACCAAGTCGGCCATGAAGTGGTTCGACAACCTGCCACCGAGATCAATCACCAGCTTCGAAGACCTAACCAAAAAATTCCTGACAAAGTTCTCTAGGACAAAACGAAACATGCCCCCAGTCTACTCGGAATCAAACAAGGTAACCAAGAAAATCTCCGAGAGTACATGGAGCGATTCAACAGAGCCTGCCTGGACATACAACACTTGCCGACTGAAGCAGCCATCATGGGACAAGCAAACGGCCTAAAGGAGGGACCGTTTAGCCAATCCCTATCCAAACGATACCCGACCTCCCTATACGAGGTGCAAGAGCGAGCAGAAAAATATATCAACATGGAGGAAACATCCCAGTTAAGAGACTCCTCTAGGAAGGAATCAACCTACCCACCCCGAGATCGAGATCGGGAACAGAAGAAAGAAACCAACTCGGACAAGCCACGGAAATACCACAGTTACACCCCC
>NC_029780.3:62709121-62710935 GCF_000817695.3 Arachis duranensis | reverse complement strand
GAGATCGGGAACAGAAGAAGAAAGAAGAACCCAACTCGGACAGGCCGCGGAAGTACCACAGCTACACCCCCCTCCGAGTCTCCCTGGTGGACGTCTACAGAGAAGTATGCCACACCGAGAAGATCCCCCCGCCCCGACCGCTGAAGCACAAGAGAGCGGGGAGAGATCGGTCCGAATACTGTGAATATCACAAGCTCTATGGTCATTCTACTAACGACTGCCACGACCTAAAGAATGTTATAGAGAAACTAGCCAGAGAAGGAAAACTCGACAGATACATAGCAGAGAAAGGAGAAGAGACCAGGAAGAGAAGGCGGGGAGATAACGAAGATCGGGCCGAACAAATCCCGCGAACCCCTGAAAGGCACGTTCACATGATAAATGGAGGTTTTGCAGGCGGAGGAACATCCAGATCCTCGCGAAAAAGACACCTCAAAGAAGACTACCACGTCCGAGAAGACAATCCCCTGCCCGAACTACCTACTATCTCGTTTACCCGAGAAGATGCTCAAGGGATAATACCCGGGCACGACGATCCAATGGTAATCACCATTATCCTAGCAAACGCCAACTTACATTGGACCCTGATTGACCAGGGAAGCTCAGCAGATATCCTGTTCAAAACGGCCTTCGATAAACTCGGACTCGAAGAAAAAGAACTAAAGGCCTATCCCACCGACCTATTCGGGCTAGGAGATGCCCCGATCCATCCCTTAGGATACATCTCGCTACACACTACCTTCGGAAAGGGCGAGCAATCTAAAACATTGAGCATCGACTACATTATAGTCGACGTTACTTCAGCATACAATGCCCTCATTGGGCGACCAACCTTAAACAGACTGGCAGCTATAGTCTCAACCCCACACCTCTGTATGAAGTTCCCTACCGCAAAAGGAATCGCTACCCTAAAAGGTGACCAAAAACTAGCGCGGCGATGTTACAACGAAAGCCTGAGCCTAAAAGGAAAAGAGATCAACACAATAGAACTCGGGCGAGTTCAATCCCGAGAAGATCTTCGGCCACAACCAGAGGGAGAAACCGAAAGAGTCCAGATCGGAAACACTTCTGAAAAAGTCACAAACATAGGAGCAAACCTCGAAGCGGGCCTAAAAGAGGAACTCATAACCCTCTTAAAAGAAAATTCCGACCTCTTCGCCTGGAAAGCCTCCGACATGCCAGGCATAAGCCCCGACCTGATGTGCCATAAGCTATCAGTGTACCCGGGATCCCGACCTGTCCAACAAAGACGCAGGAAGCTCGGGCCCGAACGCATGCAAGCAATAGAAGAACAAGTACAAGCACTGCTGGATGCAGGGTTCATTAGGGAAGTAAAATACCCCCTATGGCTCGCAAACGTAGTCCTGGTAAAAAAGCCCAACGGAAAATGGAGGATGTGCGTCGATTACACGGATCTCAACAAAGCCTGCCCCAAAGACCCATATCCACTACCAAACATCGACGCCTTAGTAGACGCAGCCTCAGGCTACAGATATCTCTCCTTCATGGACGCATACTCAGGATACAATCAAATCCCGATGTACGGACCCGACCAAGAAAAGACCTCGTTCATAACCCCAAAGGCAAACTACTGCTACGTAGTAATGCCCTTCGGGCTGAAGAACGCAGGGGCAACCTACCAGAGACTAATGAATAAAGTGTTCTCAGAACACATCGGACTACAGCTGGAGGTGTACGTCGACGACATGCTGGCGAAGACACAAGAAGACGGAAACTTGCTGACCGACCTCACCAGTGTCTTCGGCACCCTCAGAAAGCACAACATGAGACTTAACCCGACAAAGTGCACCTTC
>NC_029780.3:62705639-62707171 GCF_000817695.3 Arachis duranensis | reverse complement strand
CGGTACTACAGCTAGAAAAACTTAACCCGAGGTGTACTCTTTTTCCCTACAAGGGTTTTTTAATGAGACACCCGGTTAAGTAAGACACCCGACCTAGTCAAAGGGTAAACACTCTGTAAATATTATTTATTTTTTAATACTAATCAAATTTCTCTATTTTTCTTTTCCTTTTCCTCATGATGAAACGAATCCTAGAAAGTACCCCACCAAGGCGCATTAATTTATGCTCGGCAAAACGCAAAAAATCATTTGCCAAGAGACCACACAAGGTCGGCAAAGATGAAGCGACGAGGTTCAAATTAATGTGAGAAGTTATAAAGTAACTCTGAAAAGGCTCAAAAAGCCAAATAAAAAGAGATTACAAAAATAACTCAAAAGGGCCGACCAACGACAAAGTCGGACCCAACCAAAAGGAGGTACTCGAGCGCCCGAAGACCGAGAAAAAGCTCGGATCCAAGAAAGAAGCCTTAAAACGAAAGGGAACCAAGATTTCGAAAAACGCTTACTAAAAAAGTTGCTTTACAAAAAGCAACTAAAAAGTACAAGCGAAAGAACGAAATCAAAGGAAGTTCGGAAAATGCTTACTAAAAAAGTTGCTTTACAAAAAGCAACTGAAAAGTACAAGCAAAAGAACGAAAGCAAAGGAAGTTTCGAGACGCTAGCTAAAAAGTTGTTATCCAAAAACAACTAAAAAGCACAAAAGCGGAAACAAAAAAGTCAAAACGCGAACAAAAACACCGCATAATAAAGTTACTTCAACTAGCTAAATAAAGCAAAAGGTGTCCAAAGCGTTCACAGAAACCATACAAAAACAAAAAATCCACAAGCCGGGCAAAACAAAAAAAAAATTACAGAGGATCAAGGTTCTTTCCGGACTCCAGGACTCCACATCAACAGCAGGCTGCGGAGGAAACATAGAGATCGGGACTGCATCGACGGCAACGTCATCCCGGTTTGGAACCTCCACACCAGACCCATCCCCGACCAAAGGTGAAGTCGGGTTCTCAATCGGAACTTTGGGGTCGGACATCGGAACCTCATCCTCGGTAGGAGCAGGAACAATCTTTCCCTCCACAACAATGTTATCCGTACTGAATAAGCTCAGATCCAGGTCGGGAGCAAGAACCCGGACCTGAGCCCTCAAATTTTCGAACATAGCATCCATACCCTTGGCCACATGACCTTCCAGCTCATAAAACTCGTCCTGCGCGGATTGCAACTTCTCCTTCGTCTCCACAAGCTCGGCATATAGCCGAGTATAATTCTCTGTAGCCGCCTTCGCCATCTCCTCAGACGTCTTCGCTGCCGCCACAGCCGCGGTAGCTTTAGTTTTCTCTTTCCCCAAAGAGGCCTCCAGCTCAGTAATCCAGGCAGCCTTCAGTTGACTAATCTTATCAAGCTCGGACTGAGCCTTCTCAAGTCGGGAGCTGGTCGCCCCAAGGGGGGATTTCCTGAACTCCCGGGCAATAGCGGCATGAAGACTAGCCATCCGGACGCAGCTCCGCGCCATATACTGAAAATGATGCTCCATA
>NC_029780.3:62669690-62703367 GCF_000817695.3 Arachis duranensis | reverse complement strand
TTTTTGAATTTTGAAAAAACTACTATGCCCGAGCTCGACCTCTCAAAAAGGACGAACTCGGGCAGGGGCACTGTTCATACCCTGACCGAGCTCCTCCAACTCGGTGAAATCCATGAAAGGTCCGACCTCGTCCCAAGGCCCACACCTGAGGTCGGACCTCGGATAGCAAAAGCTAAAGAAGGCCCATCAAAAGGAACGCAGCCCAAAGCCTAAAGGCCGAAAAGGCCTAGGAAAGGCGGTTCCACAAAGATAGAGATAAAACTCCCAAAAGATAAGATAAGATAAGAATATCTTATCCAGGGAAGATCACGGCCAACTATTATAAATACACTGGAGCACCCAGGTATAACTCATACTCTAATTCTACTCAATATCTGCTTGGACCCATGCTAACTTAAGCATCGGAGTGTCATTGCAGGTACAACCACCAACCACTCCACATATCAAGCTCGGGTCCCTGACTCCCACCTCGGGCCTCATCAAGACGTCCGAGCTACTCGTTTCAGGTAACCCTCGGAACAGTGATTATCACGGGTCACCCTCAATTCATAAGATGAAGAACGAGGTTGCATAAGAGAATAGAATTAGACATATTAAATGAAAATAGTAATATTATTGATCCAAGAAATTCAGCAGAGCTCCTAACCATAACCTTAGGAGGCTGTTCGAAAATACAATGGAAAAAATAAAGTGGGCAAGAGCCCTCTAACAAGGGTGAACTCTTGTATATAAACACTAATCTGCTAACTAAGGATTACAAAAATATGATAGACTAGACTTAGGAGTGCGAAAATCCACTTCTGGGGCCCACTTGGTGAGTGTTTGGGCTGAGCTTTGAGTGTCTCCACGAGCTAGGGTCCCTTAGGGGCCTTGAACGCTGGCTAGGGACCCCCTTTTGGGCGTTGGACGCTAGCTGCTCCGCTGTGGACCCTGGACACCACGAATAGGGCTGGTCGCTCGCATGGAACGCCAGTTTTGGGCCTTCATTTCCAAAATAAAGTATGGACTATTATATATTTCTGGAAAGCCCTAGATGTTAGCATTCCATAGCCGTTGAGAGCACGCCATTTGGACTTCTGTAGTTCGAAAAAGCTCCTTCGAGTGTATGGAGGTCAGATCCTAACAGCATCTGCAGTCCTTTCTCTGCTTCTGAATCAGACTTTTGCTCAAGCTCCTCAATTTTAGCCAGAAAATATCTGAAATTACCATAAAACACGCAAACTCAAAGTAGAATCCAAAAATGTGAATTTTGCACTAAAACCTATGAAAATATAATAAAACTTAAACAAAACATAATAAAAACTATATGAAAACAATGCCAAAAAGCATATAAAATATCCGGTCATCAAGGAAGATGATCATAGTGTCTCAGCTCCTCTCCTCTCACAGTGGATTTTCTTCTAGTATCCTCCTTGATGATCTCAACATGTTCAAGTGATAGGACTTTGTTCATTGTGTATAATCCAAGAAGTTGAGATGGTATTACAAAGAATTGAGGTGGTATTATTGGTTGGTAGCTTAGCATCACTTTGTCCCTTGGTGGAAAACCTTCAGTGGGGATTTTCTTGTTTCTCCAACCTCTTGGCACCCTCTTCTTGAGATTCTTTTCTTCTTCAGGAGGCGCTTCATTCTTTGTGGGCTCAGTGTCAAGAGATTTCTTGTTGGTTGTCACATATGGAGGTTTCGGTTGTGGGTCCTTGATAAACCCCAATTTTGTGGTTTATCTTGTGTTGAATTTAGGGGATTTTATCAACTTTAATTGACTTTAATTCCATTCGATGCCTTGATATATTTGTTAAGTGATTTCAGGATTAGTCTTCCTTAGTTTTCATGACTTCTTGAACTTGTTGCACCTCCTCTACTTCTTTCTTCTCTTTCAAGCATGGACTTAGGAGTTCTGGAGGTGACTCATTAGGTGCCTCCTTCAAGTTTGTATCTACGGAATCAATCTTCATACAATCATTCTCTTGAGGAAAATCATGCATGGTTTTGAAAACATGGAAGACTAACTGTTCATCATGCACTCTCAGCACCAATTCTCCCCTTTCAACATTTATCAATGCTCTAGCTGTAGCTAAGAAAGGTCTTCCCAAAATGATGGGGTGATGGTAATCTTCCTCCATGTCAAGAATGACAAAATCTGTCGAGAGGAAGTATTTCCTTACTTTTACCAATACATTTTCCACAACCTAAAGTGCTTGTTTACAGGATTTGTCAGCCAATTCGAGGGCTATTTGTGTGGGCTGCAATTCAGTAATTTGGAGCTTCTTCATCAAGGACAAGGGCATGAGATTTATACTTGCTCCAAGGTCACAGAATCCTCTGTCAATTGTCTTGTTGCCTATGGTGCATGGGATATGGAAGCTCCCGTGTCCTTCTTCTTTGTTAGCAACTCTCTTTGGATGAGAGCACTGCACTCCTTGGTCATCACAATAGTTTGTCCTCCATTCAAGGGACTTTTCTTTGGTAGCAATTCCTTCATGAACTTGATGTACAGTGGCATTTGTTGAAGAGATTCTATGAAGGGAATGTTGATATGAAGTGACTTGAATATTTCTAGGAATCTAGAGTATTATTTTTCCTTGGTATTTCCATTGAACCTTTGGGGGTAAGGAGTTTTTGGCACAAAGGGCTTCATGGCCTCCTGCTTCATTGAATCATCATTTTGTGTGCTTTTGTTTCCTTCTTGCTTTTGCTCCTCCAACTCCTTTGTTGGGGCTTCTTTATTATGATCTTCCCGCTTGGTGGCCTCTTCTTCCAAAATCTTCCTACTCCTCAGGATGATTGCCTTGCATTCTTCCCACTTCATGATCTTTGCTTCTCCCCTAGGATTATTTTCAGTATCACTTGGGAAACTATTTATGGGTTTGGGTATTTGCTGAGAAAGATATCCCACTTGTGTTTCAAGTTTTTTATTTGCAGCTCCTTGATTTTGCATGTTGGATCTCATTTCTTGATGCATGTGCCTCATTGCCGGTTTTTAGTTATTATTTTAGTAGATTTTATTGAGTTTTCTTACAAATTTTGTTAATAAATAAGTAATAGCATGAAATATCTCTACATGAAATAAAATATTAAGCATAAGTGAAATTGTAGCTAATTTAGGAATATATAGGGTAAATATGATGAAATAGATAATACTAAGTGAAGTTGTGATTATGAGCATTATTAGCACACTTAGTATATTAAGATCATCTTGTATATTACTCTGATGCACTATGTGTAATGCTTGATAGGATGCAATAAGCAAAGGCTGAAGAGGACAACGCACAAGAACGTAAAGTTATAAAGGCGTTGATAACGATACCATGAGGCCAACAACGCCACAACTGCAGATTCTGGGAAGTGTGCCTACACACGGGCTTGTGTGTATGCACAAAAGCTCCATAATTCAAGGAGTGTGCGTGGCTTGTGCGTGCGCACAAGTCAGCGTTACCAACACTAACATTGGTCTTAACAATGCCTGCGATAAGAAGAGTGCGTACGCACAAGGGTTGAAGATTTCACAAAGTGCGTGTACGCACATGTATGTGGTACGCACAAGTGCACCTTTTCACAAAAAAAAATATAAAGGCATTGGCAATGCCAACGTTGGCTCACTAACTCCTGTTGGGCATTGGCAACGCCAGAAACGCTGGGGATAACGCCATAAAGGGTCTGGGAGCATTTTATTTAGCGTTAGCAATGCTAAAAATGCCCCCGATAACATCAAATCACCCCTGGAGCTCAATACAATTCATGTCTCTCATCCAAGTCCACTTCAAAGCTCAAGCAAGTCAGCTCACATGTACGAATCAATCAAGGCCACAAGAAGCATCTAGAATAGTGAATTTTTTTTTTAATTGTAATTTGCTTTTAATTTCATTTTCATTTATAATTTAGGAGAGCCTGGGATTAGAAAGGACCCTAGGCTTGAACCTTGAATGATTGGAGTTTAAGAATGCCTAGTAGGTTTGTATCGTTTTACATCGTCTCTATTTGGAAGTGTTATCCTACTGAAAGCCCGAAAGGATGATGTTCTCACTCATTTTGGAAATTATTTATTTTCAGATACAAGGCGTGATGCACCTCGTTGAGCGTGCTAAAATCTCTGTGGAAAGTGAAGACTCCTCTTTATTTTGTACTTAGATTTTTTTTCCACTTTTGTATATGTACATGTATATTGCTCTTAGAGGCTGGTTTATAGAGAAATAGGTTGTATTTTGTTTACTTCTATGTTGTATTATACTTGTTACGGTAGGTAACTGTAGGTAACCGGAGATTAAATAGGTGGATGGCGTTTGGCGGCCCAAGTGCGTGATGGAGGAGAACTCCGGTGGATCTGCAACTCGGGAGGCTCCGTCCGACTTGTGCCCGCGAGTGAATGGGGGGTGGTACCTGCAAAGACACTCCGATGCCTAAGTTAGCAAGAGTGTAGGCAGGTCTAGAGAGTATTGGACAGGTCTTTAGAGAGTATTGGACTTAGAGATACCTGAGGGGTGTTAGTGTATTTATAGTGGTGAGCCAATAACCACCGTTGGTGTAGTGCCGTATCTTTAGGGTGCTAACCGTCCCCATTATCTTGGGGAGGTTAAGATACGGTTTTATGAAGCGGTTAGAGAGATTTTCGGGGCGGTTACTCATTTGAATGAGTGTTTATCTGCCATATAACCTCTTACCCGACTTCTTCAGACCAAGTCGTGGTTGATACCGACTTCTTATGTGAAGGTCGGTATTTTATCTAGGCGTAACCCTTCAGGTTAGGCCTCTTATTTGGACCTGGGCCTTTATCGTTGGGCCAGGGTATGAACAGTGCCCCTACTTGAGCCCAAATTTTCTTTAAAGTTTGGGTTCAAGTATTCAACTCGGGTGCGTAGTCGACTTGTCGTAGTCGACTTATTTGGAGGAGACGTGGGTTTTAGAAACCGACGTGATTTTCGCGACCCTTTGTTTCTGACAGTTACGTCAACTCAAACGTCGTGTCCGTTGGGGAAGCATTGAGGGCTTTGGTAACGGTGCAATCTCATTAATGACTGCTCCGTTTTTACCATTATGCCCCTGGGTGTATTTATAAATACTTTCCATCTCTTTCTATTTTCCGTTTCTGCAATCTTTCAAACTTCTCCTTGTGCTGCATTCTTGCGTTCGAAGACTTCTGTTCTTCTCCAACCTTCATTTTCGGATAAAGGTTAGTTTTGTTTTTGTCATGTCATGCTTTATGTTTGCATGTTTTGTTTTGCGAGTGGATAGGTTGTCCTGTAGATTCTAGCTTCATGTCTCTCCTCTTTAGGGGCCCTGTTTTTTGATTTTTCTTTTTCTTTTTCCTTTTTGTAGGTCTTTGCCACTTTTTCTTTTTTTTTTAAAAAAAATGGCTTCTGTGGACATTCTTTCTCAGTGGGTTGACGTTACGGTTCTTGGGGAGGAACCGTTGGTCGATGCTGAGTTCATTACTCATCTTCGTACTCGTCATAGGCTCTGTACTTCGGAGGAGGACGAGCCGAAATATGAACTGATAATCCCGGGTCCTGAAGACCGGGTCTGTTTTGGGAGGGAGAATGAGGCGGCCCCTCATTTTTTCTTTATGTATGAATGTATGATCACCCGTTTGGGTGTTTCTCTTCCCTTCTCCGATTTTGAGATATCTGTTTTGCATCACTGTAGAGTTGCCCCTACTCAACTTCACCCCAATTCTTGGGGTTTTTTGAAGATTTACCAGTTTATCAGCCACGCTCTGGATTTTCCGACTTCCTTGAGAATTTTCTTTTATCTTTTCCATATGACTAAGCCCTTTAGTGGGCTAAACAACAAACAACAATGGGTATCCTTCCGAGCTATTCAAGGTCGGAGGATTTTCACCCTTTTTGATGAATCTTTTCACGACTTCAAAAACTTCTTTTTCAAAGTTCAAGCCGTAGAGGGTCACCACCCCTTTTTTCTAGACGAGCATTCCTCCCCTCGCTTTCCCCTTTACTGGTTGCCGGCCTCCCCTTGCGAAAAGATTGGTCTAGATGACCTAGACGAGGTGGAGGCGGCCATTGTGGGATTTTTCCGAGAAGCATGGGGGAAGGCCCCATACTTAGATACGAGGAAAATCCTTCAGGGGGCGTCGACTTTTGTTCAATCTTGCATAGGTAGTGCATGCATTTCTTTTTTCCGAGTTGTTTCCGCCGACTTGTGTTTTACCGACTTGTAACTTGGTTGCTTCTTTTGTAGATATGGCAAAAAGGAACGCTCAGGAGGCCTACCAAAGGGTCCAGGAGGCTAAGGCGAAGTCCCGGGCTAGGGCCAAGACGGTCATCTCTCCACCTCCTCCTCCTCCTCCTAAGAATGTGGGTACTCCCTCTCAACCCCTTGTCATTTCTTCCTCAAGTTTGCCCCGACCACCCCTTTCTGCCTAAACTCTCTCTGAGCCCGAGAAGAAGAAGCGCAAGACTTCGGAGTCTGGCTCTTCTTCTTTTGATGGTGGGGTTAAGGCGGATGCTTTGGCATTCGTCCGAAAGAACATCTATCCTTTTATAAGTATGGATGATGTTTTTGTTCGAAACCACCTTACCGCCATGGCCGAGGAGAGTTTTAGGACAGCGGGTGTTTGTAGCAAACTCTTAGACATTTTTGAGAAGGCTCCCCTCAGCTCTTTGGGGGCGTCCTCGAAGGTTGATGAGCTAGAGGGGAGACTTCTTATTTATGAAAAACATGAAAAAGAGTTGAAGGAGGAGAGAGATAGACTGAGGAAAGAGAGGGATCACCTTAAGGAGGAGGAGGGTAAGCTGCGGGCTCAATGCACCTTGGAGGCAAATTTGAGGAAAACAGCGCAAGAGAGCTACCACAGTTTGTTTCAAGATATTGTTGCTATGAGGAAGGACTTGCTGAATTCCCGGAACGCATACGCCGAGTTGGAGGATTCTATAGCCGAGGGCGCCGAGGAGTCTTGGAGGATTTTCTTGGAACAAGTCAGAGTTATTGCTCCCGATTTGGACCTTTCTCCTTTACATCCTGATAAGGTAGTTATCGATGGTGCCATTGTTGATCCTCCTGCCCCCGAGGTCGTTTCCGAGTCAGACCTAAAGACTCGGGGACAGAGGATTATTGAGTCTCCTCCTCGTTCCAAAGATGCTCCGAGTTCTTCAATCCTTGCCCCGACTTCCTCTTCGGCTCCTCCTCCCGGTCCTGGTGGCGCTTCTCCTGGTGGTGGTGATTCCTCTACTCCGATCAAAAAATGACTTCTATTATTTTTTATGGCTATATGGGGGCCCGGCCTGTGGGTCCCCCCATTTTTAAACTTTATTTCTCTGTTGGTGGTTGTGAACAATTGCTTTCTGGCCTTTTAAGGCCGTTAACAAAATATTCCGATCCGTGCCCTTTTTTGGATAAGGGTTTAAACGAAATAAATACCCTTTTTTGGATAAGGGTCTTAAGTTACCTTGTGCGTGCACATGCTTTTCTGTTTTGGATATGTTTGATCTTTTCGGAAAAACCTTTTGTTAGCTTGTATTGTTTTCTCGAGCCCTTTAAGTTCAAAGGCTTGCATGCAACCTTTGAACTTTTTCCAGGTTTTGATATCTCTTTTATTATCCTTTATACTCAACTTTTGCTTTAGTGAGTTTTTATGACTTAGGTTATTTTTGCGATGCGTTTTTCGTTTACTCGGAATATATCCGAGTTTTTCTACTCGGGTTCTTGTCTTCGACTTAGGAGTCGGACTGTTCCCGAGTTTAATACGATCAACTCATATAACCTCTTTACGCCGACTTGTACCTCGTCGTTTTATCCTGACGACCATGTTAGGTCGGTTCATGGGATTTTCACGTTTTGTCGAGCTTAAGTCGGCGCGTTTCGTAGAAAGACTTATGAAAATAAAGGAGGATTTTAAGAGAGATATTGTAAAAAAGATCTTTATTAATTGGGAAGGTACCTCTTTGCTACTAAGGGCCTTGATAGCTTTTTCCCTTAGTCTCTACTATGATGCCTCGTTAAAAACCCTTCTCCAGAAAAAACCCTTTTTGGGAAAAAATCATGAAGTTGGGAAAAGAGTACATCAGGGAGTAGAGTTCGCTTTTAACTGTAGTACCTTTTCATATTACAAGCATGCCACGACCTTGGTAGCTCAGTGCCATTCAGGTCGGTTACTTTATAACAACCTTTCCCTAACACTTCCTTGATTTTGTATGGCCCTTTCCAATTTGCGGCGAGCTTTCCTTCTCCCGATTTGTTGACTCCAATGTCGTTTCTGATTAGGACCAAGTCATCTAAGGCAAATGTTCTTCGAATGACTTTTCTGTTGTATCTGGTAGTCATCCTTTGTTTTAACGCCGCTTCTCTTATCTGGGCACCTTCTCGGATTTCGGGGAGCAAATCGAGCTCCTCTTTGTGCCCCTGTACATTTCCGACCTCATCATGAAGAATTACCCTTGGGCTTTGCTCACTGATTTCTATAGGAATCATGGCTTCTACGCCGTAGACTAGTCGGAAGGGTGTTTCTCCTGTGGCGGATTGGGGGGTTGTCCTGTAAGCCCACAGCACTTGGGGGAGCTCTTCAGCCCAAGCTCCCTTTGCTTCCTGTAATCTTTTCTTCAATCCTGCCAGTATGACTTTGTTAGCTGCCTCGGCTTGCCCATTGGCTTGTGGGTGTTCCACCGAGGTGAATTGATGCTTGATTTTCATACTGGCTACGAGACTTCTAAAGGTAGCGTCGGTGAATTGGGTTCCATTATCTGTGGTGATAGAATAAGGTATTCCATACCTTGTGATAATGTTTTTGTAGAGGAACCTGCGACTTCTTTGAGCGGTGATGGTGGCTAATGGTTCTGCTTCTATCCACTTTGTGAAGTAGTCTATTCCCACGATCAAGTATTTGACTTGCCCCGGTGCTTGGGGAAAAGGACCTAACAAATCCATTCCCCATTTTGCGAAAGGCCAGGGGGAAGTTATACTAATGAGCTCTTCTGGTGGAGCCACGTGGAAATTTGCATGCATCTGGCATGGCTGGCATTTTTTCACAAAGTCTGTTGCATCTTTCTGCAAGGTCGGCCAGTAGAATCCTGCTCGGATTACTTTTCTGGCCAGCGACCTTGCTCCGAGATGGTTTCCGCAGGTCCCACTATGCACTTCCTCCAATACCTCGGTGGTTCTTGAGGTCGGTACGCACTTCAGCAATGGTGTTGATATCCCTCTTCTGTAAAGGACATTTCTCACCAAGGTATAAAGTTGTGCTTCCCTTCGAATCCTTTTAGCTTCTTTCTCCTCCTTGGGGAGGATGTCGAATTTCAGGTATTCGACTAAGGGATTCATCCATCCGAGGTCTAGACCGACTACTTCAAGTACCTCTTGTTCGTCTTCTGTTTTTGACACCGAGGGCTCTTGGAGAGTTTCTTGGATCAGGCTTCTATTGTTCCCTCCGGGTTTGGTGCTTGCTAACTTGGATAGGGCGTCAGCTCTGCTATTTAGATCCCGAGTTATATGCTTAACCTCGGTTTCTGCAAAGCGCCCAAGGTGCTCCAAGGTTTTCTCCAAGTACTTCTTCATATTGGGGTCCTTTGCCTGATACTCTCCACTTATTTGGGAGGTCACCACTTGTGAGTCGCTGTAGATCATCACCTTTGTGGCGCCGACTTCTTCTGCTAATTTTAATCCGGCAATCAAGGCCTCATATTCTGCCTGATTGTTTGAAGCCGGAAATTCAAATTTTAAGGAGACCTCAATCTGGGTTCCTTTTCCGTCTACCAATATTATGCCTGCGCCGCTCCCTGTCTTGTTGGAGGATCCGTCTACATAGAGTTCCCATGTAGTCGGTTTTTCCTCTTGTTCACCTGCATATTCTGCAATGAAGTCGGCGAGGCATTGGGCTTTAATTGCAGTCCGAGTTTCATATCTCAAGTCAAACTCGGAGAGCTCTATCGCCCATTGAACCATTCTCCCTGCAACATCCGTCTTTTGGAGGATTTGCTTCATGGGTTGGTTCGTGCGGACTCTTATTGTGTGAGCCTGAAAGTAAGGTCGTAGCCTTCGTGAGGCTATTACTAAGGAGTAGGCAAACTTCTCTAGTTTGTGGTACCTTAGCTCAGGGCCTTGTAGGACCTTACTGGTAAAGTAGACCGGGTGTTGACTGACCTCGTCTTCTTTGATCAGGGCTGATGAGACAGCCCTGTTTGCCACGGATAGGTATAGGACAAGGTCTTTTCCCAGTACTGGTCGGGTTAAGATAGGAGGTTGGCTTAAGAAGTTTTTGAACTCTTGGAACGCCTCCTCACATTCCGGAGTCCATTCAAACTGGCATCCCTTTCTTAATAAGGAGAATAATGGAAGGGATTTTAGTGCCGATCCTGCCAAAAATCTGGAGAGTGCTGCAAGTCGGCCATTGAGCTGTTGAACCTCTCTTAAACAAGTCGGGCTTTTCATTTCTAAGATGGCTCTGCATTTGTCGGGATTGGCCTCAATCCCCCTTTGTGTTAGCATGAAGCCTAGAAATTTCCCCGCTTCTACTGCGAAGGCGCATTTTGCGGGATTTAGTCTCATCCCATGCAACCTTATAGTGTTGAAGACTTGTGAGAGGTCGGTTAAGAGGTCGATTTCTTGCTTGGTTTTTACTAACATGTCGTCGACGTATACCTCCATTAGGGTCCCTAGATGGGGGGAAAACACTTTGTTCATCAGCCTTTGATACGTGGCTCCTGCATTCTTCAGCCCGAATGGCATGACCACGTAGCAATAGTTGGCTCTTGGTGTGATGAACGATGTTTTCTCCTGGTCGGGTTCATGCATCGGGATTTGGTTATATCCCGAGTAGGCGTCCATGAATGATAAGTATTGGTACCCCGAGCTGGAGTCCACCAGGGTATCAATACTTGGTAAGGGATAAGGATCCTTAGGACATGCTTTATTCAGGTCGGTATAGTCGACGCACATTCTCCATTTACCATTCTGTTTTTTGACTAGCACTACATTGGCTAGCCATGTTGGGTACTTGACCTCTCTAATGAAGCCGGCTTCCAAAAGCGCCTGTACTTGCTCTTCTACTATTGAGGCTCGCTCTGGGCCGAGCTTGCGTCTTCTTTGCTGCACAGGTCGGGATCCTGGGTAAACCGAGAGCCTGTGGGACATGAGCTCGGGATCAATCCCGGGCATGTCGGAAGCCTTCCATGCGAAGAGGTCGGAATTAACTCTTAGGAGTTCCCTCAACCTTTGTTTTAGGGTTTCCCCTAGGTTGGCTCCTATGTGAGTGTTTTTTCCTTCCTCCTCACCGACTTGTATCTCCTCGGTTTTTCCTCCCGGTTGGGGTGACAAACCCCAATTTGACGGTTTGTTGTGTATTGAATTTAGAGTATTTTGATAACCTTTTGTCACATTTAGCCTATAAATTAGCATGGTTTTGTTATCTCTCCCATAATTGTGCTTAAGTGTAAAAACATGCTTTTTAAGCCTTATCTTGATGAATTCTAATTTCTCTTTGATTCCATAAGATGCCTTGATGTGTTTGTTAGTAATTCCAGGATTGAAATAGGCTAGGCATGAATCAAAGGAAGCAAGGAAGGAAGCATGCAAGTGGAGAAAAGCACAAAAGGCCAAAGAATTGATCTCGGCCAAGCACGCGTACGCGCACAAGGCGCTTGCGCGCACATCGCAGAATTGGCCGAGGACGCGCACGCGCACCGTGCGCGCACGCGTCGTAGCCCGCACGTGATTCTTTTATTACAGCACGTGTCTGGCGATTTTAGAGGGTTTTCAGCAACCAACTTTGGCGCCAAATTGCATATAAGAGCCAAGGATTGAAGGGGATTGACATTCAATTCATTCATTCACACACATTCACATCCATAGATTAATTTTAGATCATTAGGTAGATATTTTTAGTTAGTTACATTTGTAGAGAGAGAAACTCCAACTTCTCTCTAGGATTCATCTTCATCTTCTCAATTCTCAACCATTCCTTGGTGAGATCTATTACAACACTCAATTTACTTTGTTCATGTTGTAGATCATCTTCTCTAATCTCAATTCTTATAGATCTTAGGTTTAACTTTGTTGTTTTGGATTCTATTGATTCATTGAAGATTTCATTTTCATTGTTGTTCATTGTTGATTGTTGTTAATCTCTTGTGTTGAATTGCTTTGATTCTAATCCTTTTCTCTCCATTTTACTATGTCTTTTATTGTTGCCCTCCAAGTGTTTGAGAAAATGCCAACTTTAGATATGGAGTAGTCTTCCCTCACTTGGCCTAGTGGTTGAGTCATTGGAGACACTTGAATAATGGATGTCAATTGTTGATTGAGAATTGAGGATTGCTAATTGACTTAGAGTGCACTAAAGCTAGACTTCCCTAGGGTGAGACTAGGACTTGTGACTTGAGTTAATTACTTTTACTTGACTTTCCTCTATAATTAGGGGTTAACTAAGTAAAGCAACACTCTTTTGTTATCACAATTGAATGAAGCTATAGTGATGGGACTTCCAATGTTCAACCTTGGCCAAGGTTTTTAATATTGATTGATTGTTGTTTTCTTTTATTCACACTTTTATGCCACACTCTTTAAACCACAAAAAAAACCACTTAACCAATAGCATGCATCCTTGTAGCATTCCTAGGGAAGAACGACTCGGGACTAATACTCTCGGTTATAAATTGTAGATTTGTTTGATGATGGATTTTGCGTCGGTTTAGACTATACTACGATTGATTACTTGATAATTTCTATACCGGCAAAAATCCATTCGTTATGGGGTCGCAACTCTTCTCTGGTTCTTGTGCCGCCTAGCTCTATGGTGTGGACTTCTTTGCCCTTTCCTCTCAGATTTAGGCTTTCGTTGTAGCACTTCCTTGCCAATATTTGATCTCCCCTTACCGTTGCTATTCCTCCTGGAGTCGGGAATTTCATGCAAAGGTGGGGAGTGGATACCACTGCTCCGAGGCGATTAAGGGTAGTCCTGCCGATTAAGGCATTGTAGGCTGACCCTTCGTCGATGACTATGAAGTCTATGCTCAGAGTCCTTGATTTTTCCCCCTTTCCGAAAGTTGTGTGAAGGGGCAAAAATCCTAGTGGTTTTATTGGCGTATCCCCTAACCCATATAGGGTGTCAGGGTAGGCTCTCAACTCTTTTGCATCTAACCCTAGCTTGTTGAAGGCGGGCTTGAAAAGGATGTCCGCCGAGCTTCCTTGGTCTACTAGGGTTCTGTGGAGATGGGCATTGGCTAGGATCACGGTTATCACCACGGGGTCATCGTGCCCGGGAATTACTCCTTGCCCATCTTCTTTTGTGAATGAGATGGTGGGGAGGTCGGGTGTCTCCTCCCCGACCTGATAGACTCTCTTGAGATGTCTTTTGCAAGAAGATTTGGTGATTCCACCTCCCGCAAACCCTCCTGAGATCATGTGGATATGTCTCTCTGGGGTCTGTGAAGGTGCCGCCTCCCGCAAATCCTCCTGAGATCATATGGATATGTCTCTCAGGGGTCTGTGGTGGTGGATCTCTTCTATCCATATCGTCTCGCTTTCTTTTTCCATGGATGTCCGACCTCTCCATGAGATATCTGTCAAGCCGACCTTCTCTAGCCAGCTTTTCTATCACATTCTTAAGGTCGTAGCAGTCGTTAGTGGAGTGACCATATATCTTATGGTACTCGCAATAATCGCCGCGGCTTCCCCCTTTTTTATTTTTAATAGGTCTAGGGGGTGGAAGCCTTTCAGTGTGGCAAATCTCTCTGTATACGTCCACTAAAGAGGTTTTTAGAGGAGTATAAGAGTGATATTTCCTGGGCCTTTCGAGACCGAGTTCTTCCTTCTTCTTGGTCCTTGGATGAGGAAGTGGGTCCAGGTCGCCAACTCAGGTCCTTTAATTTTGCATTCTCTTCCATGTTGATGTACTTCTCGGCCCTTTCTTGTACATCACTTAGAGAAACGGGGTGTCTTTTTTATATGGACTGTGAGAAGGGTCCTTCTCTGAGCCCATTGACTAACCCCATTATGACTGCCTCTGTGGGTAGGTCTTGGATCTCCAAACATGCTTTATTGAACCTTTCCATATAGGCTCGTAGAGGATCTCCGACCTCCTGTTTTATTCCCAGGAGGCTCGGTGCATGTTTTACTTTATCCTTCTGAATTGAGAACCTCATCAAGAACTTCCTTGAGAGGTCTTCAAAGCTGGTGATGGATCTCGGGGGAAGGCTGTCGAACCACTTCATTGCTGTGGGGGGAGGCTATCGAACCACTTCATCGCTGCTTTTGATAGAGTGGTCGGGAAGGCTTTGCATCGCGTAGCGTCGGAAGCATCAGCTATGTACATCCGACTTTTGAAGTTGCTCAGGTGATGCTTTGGATCCGTGGTTCCGTCATAGAGGTCCATATCAGGGCTTTTGAAGTTCCTTGGAACTTTTGCCCTCATTATGTCCTCGCTGAAAGGATCTTCTCCGCCCGGGAGTTGATCTTCTTGTTCGTCGCGGGAATTCTTGAGGGAGGATTCTAGCTGTAAGAGTTTCCTTTCTAACTCTTTTCGCCGTTCCATCTCCTCTTTAAGGTACCTTTCGGTTTCCTTCTGTTTTTCCCGCTCTTGCTCCAATTGCTCCAGGCGGCTATGGACCAATCCCATTAGTTCAGCCATGTGGGATGGTCCGTCCTTTTCTGATTCACGCCCATCTGAGGAATTTACCTTTGGATTCTTTACTCCGGAGGTACCCTCTCTGTGTTGGTCGTTGTCTTCGTTGTCATTGCCCACGTCCAGATTCTCTTGCTCAGAATCTGTTTCCACATGGCCTTCTTCGTGGGATCTTTCCGCCATCGATGGATGATCTCTCGGGTCCCCGGCAACGGCGCCAATGTTACGGTAGGTAACCAGAGATTAATATGACGGATGGCGTTTGGCGGCCCAAGTGTGCGATGGATGAGAACTCCGGGTAGGTACGCAGCTCGGGAGGTTCCGTCCGACTTGTGCTCGCGTGTGAATGGGGGGTGGTACCTGCAGAGACACTCCGATGCCTAAGTTAGCAAGGGTGTAAGCAGGTCTAGAGAGTATTGGGCTTAGAGATACCTGAAGGGGTGTCAGGGTATTTATAGAGGCGAGCCAATAACCACCGTTGGTGTAGTGCCATATCTTTAGGGTGGTAACCGTCCCTATTATCTTGGGGAGGTTAAGATATGGCTTTATGAGACGGTTAGAGAGATTTTAGGGGCGGTTACTCATTTGAATGAGTGTTTATCTGCCAGCTAATCTCGCATCCGACCTCTTCTGACCAAGTCGTGGTTGATACCGACTTCTTATGTGAAGGCCGGTACTTAGCTAGGCTCTAATCCTTTAGATTAGGCCTTTTAGTTGGACCTGGGCCTTTATATTGGGCCAGGGTTTATTGTCGACGTTCGAGTGTGATGCGATTATTGGTTGTCTTTTCTTCACATGCTCTTAGTTAAATTACATTTCTTCAACCTATCCATAAGTACATTTGTTTTTAGAGGTCGTTCATCACCTTTGATTTACGACTACAGCGTAAGGCTTTGTATGGTAGGATGTTATAATATTTTTTAAAAAATTATCATTTATAACTTATCTTTTAAAAAGTCAGTAGATCTTAGCAGAAAAATAAATAAGACAGCACTCCTTATTCCACGTATAACATATGACTCGGCTCTATTTTGTTTTTGGATGGTCACTTGGTTTTCTTGGAAGGTGACTTGACTCGTATCTTTTCTTTTTTTGGACATCATACTTGACTCTTTTCTAAGAGTGAAAAACGATTAGGTTGGATATTGAATTAATTGTATATCTGACTCGTATGGATAAATTCAAAATCAACCATTAAAGTTAAAGTTAAACACCATATCACCAACTTTAATTTCACGGCCAAATATGAAATATTAGAACCTTCACGATTAAGCAATTACATTTGGATTTGGCAGGATGTAAAATATTTGATGATCTCTTGAAAACTTAGTCATTCTAGTTGTACCTAAAAATGAAAATGGACCGGAGCTTGTAACTAGACTCATTTTAGACTCGATTCAACTCAACTTGTTTTATTAAATAGGTTAGACTTGAGATTTTTGTAAAGCCTATTAGTTAACAGGGCTGGACTATAGCTTTTAAAAAAGCCTACGAAACTCATTAAGTCGGCTCATTAAATTATTTTTTTTTTGTAAAATAAATTATTCTTAATCTAGAGTTTCAACTATTCACTTATATTAAACACAAAACAAAACTAAAAAGAATCAATAGTCTAGTTAATTATAAAATTATAACTTTTTTGTTCAAAAAAAAAAGTTTATAGATTGTAAGTATAACTATGATATATGACTAACAATTTATATATAAATGAATTATACTTTACAAATTAAGAATTATAAATTTTGAAATACATTTAACGTTAATTTAGAATTTTTAAGTTTATTGTTTTAAATTATAATTTACAAAACAGATTTTTCAAATAGACTTGTAGGCTTGTCACTTTAAACAGGTCGGACTCAATCCTCAAAAAAATCCTACGAGAAGTAACAAGCCTAAACTTAAACCATCCATTTGCAATGACTCATCAAATCTATAACTTGAGGCAGCTCGGTCCATTTCCACTAGTTATAACCCTATTAAGATTCTCTAATGCAAGAGCTCTCAAACCCAAGTGCATGAAATGTGGCTCCTAGTTGTACAAGACTCTGTTAATATTTGAAATAGCAATCAATTTGGTTTTCAAAGATGTAATCGCTAATTAATGTTACTTAAGCTTTTTAGTTAAGAATCGAATTAATGTCTACAAGTCGTCTTCTCATTGTTATTAGGATGCCACCAAATTAATAACGTATTAGATGACATGTCAAGCAAATAATATTATGACAAATAGAATGGTCAAAATAAGTCAGTATTCCATGTGATATTTTAATGTTCAGATTAGCATCCCAATACCATCATCTGTATGAAATTTATAGAGGATTAGATTCACAATAAAAAAATTCAAAACCAAATTAACTCCAACTGAGAAAATTAATCCGTCGTAAGTCGAAACTCCATTTAAGAATTTGCTACATGCACCAGATAGATTCAAATCTACCAACACTTGTTTAAGCAGACGAGTAAACTAACTACTCGAGCAACCAAAGTTAGTATGTGTAGTGATCTTATGACAATGCCAAAAAGCCACTATACACCAGGTTCGTGTGGATGGCAATGCCAAAGGAGTGCGGAGGTCTCAAACTTATGTATGAATTTTTGATAAATTGATTGCATCAGAAACTTAAAGGACTAACCAATTTGGGTTGGTCGAGTGGTCAGCTCACTCGTCCACGTAAACAAGTGTCAGATGTTTGAATCCCACCTTGTGCATGTAACAACCCATTAACTAGCGTCAGATCCTTAAATGGAGCTCAAATCCGTGACGGATTCGTCTTTGACCTATCAGGCTGAGGGATACTGTGGGCAACCAAAAAAAAAAACTTAAAGGACGGGTTTTAACTCAGATTACAACCTTTAAGTTCTTTCTATTGTTCCTATTGTTGCACCTATCAACCTTAATCCACTTATTAGTGATGCCCTCTAACATTTAAAATGTGAAAACCCTCATTATGACATTTTCTCATGTGTCAAAACTTTGTAGCAGTACAAAAATTACAACAGACTATGGAAAAATAATCACTAAATTGACTGGTTCAACTATCTAAGTAAGATTGCCAACCTTCGTTTTGTAACTTATCTCCTTTCTTCAATACCATTTGCTTTTGGTCTTCTAGGTATTGGCTCATCCTGCATTATTCATCACATTATATTATTAAGCGAAAAAATGAAATAATTTATAATACTTTATTCTTTTGTGAGTGTTACTGCATTAAACAAATTTTGTATGACAGATATTAAGAGAAAGGAAGAAGCTGAAGGAGCAAACCTCGATCGAAGGTTATCGTCAGCAACACTTAAAATCCTCACTGCGAGCAATCCAGCATTAGTGGCATTGTTGACTGCAACGGTGGCGACAGGGACACCTCTTGGCATCTGCACGGCCAAGAAGAGCAATTATCAGCTAGAGTACATTATCCAAAGATTCTGCTTTCCAGATTCATTTCTTGCATTTGATTACTTGCTCAAAACAAAGTATGTGAATTATGTGACAAGTGGATGTGTGCCTAACTGCCAGAATGTGACGAAGGGGTGAAATGGAAACACAAAAATTGTATTAGCAAAGCGATTTCAGCAGGTAATAAGTGGCAAATGAAAGCCGCCTTCAATTACATAGTTACACTGTTTTTCAGCATCCAGTTTTGCTTCTAGTAGTTGTTTAACTCGCTAAGAACTGCACCCTTTAAAAATCTTCATGTTCTTCAAAAATTGCTTCAAAAAAAGGATTACAAGGTTGTTTTCTAAAACAAACATGCATCTTCATTCACTAGCATTAACAAATATTCATCAGAAGCTTTAAAAACAAAGCAATACGACATAACATATTATTATTGTATCTTCAAGAGGCAATACTAGAAAGCATAAAAAAGAAATAACGAAGAGCATAGAAATGTTGGTAAGATATAATTTAAACAAAGATATACCTGGACAATTGACAAGAGTGAATCTATTCCATCTAGGGTTGAAGCACGCACAGGAACCCCTACGACAGGCAGGGGAGTAAGAGCAGCAACCATACCTGAGATACAAAAAGCTTAATTAATGCCAAAAGACAATTGATCTATATAAGAAATTTATATAAATTTCAATTGAAATAGCTTACCGGGCAAGTGAGCTGCGCCACCAGCGCCAGCAATAATAACTTGTATGCCTCGTTCATGAGCAGAGGAGGCATAAGAAAACATCAGTTCTGGAGTTCGATGAGCTGACACTATTCTTACCTGAAATTTGATGCAGACATAGGTAAAGAAAAATATCTTCATACAGCACCCAAGTTTTAAAAAAAAGGAAATTAATTAATTTGACCTCATGAGGAACATCAAACATCTCCAAGAACTCAGCAGCACTCTTCATAACAGGAAGATCTGAATCAGAACCCATGATGATCCCCACACGTGGAGTTACTACATTCAACAAACAAAATAAAGAATAACCAAGTGCAAAATGAAAAAATTCACTTCAAAGGTTATTGCAAAATAAATGACAATTAGAGGAAGAAAATCACATTTCTCTGGCCATAATAAAATCTGGGTAATTTCAAACTCATCATTTTTTTCAGAATTCTTCCATAAGATAATACACAGATCCACTATACTGTTTTCCCAATAATGAAAAGGAAGATGTCTTGTTCCAAATGACTTAAACATATTAAAATAAAATTTGAAATTTGGTCAAACAAAATAGAAAATGTGATTACAAACTGAGGAATCTATTTTGTGGCATTAAAATGACAAGTATCCAATGAAAAATGGAAAATATACAGGGAATATAGAAAGGAAATACATTTGGCTGGATGAGCAGTGTATATTTTTATACACAAGTGAAAGAATTGACACAATCACAACTAGTGGATATTTGAAAATTGCACAAATTCTAAGTTAAACTCAATTGGTTATACAGGCAGTCATATTATTTAAGTAATATTGTATAATATTTATGCAACACCCATGACAGAAATTGAAATTAACTATGAAGAGCATCCATCATCCTTTCTCTAGCAACCTAAGCTTAACATGTATACAAAAATAACATACAAGTGAAAAGATGTTTGTGTCACTAACCAGCAGACTTGTCATCTAACCTTTTCCCTTCTACTATTGTAGCAAGATCACTTTCAATATTTCCTAAAGAATTTCCAGCAATGGTGATATGGCCCATCTTCCTTTGCTTTCTCATTTCTGACAAATTGTCATACAAATAATCAACCAGTGATAGCTGATAAGTGAGGTGGCTAGGAGTGATCAACCTGAAATTGATATTTAACCAGAGGTTCACCTGGTTTATCGTACCAATGAACAGAAGCACCAGGAACAGTCAATGCCCTTCTGATCAATTGATGAGCTAAACGAAAACCAAGCTCCCCCTATATTCATAAACCAGATTTCATGAATAAATATCATAATGATCTTCAGAAAAAACGTAAATTAATTAAAGGAGGAATTCGACAACCTATAAGTGCATAACTATCATTGATCTATGGACCAAGATTAAATGAGAACCATTTCTGTTCAGATTCATGAAAACAAAGAAGATTCTGCATCTACTTTGACCAACATAAATTCGAACAAACATTTAATTTCCAACTAATGTATCTTTTGTCTATGAAAATAAGAGAATTTAACTATACTATAACCCATCTAATTTTTTATTGACATTCAAATATTCTATCACCAGAGCAGGAACATCAATAGACCAGCATTTGTATTAAAAATATGCAATAAGGACTGGAGCAGGAAAAAGGAAAGGGAAAATAAAGAAATGAAAGGCTAACCTCTTCTTCACCTAGTATATTGTACATGATGGCAGCTGGAGTTTTCAATGAGGAATCACCAAGTGGAAGACCAACAACAGCGCGCAAATGTTGTTCAAATTGAGAGGTATAGCAAGATTCAATTGTATGATGCCCGCTATTGTGAGGTCTAGGAGCTACTTCATTTAACAGAATCTGTCAAAGGCACCATCACCATAAGGGATTAAAAACAAATACAATGCATTTTCCAGCAGTAGAAGATTTAACAGTAAAAGAAAGCAAATTTCGCTTTCAAGAAGAAAATAACATCATATTGTCTAAATCAAAATATAATATCAAAACCTGTCCATCGTCTGTCAAGAACAATTCAACTGCAAACACACCAGCACCTTCTAGTGATCTAACAGCAAGGCATGCAACTTCAGCAGCACGCTCTCTAATCTTCCATTTCACATTAGCTGGAGCCTTAACTATGTGACATATATTGTCCCTAAAACAAAATGTAAATCCCTAAGCAGATTGTATAAGGCAGATGTATTACATTGCTAAAACATTTATATTGCTAAAACATTCATGATTCAACACCTTAATTACTAAGCATGTAAGTACTCTTCATCTTACCTGTGAATAGTTTCAACAACAGGATAACATGAAATAGAATTGTTTCTTTCTCTTGCCACAATCACAGCTAGCTCCTGCAATTATATAGGACAAAGAAAATGTCAGAATATCCATAAATACAAAAAGACCTGACAAATTAGAAGTTTTAAGTTATGACAATTATACAATGTTTTCAGTGAATTAAAATACATCTTTAAGTAACTGCAAATTAAAATTGCACGAACACTATGAAGCTTAATCCTAATTCTACATATCAGAAAAGATATAACAGCAAGAGAATTTTGCAAGTGATACAAGTACATTTTTGGAATTGAATGAGTTTGTTACATCTCATGATAATTTACATTTCATTGAAAGACAAACTGTTTTCACTTTTAGAGGGAAATTCTGTTAAGATTACTGGATTATATAAATCAGGGCACTGTTAGCTGAATGAGAATCATAGTTAATAATAAAACAAGCATCCTACAAAAACTCAAAATTTATTGCAAATCACACATACAAAAGTCCAAGTTATGGTGGCTTAATTACTAAAAACCAGCAATATTCTTTCGAACATACAATATGTGAATAACGGAAAATTATCAAAATAAAAGTCACTAACAGATAACCTTAACAAAAGGTGCCCATTTCTCAGCATATAAACCTCGGCTGAATCCTCCAAGAGCTGCAAAGTTTGGGAGGAGTCAAAGAACAAAAAGAAAATTAATGCGATGCATACATAAACAGGTAGGGCCTTTTATTTAAAAAAAAAATTAAAAAATAAAAAATCTTCTTTGAGCTAATAATAAGTATTAATCAAAGATCAATTTCACTTATTCTAAGTTTCCCCTCGAAGAAAGAAAAGAAGATACACATATTGAAAAAAACAATTACCATCCACAGCAGAGGGAAGTTCATTTTCAGTTTTAGCAACAGCATTTCCTCGCCCATCATAAGCTAATCTCCTACTCTTAATCATTAGAGGATAGCGAAAGAGTTCCCCCACTTTCTTGGCACCTTCGAGGTCATCTATCTGTACAATGTACATTCTCACATCAGTATACAATCTTAAAGATCCAATTTTTAGGTACTACTCTAACTATAACTAGGATAAGCAGCACAGACCTGCATAAATTCAGGAAGTGGAATTCCATTCTGTGAGAAATGAACCTTTTGCAGATACTTATCCTATAACATTTTAAAGGTCATATCACTGAAATCATTAGTAAATAACATCCTTTTTTAACTTAAATTTAAAACAACATGATAATCTGTTAAAAATATCATATAACATATCCATTTAAAGGACAAAATCATAGAACCAAATTCTAGAACAGAAGTTAACAGTTCTGTTCTGAATGAATGTGGAACATTTTTGAAGATATGCCACTGCAACACTTTATGCATCAAGTGGGAATATCAAATTGTTCATATTTTGTCTATTAATCCAATAAGTGAACACCAAGAAAATGTCACCGAATCTACCTAGATAATACCTGAATAATTCTTATAGTAGAGGCTTTGGGTTGGCAGTCAACTCCTTGTTTCTCAAGCTTTTCCAATGTATCAACATCAACATGTTCAATTTCAACCGTCAATACTCCACACCTAAACACAAACCAAACCAGAAAATACAGATTATTTCGAATAAGGAGATGACGTATTCAAAATTATCGTATACTGCATAAAACAAACCTCTTTGCGAATTCCTCGACAGTAGCACTGTCATCAAAGCTTCCAACCATATGATGATAAGACAGGGAACTTGCTGGGCAGTTCTCCTGTGGATCTAGGACCATGACTTTGATTGCCATCTGAGAAGCAGCTTGACATAACATGCGACCCAATTGGCCTCCTCCCAGAACCCCAACAATCACTTCTGACAGTCCGCGGACCGGCAATTCATCATTGCTACACACATACACAAGACCATCAATAAAAAATTTGTTGAGCTTTCCACCGACATTTTTGGTTTCAGATGCTTTAAGACTACATATTGTTTATATTACACGGATATCCAATCATGTGTTCTCATGGCACGGTAAAATTTTGTTGATCGTCTACAGACATTTTCAGCTTCCTAAACGTCAAGACTAGGAACAATTATTTTTATATGCCTTAATACTCTAAATCTGAATTCTGAAAGGGCTACTCTCA
Source organism: Arachis duranensis (assembly GCF_000817695.3). Classification (NCBI taxonomy): domain Eukaryota; kingdom Viridiplantae; phylum Streptophyta; class Magnoliopsida; order Fabales; family Fabaceae; genus Arachis; species Arachis duranensis. The sequence continues at coordinate 62,680,298 of NC_029780.3, read as the reverse complement.
CAACAAGCCTAAAACAAAATCCATCAACAAAAAGGGCCAAAAGTTCCCAATGTTGAAAACTTTTGAAACTTTCAATTGCTGTAAGCTTTGTAACTTTGATTTTTTTTTTTTTTCCTTCTCTCAATTAAAAGTTTCAACTTTGGTAACATTAACAACTGCTGATAGCGCACCCATTAGCAAATACATATTCCTAATAAAAATGCAACAACCTCAACCTCCTGAGAGAAACTAGATAATCAAAAAAATAAAATAAAAAATAAAAAAAATACGCACCTTAGGGAAACAGGATCTTGTGATGCTTGGAAAATGAGTTGGGCCTGCTGAGAGTGCTTCAACTTCAAAGAAGAAAAAGGAGGAAGAGGGGTTTGCTCCATGAAGAAGCCAAGTGAGATAGCTGAAGAACTACTTGTTGTTGTTGCTGCTTTGGTACAAGGATGATGATGATGAAGGCAAGGCCTGAAGCCAAAACCGGAGAAGGTGCGCACACTCTGAAGCATACTCAAACCTCACCTAAGTTTCTGCAGCACAAAACACACACCTTCCTGTTCCACTGAGTATGCCTAAAGCCTAATAAAAGAAAAAATAAAAGGTAAAACTTTAATCCTCTTAATATAAACACACAATACAACGAACAATGCACAAAGCAATAATCTCTGAAAAAAATTTAAAAAAAATGAAAAAACCGAAAAAAATTAAAAAAAAAATCGATTATAATTTTGCAGCAAACTAATAAAGTAGCCAGGTTTCATTCAAATTTACCAATTTACTTAGTAAAACATCAAACTAACAAAGTAACAAAAGCATCAATTTTACAGCAAACACACAAAACATCAAAAACAGCAAACATCAATTTCATATCAAACACCAAACTTACTTGCAGATGGAGAGAGAGGGAGGAGCTCGGCGGCAAGCTGGAGGCGGCGACGAGAGGGGAATAACAATAAACGATACAGTTAATTTTCTTAATTTTAGGGAATAATGAAGTGAGGCACACATTAAATAGAAATTTTGAAACGAATTTACGTTGGTTATCACAAAATAAATTTGCAGAACCAGATGCTTACTTTGCTTTACTTTATGAATGGATGCAAAATAGGGTGGCTCAGAGTGAGCTTCACACAACGAATTTATTCACTTCACTTCACAGGTCTTCACGGGTTGGTCTTTTCTTTTCTCTTGAGAGCAAAAACGAAAATTAGAGTGGGAACTGGGAAGACGGTGTGCCTTTTAGTGTGGTTGGTAACTAAATACAAAGAATAAATAAATATTCAGCCCAACTAAACATCCAAGCACCTTTGTGTTAAGTTCAATCAACCAGGTTCAATACTAAAAAATTCACTCCCATTAGTGAGAGTATGTCCGAAAATATTTCAATTCACACTAAAATATAAAAAAAAATGTTCATTCTTTTAATTCAAAACTGCAACAAACAAATTTTAAATCTCTTTCAAAATTTTTTAAAAATCTTTTAAATTTTTTGTAAAAATTACTATAAAATCGGGTGGTAAATTTAAATTCATCAACAAAAAATACACAAAAACAAAAATAAAGATTACGTAAGGTACTGAAAAAACTATTGTAATTATGTTCAATTAATTTCTCGCAGATCTCGTGTTTCTTCTAGTTCGATTTAAGGTTTAGCGGATCGAGTTCGTTCATTTAGTAGATCGAACTTCTCTGATTCTACTTTTTCTTGTTTTTCTTCGTAAATAGGACATCAAACGAAACTGTGTTGTTAGTTTATTGGTTCTGATAAATAATTCGATTCATCTCTTAGTTTAATTGAACTCATTTGCATGCAGAAATGAATTGAAATATATTTTTCTTGTTGATTGAATGTTTATGACGTTTTGTTCAAATTTGAACCAAATTTGGTTCATTTGTGAATTGAGTTAGGTTCACTTGATACTACTGTTAAGTATTGACCGAATTTATTATTCCGTAAGAAATTTAAGTTCATTTCTTAGTTTAATTTACATTCATTTGGTTTGGTTTTGCTTGAATTTGCTGAATTTGTTCATGTGATGTTGTTTGGTTAGTTTTTGTTCAAATTTGAACCAAATTCGGTTCATTTGTGAATTAACTAAGCTTCACTTGATGCTGCAGTTAAATTAATGAATTGAATGTGATTTTCTTGCTAATTGAATGTTTATGACCTTTTGTTCAAATCTGAACCAAATTCAGTTCGTTTGTGAATTGAGTTAAATTCACTTGATACTACTGTTAAGTATTGACCAAATTTGTTATTTCTTGAGAAATTTAAATTCATTTCTTAGTTTAATTTACATTCATTTGGTTTGGTTTTGCTTGAATTTGCTGAACTTGTTCAGGTGGGGTTGTTTGTTTAGCTTTTGTTCAAATCTGAATCAAATTCGGTTCATTTGTGAATTAATTGAGGTTCACTTAATGTTGTTGTTAAATTAATAAATTGAATGTGCTTTTCTTGTTGATTAACTCTTTATGACTTTTTGCTCGAATTTGAACCGAATTCAGTTCAATTGTGAATTGAGTGAAGTTCACTTGATACTACTGTTAAGTATTGACCCGATTTGTTATTCCTTAAGAAATTTAAGTTCATTTCTTAGTTTAATTTACGTTCATATAGTTTGGTTTCACTTGAATTTGCTGAACTTGTTTATGTGAGATTATTTTGTTAGTTTTTGTTCAAATCTGAACCAAATTTGGTTCATTTGTGACTTAAGTGATGTTCACCTGTTAAGTATTGACCAAATTTTTTATTCCTTATAGCAAAAATAAAATGGATGACCATCTCAAAAAAGGAGAAGCCGCATTATAATATAAGCATATAGACATTAAATCAACTCTATTTTTGTATCATAAATATATCATAATATAATGTTTCAAATCGTTCCAGAAAACTCACGATTTGAGATGCTCAACAAGATCGATAGCTAGGGTGTTGACCGAATTGAGTGAGAAAAGAAAACTATTGTTGAAGAAATGGGATTCGGTGCACTGAGACTAGGGGTGGCAAAACGAGTTGAATCCGTCGGGCTGACCCACTAAACCCGCTAAAAACGGCAGGTCGGGCTAGGATTTGGAGCCCGCCAAATTAAAAAAATTCGCCACTGGGACAGAGTTTTTTATTTTTTATTTTTTATTAAATAAAAGAGTAATTACTATTATAAAATTAATAATTATAGAATTTTCAAACACTTTTTTTGTTTTTGTTTCTATTCTTCTTTTAGTTATTAACTTTATTTATTTTAGGTTAAATTACACAGTTGGTCCCTACATTTTCAGTGAAATTGTAAATTGGTCTCTAGACTTTAAAAGTTTGTAATTGGGTCCCTAAAGAGAATTAAAATTTGTAATTTAGTCCCCGCAAGTCAAAAAGTGTTGATTTAATAGAATATTCTCAGAATATACTGAGAATATTCTGTTAAAATTGAGAATATGTTGAGAATATTCTGTTAAATCAAATACTTTTTGAACGATGGAGACAAAATTGTAAATTTTAATTCTCTTTAGGGACCTAATTACAAATTTTTAAAGTGTAGGGAGCAATTTGTAATTTTACTGAAAGTGTAGGGACCAACTGTGTAATTTAACCTTTATTTTATTTTACAATTTCGTATATTTGTTCGAATTATGTGACTTGTTTTTTAAAATAAAGATAGTTCTATTGAAAATTGAGAATATGTTGAGAATATTCTGTTAAATCAAATACTTTTTGAACGATGGGGACAAAATTGTAAATTTTAATTCTCTTTAGGGACCTAATTACAAATTTTTAAAGTGTAGGGAGCAATTTGTAATTTTACTGAAAGTGTAGGGACCAACTGTGTAATTTAACCTTTATTTATTTTACAATTTCGTATATTTGTTCGAATTATGTGACTTGTTTTTTAAAATAAAGATAGTTCTATTGACAAATACTATTTTGAACAATTTTATTGAAGTGAAAAATTATAAATTTTAATGAATTTTATTTAAAAAAAAGAGTTAAGCGGGCTAGCCCGCCGATCCACCAATTCACCATAAAACGGGACGAGCTAGCGTTTTGAATCTATTTTAGTTGGCGGGGCGGGCTGGCCCACCCCGTTTATAGGGCAGGCCTAGGCGGGGCGAGGCGGGTTGGTGCAGGCCGGCCCGCTTTGCCATTCCTAACTGAGACATATTCCAGAATTGAATGTCTTACACAAGCTATTGAGGAAATTTATTCTTTGTTTTGATCTCTATCATGGATTCTTAGACACTCGCTATGGCAAAATCTACATAACCCTGCAAAGATAGGAGATGCCCTAGGTCTAAATGCAGGCGGTATTATACTTTCCATCTTTTACATTTGTATTTTTCCTTTTTGATCTTTTTGTTATTTTTATATTAACTTATTTATATTAAAATATCTCAGTTCATTCATTCAATATTGACAAAAAAATTTATTCCTTAAATAATTTCGATTCATTCCTTAGTTTATTTTAGGTTCATTTGGATACAAAAAATGAATTGAGCCTTTTTTACTGATTTGTTTATATTGAAATATTATAGGGGATCATTTTCTTGAAAAAGTTGCGTACAACAAACTGAATGAGTAGCAGAATGAGATTGTTGACAGCTTCAAAGGTACTACTTTGGCATCTTTGACAAAATTTGTGATTGATATGAGTGTTGAAGGAGAGGAAAACTTGTTGAAATTCAAGGCAACTTTCATCGTCTTCGTCCAAAAATACTTCTTGTTGTCGACAAAAGTAAGCACAGCCTCTCCGAACCATAAACTGCCTGCCCTTCATGTGGACACAGTCCGACAATGGAATTGGACATCTCATGTGCTGAGCTTCCTGATCAACAAGATCAAAGCCCAGAGAGCAGGACACAAACTTTTCGTTGACAGCTGCGTCTTTTTGTTAATGTTAATATATTTCCATGAAACAAAGTTCCCTCATCCAAAAGAAGATGACGCTCCCGGACCACGATGGTTGGTGAACTGGACACGGAGGAGACTGGTTGACCAGATTGCCTTTGAGGCAAATAATGAAATGGTATATAAAAAAAATTATTTCTCTTGAAATTTCAGTTCAGATGCTTCTAAATTATTGTGCTAACAAAATAAGTTTCTATTTTAAAGGATTATGAAAAGAGCTAAATTGAGGGGGGAGAGATAGAAGAAAAGAAGGAGAAAACTAAGGAAAAGAAGAAAGAAAAAAAGAAACTTATCATCTTGCATTCGTCTTCGGAAGAAGAAACTTTTTTTGAATCTGAGTATAATTCTCACCATCACTTATCGAAAATTATCTATTTATTTAAAGTTTTATATAATTATTTTACAAAATTTTTCTGTATGTGTTGAAGAGAAGAAGAAGAAATGAAGAAAACACTACCAAAGAAAAGAAAACAACTGCAAAGAGTGGCAAAAAAAACAAATCAGAAAAGGGAAGATTGTTCACACAGATTCGGAAAGTGAAACTGAATCCGAAGGCGAGTAAGATTTAGAAATGATTATTTTGTTGTTATAAATATATATTATGTTTAGACCATGACTCGGTGGGTGCATGATATGATTTATCGCAAACGTAAGATTATGTTTCTTATATAAAGTTCTTTTTCTTTCTCTATTAACTTTTCCTAAAACCTCATGTAGTTTCTTTTGTTTTACTTAATAATATTTATTTTTTTGCTTAGACTACCGACTGCAAATTTGGGCAGCGAAAGTGAACCTGACTTACAAACACAGACGAGCTTGGCACGGTCTGTAAATGCATCGAGCAATACCAAGTAATTCTTCTTAACATTTATTTACTTCTTCTGGTTTTAATTAGAATATATTGGTTGATGATTTTAATTTCGTATCTTTTTTATTAGAAAAAATACTCCTGAATCCCCCGTTATAATTTTTAGAAGAAAAAATGGCATGAAAAAAAAGGAAAAAAAAGAGTTTACAACTTCCAACTATATAAGTTTAAATACTTATGTTAGTCTTTTAAATTTACGTAATAATTTTTGTTTAATTATTGACACAGAATTTTTTTTAATTATCAGTAGCCAAAACACTTGATTCTCAACAACAAATCCTTGTGGTTTAAGAAGAAATTCAATCTCAATCTCAGGATACGTGAGTTTTCCAATTTACTATCATATTCTAATCAATATGCAGCTTTAATTTAGTGCAGATTTTCAATTTACTTTCCTATTCTAATCATTCAACATTAACTCCTTTCTTGTTTACCTTCATCAGAGTTCCTATTGCAATTGCTCTTCCAAGTTTTCTTGTGAAAGCGATAAAACAACAAAAAACCTTAACCTTTGTCCCTTCGAAAACTCAAACAGAAGAAGCTTCTGTTAATAAGTAAGTTCTACTTAATTTTTTTTTAGTTTTGATATTATATAATAATAATAATTTCGGTTTATTATTGAACACTTTTCTATTTAATCCAGCTGCCCTCCAAAACCCCAACACCAAGCCTGCGAAGAAACTCCAGCAAGGTAATCAGAGCAAGAAGCTCAACTGAATGTGTAAGTTTTTACTTGAAATCCTTTTTATTAATTTTGATGTTATATAATAATAATTTCAGTTTATTATTGAACACTTTTCTGTTTAATCCAACTGCCCTCCAGAACCCTAACTCCAAGCCTGCAAAAAAACTTCGGCAAGGGAATCAAAGCAAGAAGCTCCACTGAATGTGTAAGTTTTACTTAAAATCTTTTTTATTGGTTTTGATGTTATATCATAATGCTTTTTTATTATTATTTAAAACTTTTCTCTGTCATCTTGCAGTTCTCCCCATCCTCGATATTGGAAAGATGATGCACATTTTTTCAGCCTTGACATAAGTCTCTCGACCTCTCAACCAACAGTAACACAACTTAAAATGTTGGTAGAGGCAGTGATGGATGCTGGGGTGATAGCATCATTGCAGTATGCTAAGAAAACCAGTATGGAGCCGAGTTTGAGCACCCCTGAAGGGTACAAGACTCTGGTGAAAGAAAAAGAAATAACAGAGGAATTGAGGGAGAAATGTTATCAGTGGATGACACAAATAAAGGTTAACAAAGACATAACCAATTGGTTTAAAAATGTATTCATGTTAGACCACAAGGATCGTTTAGAGGGGGGGTACATGCCACTTTTTGTCTCTAACACCCAAACAAGACGTAGAAAATACGGTAAAACCTTCGGCTACATTCACATTAGTGATTTTTCAAAAAAATTTATTCCCATATATTTAATAAGTTTTGGTCCTATAGGTGGTCTCTACAATGTGTATGGTTCTCAACAACAAAAAATGTCACAGATTTGATGAAGAAATATACTGCGTGCCAATAGACATTGTGGTAAGCCAAACTTTTTATTTCTTAAGTAATTTTGGTTCATTTCTTATTTTAATTGAGGTTATTTTGAATCCAGAAATGAATTTAATGTGTTTTTATTGATGATTGAGACTTTATGACTGCTTGTTAAAATGTGAAGTAATTTTGGTTCATTTCTTAGTTTAATTCAGGTTCATTTGAATTCGATGTGTTCTTGTTGATGATTGAGTCTTTATTATTGCTTATTCAAATGTGAAGTAATTTCGGTTCATTTCTTAGCTTAATTGAGGTTCATTTGAATCCAAAAATGATTCAATGTGTTCTTGTTGATGATTAAGTCTTTATGACTGCTTGTTCAAATCTGAAGTAATTTCGGTTCATTTCTTAGTTTAATTGAGGTTCATTTGAATTCAGAAATAAATTTGATGTGTTTTTATTGATGATTGAGTTTTTATAATTGCTTGTTCAAATGTAAAGTAATTTTGATTCATTTTTTAGGTTAATTAAGGTTTATTTGAATCCAGAAATGAATTCAATGTGTTCTTATTGATGATTGAGTTTTTATGACTACTTGTTCAAATGTAAAGTAATTTCGGTTCATTTGAGTCCAGAAAATAAATTTGATATGTTTTTATTGATGATTAAGTCTTTATTACCGCTTGTCCAAATGTTAAGTAATTTCGTTTTATTTCCTAGTTTAATTGAGGATCATTTGAATTCAGATTTCTGAATTCGATGTGTTCTTGTTGCCGATTGAGCTTTTCTTACTGCTTGTTCAAATCAAAGGTAATTTTGGTTCATTTGTGATTTAACTGAGGTTCATTTTGTAGAATTTAATGTTGGGAAAGCATAACCATGAATACATTTATCCAAACACTGAGAAGGCCTACTGGATTGGTGAATTTGAGGACTACCTGCCTTTTCTGGACAAAAGAAACTAACATTGCATCTATTTGTAAGTTGTGACTTCTAAAACTTCTTTAACAATTCTTTCGTTTGCTATCATTTAGACTGAAATATTCTATCATTTTTTCCAAACTTCAGCTGTTTGCACCAGTTTTCCATGGAGGCCATTAGTGGTTGTGGATTGGTGATTGATGAGCGGATAATTTATACGCTTTTTGGCATTGTTTTTAGGTAGTTTTTAGTAAGTTTAAGCTACTTTCAGGGATGTTTTCATTAGTTTTTATGTTAAATTCAAATTTTTGGACTTTACTATGAGTTTGTGTGTTTTTCCGTGATTTCAGATAATTTCTGGCTGAAATTGAGGGACTTGAGCAAAACTCTGAAAAAGGCTGGCAAAAGGACTGCTGATGCTGTTGGAATCTGACCTCCCTGCACTCGAAATAAATTTTATGGAGCTACAGAACTCCAAATGGCGCGTTCTCAACGGCGTTGGAAAGTAGACATCTAGAGCTTTCCAGCAATATATAATAGTCGATACTTTATTTGGGAATTGACGACGTAAAGTGGCGCTCAACGCCAAGTACATGCTGCTGTCTGGAGTTAAACGCCAGAAACACGTCACAACCCGGAGTTGAACGCCCAAAACACGTTATAACTTGGCGTTCAACTCCAAGAGAAGCCTCAGCTCGTGGATAGATCAAGCTCAGCCCAAACATACACCAAGTGGGCCCCAGAAGTGAACTTATGCATCAATTACTTACTCATGTAAACCCTAGTAGCTAGTCTAGTATATATAGGACATTTAACTATTGTATTAGACATCTTTTGATCATTTTAGATCTGAGGAACATCTCGGGACGCCTAGTCCTTAGACCATAGGGGCTGGCCATTCGGCCATGCCTGAACCTTTCACTTATGTATTTTCAACGGTGGAGTTTCTACACACCATAGATTAAGGGTGTGGAGCTCTGCTGTACCTCAAGTTTCAATACAATTACTATTACTTTTTATTCAATTCTCTTTTATTCTTATTCCAAGATATACGTTGCACTTCAACTTGATGAATGTGATGATCCGTGACACTCATCATCATTCTCACCTATGAATGTGCGTGACTGACAACCACTTCCGTTCTACCTTAGGCCGGGCGCATATCTCTTAGATTCCCCAACAGAATCTTCGTGGTATAAGCTAGATAGATGGCGGCATTCATGAGGATCCGAAAAGTCTAACCTTGTCTGTGGTATTCCGAGTAGGATCCCGGGAATTCGGAAAGTCTAACCTTGTCCGTGGTATTCCGAGTAGGATTCCGGTATTGAATGACTGTGACGGGCTTCAAACTCGCAATTGATGGGTGTGATGACAAACGCAAAAGGATCAATGGATCCTATTCCAACATGATCAAGAACCAACAGCTGATTAGCCGTGCTGTGACAGAGCATTTGGACCATTTTCACTGAGAGGATGGGATGTAGCCATCAACAAGGGTGATGCCTCCAGACGATTAGCCGTGCAGTGACAGCGCATAGGACCATTTTCCCGAGAGGATTAAAAGTAGCCATTGATGATGGTGATGCCCTACATACAGCTTGCCATGGAAAGGAGTAAGAAGAATTGGATGAAAGCAATAAGAAAGTAGAGATTCAAAAGGAGCACAGCATCTCCATACGCCTATCTGAAAAATTTGAAGTTTGTTACTTTCTTTTTAAGAAAGGTTCAATCTTTAAATTCTAGAATCTTATCTTTTAGTTTCTTGTTAGTTAAGTAATTAATTTTAAATTTTAAAAATTAAATCTTTTTATCTTTTATCTTATCTTTTTCAAAAATTTTATCTTTTTCAGAATTTGATTTCAAAATATCTTATCTAACCTCTTATCTTCTTATCTTTTCAAATTTGATTTTACTATCTTTTTCAACTAACTCTTTGACTTTTTGTTTGTTTCTTATCTTTTTCAAAACCACCTAACTACTCTTTCCTCTCTAATTTTCGAAATATCTCATCTCTTTTTCAAAAATTCTTTTTTTTTGTTTTAAATTTTAATTTTAATCTTATCTTATCTCTAATTTTCGAAAATTACTAACCCTTTTTTTAAAATTATTTTCGAAATTTTCTATCTCTTCTCTCTTATTCTATTTAATTATTTAAATTACTAACACTTCTCTTCACCTCTCTCTATCTAAATATCCGAACACACTCTTCTACATTCTTCTCCCCTTTCTTTTTCTACTAACATAAAGGAATCTCTATACTGTGACATAGAGGATTCCTCTTCCTTTCTTGTTTTCTTCTCTTTCATATGAGCAGGAACAAGGAAAAAGACACTCTTGTTGAAATTGATCCAGAACCTAAAAGGACTCTGAAGAGAAAATTAAGAGAAGCTAAATTAAATTATTCTAAAGGTAACCTTTCAGAAATTTTCGAACAAGAGAAGG
>NC_029780.3:62669304-62669597 GCF_000817695.3 Arachis duranensis | reverse complement strand
CCAACGTCCAAATTTGATGGAAGAAGCATCTCCATTCCTGCCATTGGAGCCAACAACTTTGAGCTAAAACCTCAGCTAGTTGCCTTAATGCAACAAAACTGCAAGTTTTATAGACTTCCATCTGAAGATCCTTACCAGTTTTTATCTGAGTTCTTGCAGATTTGTGAGACTGTAAAGACGAATGGAGTTGATCCTGAAGTCTACAGACTCATGCTTTTCCCTTTTGCTGTAAGAGACAGAGCTAGAATATGGTTGGATTCACAACCTAAGGATAGCCTGGACTCCTGGGATAA
>NC_029780.3:62668632-62669227 GCF_000817695.3 Arachis duranensis | reverse complement strand
AAAAGCTGAGCAAGCTTAGAGTGGATGTTCAAACCTTCAAGCAAAAAGATGGTGAATCCCTCTATGAAGCTTGGGAAAGATACAAGCAACTGACCAAAAGGTGTCCATCTGACATGTTTTCAGAATGGACCATATTAGATATATTCTATTATGGCCTATCTAAATTTTCGAAAATGTCATTGGACCATTCTGCAGGTGGATCTATTCACCTAAAGAAAACGCCTGAAGAGGCTTAAGAACTCATTGACATGGTTGCAAATAACCAATTCATGTACACTTCTGAGAGGAATTTCGTGAATAATGGGACGCCTCAGAGGAAGGGAGTTCTTGAAATTGATGCTCTGAATGCCATATTGGCTCAGAACAAAGTGTTGACTCAGCAAGTCAACATGATCTCTCAAAGTATGAATGGATGGCAAAATGCATCCAATAGTACTAAAGAGGCAGCTTCTAAAGAAGCTTATGATCCTGAGAATCCTGCAATGGCAGAGGTTAATTACATGGGTGAACCTTATGGAAACACCTATAACTCATCATGGAGAAATCATCCAAATTTCTCATGGAAGGATCAACAAAAGCCTCAACAAGGCTTTAA
>NC_029780.3:62667301-62668291 GCF_000817695.3 Arachis duranensis | reverse complement strand
ATCATGAAGCTGAATGCCAAGTTGTTTGGTAATGAGACTTGGGAAAGTGAACCTCCCCTGCTCATTAGTGAACTAGATACTAGGATTCAGAAAACTCTACCTCAAAAGAAACAAGATCCTAGCAAGTTCTTAATACCTTGTACCATAGGCACCATGACCTTTGAAAAAGCTCTATGTGATTTAGGGTCAGGGATAAATCTTATGCCACTCTCTGTAATGGAGAAGCTGGGGATCATTGAGGTACAACCTGCCTTGTTCTCATTACAATTGGCAGACAAGTCATTGAGACAAGCTTATGAAATAGTGGAGGACGTGTTAGTAAAGGTTGAAGGCCTTTACATCCCTGCTGATTTCATAATCTTAGACACTAGAAAGGAAGAGGATGAATGCATCATCCTTGGAAGACCTTTCCTAGCCATAGCAGGAGCTGTGATAGATGTCAACAGAGGTGAATTAGTCCTTCAATTGAATGGGGACTACCTTGTGTTTAAGGCACATGGCCATCCCTCTGTGACAAAAGAGAGTAAGCATGAAGAGATTCTCTCAGTTCAGAGTCAAGAAGAGCACCCACAGTCAAACTCTAAGTTTGGTGTTGGGAGGCCACAACCAAACTCTAAGTTTGGTGTTAAGATCCCATATCCAAACTCTAAGTTTGGTGTTGGGACTATACAACATTGACCTGATCACCTTTGTGGCTCCATGAGAGCCCACTGTCAAGCTATTGACATTAAAGAAGCGCTTGTTGGAAGGCAACCCAATTTTATCTAATTTTTATATTATATTATTTTATTTTTATTGTGTTTTATTAGGTACATGATCATGAGGAGTCACGACAAAATCAAAAAAATTAAAAACAGAGTCAAAAACAGAAGAAAAAAATTTTTCACCCTGGAGGTCGCGCAGACTGGTGTTCAACGCCAGTAAGATGCATCTGGCTGGCGTTCAACGCCAGAACAGAGCACCATTCTGGCGCTGAACGCCAGAAACAAG
>NC_029780.3:62665128-62665971 GCF_000817695.3 Arachis duranensis | reverse complement strand
CCTGAGATGCCTCAAGGGATGCACTTTCCTCCCAACAACTATTGGGAACAACTCAACACCTCCTTAGAATATTTGAGCCACAATGTTGAACAATTAAGGGTGGAACATCATGAGCATTCCATCATTCTCCATGAAATAAGAGAAGATCAAAGAGCAATGAGGGAGGAGCAACAAAGGCAAGGAAAGGACATAGAAGAGCCTAAGGACATTGTTGGTCCTTCAAGAAGAAGACGCCACTAAAGGTGGATTCATTCCTTGTTCTTATTTCTTTCTGCTTTTCAGTTTTTATGTTGTGTTTGTCTATGTTTTGTGTCTTTACTTCATGATCATTAGTATGTAGTAACCATGTCTTAAAGCTATGAATAAAATCCATCAATCCTTCACCTCTCTTAAATGAAAAATGTTTTAATTCAAAAGAACAAGAAGTACATGAATTTCGAATTTATCCTTGAATTTAGTTTAATTATATTGATGTGGTGACAATACTTTTTGTTTTCTGAATGAATGCTTAAACAGCGCATATTTTTGATCTTGTTGTTTATGAATGTTAAAACTGTTGGCTCTTGAAAGAATGATGAATAAAGAGAAATGTTATTGATAATCTGAAAAATCATAAAATTGATTCTTGAAGCAAGAAAAAGCAGTGAAAAAGCAAAAGCTTGCGAAAAAAAATGGCGAAAAAAATAGAAATAAAAAAAGAAAAAGCAAGCAGAAAAAGCCAATAGCCCTTAAAACCAAAAGGCAAGGGTAAAAAGGATCCAAGGCTTTGAGCATCAATGGATAGGAGGGCCCAAGGAAATAAAATCCAGGCCTAAGCGGCTAAATCAAGCTGTCCCTAACCAT
>NC_029780.3:62664591-62664862 GCF_000817695.3 Arachis duranensis | reverse complement strand
AAGTAGCTGTGTTCAAGAATCAACATTCTTAACTAGGAAAGTCAATAACACTATCTGAAATTCTAAGTTCCTAGAGAAGCCAATCATTCTAAACTTCAAAGGAAAAAGTGAGATGCCAAAATTGTTCAGAAGCAAAAAGCTACAAGTCCCGCTCATCTAATTGTAATTAATATTCATTGATATTTTGAAATTTATAGTATATTCTCTTCTTTTTATCCTAATTGATTTTCAGTTGCTTGGGGACAAGCAACAATTTAAGTTTGTTGTTGTA
>NC_029780.3:62650935-62664443 GCF_000817695.3 Arachis duranensis | reverse complement strand
TTAAATTCATATTTCTGGACTTTACTATGAGTTTGTGTGTTTTTCTGTGATTTCAGGTAATTTCTGGCTGAAATTGAGGGACTTGAGCAAAACTCTAAAAAAAGGCTGACAAAAGGACTGCTGATGCTGTTGGAATCTGACCTCCCTGCACTCGAAATGGATTTTCTGGAGCTACAGAACTCCAAATGGCGCACTCTCAACAGCGTTGGAAAGTAGACATTCAGAGCTTTCCAGCAATATATAATAGTTCATACTTTATTCGGAAATTGACGACGTAACTTGGCGTTGAACGCCAAGTACATGCTGCTGTCTGAAGTTAAACGCCAGAAACACGTCATGATCCGGAGTTGAACGCCCAAAACACGTTATAACTTGGAGTTCAAATCCAAGAAAAGCCTCAGCTCGTGGATAGATCAAGCTCAGCCCAAGCATACACCAAGTGGGCCCCAGAAGTGGATTTATGCATCAATTACTTACTCATGTAAACCCTAGTAGCTAGTATAGTATAAATAGGATAAGTTAGTATTGTATTAGACATCTTTTGACAGTTTAATCTTTTGACTTTGCAATCTTTTGACCATTTGGTCTTTTGATCACCTTTATGGGGGCTGGCCATTCGGCCATGCCTGAACCTTTCACTTATGTATTTTCAACAGTGGAGTTTCTGCACACCATAGATTAAGGGTGTGGAGCTCTGCTGTACCTCAAGTTTCAATACAATTACTATTACTTTCTATTCAATTCTCTTTTATTCTTATTCCAAGGCATACAGCTTGCCATGGAAAGGAGTAAGAAGGATTGGATGAATGTAATAAGAAAGTAGAGATTCAAGAGGAGCACAGCATCTCCATACGCCTATCTGAAATTTCCACTATTGATTTACATAAGTATTCCTATCCCTTTTATTTTCTATTTATTATTAATTTTCGAAACCCATAACCTTTTAATCTGCCTAACTGAGATTTACAAGGTGACCATAGCTTGCTTCATACCAACAATCTCTGTGGGATCGACCCTTACTCACGTAAGGTATTACTTGGATGACCCAGTACACTTGCTGGTTAAGTTGAACGGAGTTATTATCACACCAGGGATTACTAAGATCCCAATTTATCACACCATGATCTCTTTGGGGTATTTTTGATTTCACATAAATACAAAGAGACCAACTTTGAGGATCACAATTTCGTCCACCACCTCTCTCTGTGTCGCCGTTGAGCTCTTGATCTATTTGTGTCGCTGTCGAGCTCAACGACCCTTCCTCTGGTAAATAATGCTGCTTGAATTATTTTTACTTGTTTTTGTACTTTTGTTAATAATGATGATTGAGTTGCTGGTTTTACTATTTTAGTAATCTTGATTTGCTGAGTTAATAGTATTGAATTACTGATTTTGATCATTTTTTATTATCCTAAGTTGTTGAGTTGTTAATTTTTTGAAATGATGTTGCTATCTAGAATAATACTATTGCTGATTTTCTGGTTTTATAATTTGGGTATGGCTGATGTTGTAAGTGAGTGGCAAGTTCATGCAGAGGGAGAACGACATGATGGATCGGGTGAAGACATCCATGTAGAATGGTGTTCTTACTATCACTGTTCCCAAGGCAGAAGTTAAGAAACCTAATGTTGAGCCCATTCAAATCATTGGTTAAACAATATAATTTTTTTTAATCCCCCCTTCTGGTTTTCAAGCTTGTGTTTGGGTTTTGTTGTGAATTGTGATTGTCTAATATCTATGATGTTCATGTCTTAGAAATATAAATCATGTAGTAGTGTTAAGTAAGAAAGCAAGATTATTATGATATGAGATGTCATCAAGTATGTAGTGCATGAATGGAACTTTTTATGTGGCTGTGCTTTGAAAATTCTATTTATAATGAAAATTTTGAAACTAACAATTATGATTTTTGATGATTAGAGTTTTGTTTAGCTAAAAAAGGTGAAATTTTAAATTTTATTAGGATAGAAATTATTGAATTTGAATATTTAAAATTATATATTTAATTTTCAATAATTTTATTTAAAATTTATTTAAAATCGATTGAATCCCGATTAAATTTCAGTTGAATTATTAAACCAATGAACCAATTTTTTTATTGGTTCATTGACCAGTTCGGTGTTCTGGCAACTTTGCTTCTAGCATCTTAATAAAATCTAAATTTTTTTAATTAATTGTGCATTTAATTATTTTTTCATTGATCTTCCACGGCATAAATATCATCGACATCAATTCATCAACAATTTGAGTGATACAATTTATAAAGAAATAAAAAAAAAAACAAAATCAAGGACTTGGAGTACCAAAGCAGAGGGATTTTTTAAATAAATATAATATTTATCAATATATACAAACTTATGTCTGTTTTATGTTTTTACTTTATATTAGATATCTCATTCCCATTAACAACGAAATGTGTGAAGACACTCACTATTAACCTGTGAGTATTTTTTTTATTTCAATTTAGTATTCGATTAAGAATGGTTTGAATATTAGATTATAGGTTATATTTTAGAATGTTATTGTAAAAGAGTTATGGTAGCTATTATTATAGTGATGATGATGTTTATATATCTTTAAAAATATTTAAAAAATATTGTTAAAATTAATATTATATTTTTTATATTTTTGTAATATTTTTATTTTAATTTTATAAATATTACAAAAAATATTATGTTAATTTTAAAAATAATTTTTAAACATGATTAAAATTATAAAATCACCATAATTATTATTATAGTCATCCTAACATATACAAATATACATAAAAGAATTTAGAATAGTGCTATTTAATCTAGATCGGATCAACGAAGGGTGGAAGAGCTACTTCCACGAGTTATTTAATGAAGGGCATAAGACTCTTTCGAGCCTTGGTCGGTTATGCACAAGGGAAGAAGATCAAAACTTTGACTACACTACAAGAAAAAGGGCCTATCGGTACACTTTTTCTTGCCACGCTTTAAAAGCGTGGCCAAAAGTGGTCAATGGCCTTGCTTTTATGAGGATAGCCACTGATTTATGATTTGGCCACGCTTTTTTTTGCCATGCTTCAAAAGCGTGACCATAGAGGAATTTTGCCATGCTTTTATGTGGGTGGCCACTAATTTATGATTTGGCCACCCTTTTTTTGTCACACTTCAAAAGCGTGGCGATAGAGGAAAACAGGTACGCTTTTAAAGCTGGCTAGTTTGTCAGGATACGGGCACATTTTTAAAGCGTGGCTATATCCTCTAATTATTTGGGACCCTAAAGAAACGTGGCGATAAGTTCCACTTGAAATTTAATTTCTCACTCAAACACTTAATTTCTTTTTCAGAACATCCATCACTCAAAATAGCCCTCACTTAGAAGTGAGAACCCAAACCCTCGAATCCTCTTCATCACTCAACTAAGAACCCTAAACCTTCGTGATGCCAGGGCATCTAGGCCAGTTTCACTGACATTTTCTTTACTGTTTTAGGGTTGTTTCATGCATTTTCTTAGTGAATAAGGCAAGTTTTGGATGAAATTACACTTACACCTTGATTCAAGCAACTATTGTGAATTTTGCATGATTTCATGAGAATTTTGCTAGAATTGCATGATAAATTGATAATGCATAATCTCATGACTTTGGCTAGAGCTTTGATGCACTTTAATTGCTTGATTTCAGGACAAGGGAAGAAAGGAAGAACCACGTTAGTATTCACGTTAACCTAGTTAACATGAACACTAACGTGGAATGGTAAAAAGCTTACAACGTTAATGAGAAAAGTGACCACCAATAATTCCTGCGAAGCCATCCATAGCTCACGTTACTTGCCACATTAACTAAGTTAACGTGGTAGTTAACGTAGAAGCAAAAGAGAACTCCAACGTTAAGAGAAAACGTGAACACCAATAACATTTTTCTCCAACGTTAGTGGTAAAAGTGAACACCACTAACGTTGGAAAACTTGGCAATGATCCACGTTAAGAGTCACGTTAACTTAGTTAACGTGAACTCTAACGTGGAAGAGAAGAACAAAAGCCAACGTTAGTGACACTCACTTTTGTCACTAACGTTGGACCAACTAGCATTGCCTACGTTAACTTTCACGTTAGGACCATTAACGTGAAAGTTAACGTGGAGTTGAGATCAAAGAGCCAACGTTAGTGACACTCACTTTTGTCACTAACGTTGGAAGATGGCATCACTACTACGTTAAGAGCCACGTTAACTTAGTTAACGTGAGTTCTAATGTAGAGAGTTTGGGGATTTGGAGCGTTAGTGACAAAAGTGAGTGTCACTAACGCTCTCGAAGGTGAGACAGACCCACGTTAAGAGTCACGTTAGCTACACTAACGTGAACTCTAACGTAGGAACAAGAGGCACCAAGCAACGTTAATGGGAAAAGTGATTTCCAATAACGTTCGTGAAGGGGTATAAGCCAACGTTATTGAGAAAAGTGAGTCCCAATAACGTTGGCCAAAAAATTGAGAAGGCAACGTTAGTTGTCACGTTAAGACCACTAACGTTGGAGTTAACGTGGGTACAGGAGGGTGGAACGTTAGTGGAAAAAGTGAATGCCACTAACGTTATCGAACACACAATGGCACTCAACGTTAATCTCACTAAATGCCCAAGCCTAATTCATATTTCTCTGCAAGTTGGGCCCACTAAAGATGAGAACTGCTTCAACTCAAGATCAAGAGCCCACATCCAAGACTTGAAGAACTCACTAGAAGATCAAGAGGAGTAGTATATATAGGAGTAGTTTTGAACTATAGAGAAGCTTGGCACTTTTGGGAACTACTCTCTGTATATTTACTTTTCTGCCATTTTTCATTTCTAGAGCTATGAACAACTAAACCCCTTTCATTGGGTTAGGGAGCTCTGTTGTAATTTTATGGATCAATTATAGTTTTCATTCTTCTTCTTCTTTCTTTTCTCTTGATCTTACTAGAAAGCTTTCGATCTTAATTCAATTGGTTAGTTGTCTTGGAAAAGAAACTCTCCATAATTGGATATCCTTTGAGCCTTGGAAAAGGGATGAGGAGATCATGCTAGAAATGCTTTCTCATGTTGGACCAAATTGGGGTTTGGGCGAATATAGTGACATGTAATCCTCCCAACACTTTGATTTCAAAATACATGTGGTATAATCGGTGACCACACTTCATCTCTTCCCATGAGCAATTAAATCAAGGAATTGGGCAATTGTTCAAGCTTAGAGAGATTGGATTGCCAAGGAATTGGGATCCAATCACTTAAGATTGCCACGGAGATCAATGAATGCATTGATTGAGGAAGAGATGAGAATGAACTTGATCCGGAGAATGCAACATCTCCTGAACCCAATGATTTCCCCATCTCTGATCTTACCCATTCTCTTTACTTTCTGCCATATATTTTCATGCTCATTACCCCAAATCCCCATTTAAGATTTTGCACTTTAATTTCTATTATTTACTTCCAGTCATTTAAATTTCTATAAGTTCCCAATCTAAATTCTGTTTAGCTCAACTAGCATATTCTTCTAACTAAAGTTGCTTGACCAATCAATCCTTGTGGGATTCGACCTCACTCTATTGTGAGTTTTACTTGACGACAATTTGGTATATTTGCCAAAGGGAAATTTGTTTAGAGACAAGTTTTCATGCATCAAGTTTATGGCGCCGTTGCCAGGGATTGATTTTGAATCAACAATGATTAAGTTTGAAGATCACTAGATTGAGCATTTTTCTTTTTGTTTATTTGATTCAGTCTATTTCCTTCAGTTCGTTTTAATTTCTTCCCCACCCCCTTTAGCCTCTCTGTTTTTCGTTCTTTCCTTCTTTGTTAATTACAATTCTGCTTACTAACCCGCTAACTGTTTGATAAATTGCATCACTCACACTAACAATTACTCTAACAAGAATAATTTCTTCATTTTATCTCTTGTTGTGCAATCTGTCTGTTGTATGACAGGGAGAAGAGAAGGAGTTTCAACATCCTTCGATTTAGAACCTGAAAGGACCCTTTGGAGACTAAGAAGGGAAGCAAGAGGGAAAAGAATTATTAGTGCTGAGGAGGAGGAAGAGTACTTTAAACCCAACATGTAAGAGAATTTGGAGAACAATCATGAAGAAGAAGCTCACAACCATGCTAGAGAAGGCCATGCAAACCGTGCTGGGCAAGAAAGGATATTTCTAGGCTCCTATATCAATCATAATCCAGGAAACTGTGGAAGTAGCATTCAAAAGTCCACCATACATGCCAACAATTTCGAACTAAAACCCCAGCTCATCACCCTTATTCAGAACAATTGTTCATTTGGAGGAAGTGCTCAAGAAGACCCCAATCAACATCTAACCACCTTTTTGAGAATTTGTGACACTGTGAAGTCTAATGGAGTCCATCCAGATGTCTATAGGCTGCTCTTGTTCCCTTTTTCACTCAGGGACAAGGCATCCAAATGGCTTAAATCCTTCCCAAAGGAGAGCTTAACAAATTGGGAAGATGTGGTGAACAAATTTTTGGCAAGATTTTACCCTCCTCAAAGAATCAACAGGCTGAGAGCTAAGGTGCAAACTTTCAGGCAACAAGATGGTGAGACTCTCTATGAAGCATGGGAGAGGTTTAAAGACTTAACAAGAAGATGCCCACCAGATATGTTCAATGGATGGGTTCAACTTCACATTTTCTATGAAGGTCTTTCTTATGAGTCAAAGAAGGCTGTAGATCATTCATCAGGAGGCTCTCTAAACAAGAAGAAAACCATTGAAGAAGCCATAGATGTCATTGAGACAATTGCTGAGAATGACTACTTCTATGCCTTCGAAAGAAGTAACACCAGAGGAGTAATAGAGCTGAACCACATGGATGCATTGTTAGCTCAAAATAAGATGATCACCAAGCAGCTAGTAGATCTCACCAAGAAGGTGGAGGAAAACCAAGTTGCAGTAGCCATCACTTCATCGTCAGCTCAAGAAAGAGCGAACATAAGAGAAGAATGTGACTGGGAGCAAGCCAACTATGTTGGAAACTCACATAGACAAGTCCATGATCCATACTCCAAAACTTACAACTCTGGATGGAGAAATCACCCCAACTTTGGGTGGGGAAACCAACAAGACCAAGGGCAAGATCAGAGACGCCACAACCTCAATTCCAACAACAATGCAACTCATCAACACACTTCACAGAGATCCTACCAACATCCATCTAACCAATCTTCTCAACCACCTAATCTCAACCCACCATCATTAACAGATGATAGGCCCTCAAAGATTGAGGCTCTACTTGAAAACTTATGTAGAGAAGTTCAAGACAACAAGGTGTTTAAGGAAGAAGTGCTAGCCAATATCAAGAACCAAAGAGAAAACATCAAGAGATTGGAGTCCCAAGTGGGGTATCTATCTCAACAAATTCCCAAACCCACTGATGGATTCCCCAGTGATACAGAGAAGAATCCAAGAGGAGAAACAAAGAAGGTGAGATGGGAAGAATGTAAAATGATAACCACAAGTGATGAGGGGAGTATAAATGGAGTAGAACACCTCCAAGATGATCAAAAGGAAAGCCAGGAGGAAAGAAGCTATACACCCAACCTACATCCAAGGAAAAGCTGAAGAAGAAGGAGGTATTGAACCCATATGTACCTTTTCCCCACAGGCTTAAAGGTGGTGTAGCAAGGAGAATGTATTCAAGGTTCCTTGATATGTTTGCATCTCTTGATGTAAATATACCATTCATTAGAGCCCTCCAGCAAATGCCTTTCTACATCAAGTATATAAAGGAGCTACTAGCCAGAAAAAGTCCATTGAAGGGTGGACAAACAATAAAGATGAACAGGAATTGCAGTGCTCTCATTCAACCAGGGCCACCCACAAAGAAGGAGGATCCAGGGAGTTTCCACATTCCTTGTGCCATATGAGAAACAATGATTGACAAAGGGCTTTGTGACTTGGGAGCAAGCATCAACTTAATGCCTCTCTCCGTCATGAAGAAGCTCCAAATCAATGAACTAACTCCTACTGATGTAATTATCAAATTGGCTGACAAAACTCAAAAACAAGCAATAGGAGTAGTTGAAAATGTTCTGGTGAAGGTTGGCAGCTACTATCTTCCCACAGATTTTGTTGTTCTGGAAATGGATGAGAATCCTATTTACCCCATCATTTTGGGAAGACCATTCCTAGCCACAGCCAGAGCACTCATAGATGTAGAGCGAGGAGAGTTAGTACTGAGAATACATGATGAACAGCTCACTTTCAATGTTTTCAACCTCTCACAAGAAGCAAGTCAAGAAAACAAAGAATCAAGAGAAGAGCAGAATGAAGCACTGATGCAAGAAACAAGCAGTGAAACACAAACAACACAACTGGAAATTCCATGGGTTGGAAAGCCATATATTTAGGAAGAACCACATTCAAAGTTGATCCAAAGGGAACCAGAACCACCAGAGTCATGCAAAGTCAACAACAAGGATCCCTTAGAGAAAGAATCTATAGAAAGCAAGACAGCATCAAGAGAAACAAGGAAGAAAGTACCCAGAAGATGGAGAAACAAGAAGACCCCTACAGAGGATTTCTCCCCAGGAGATGAACTTCTCAACAAATCCACTGGAGACAAACACACTGCAAGAGGGGAGGATTTCAAGCACCACCAACCACCCTGACAAGGGTCAACCGTCAAGCTAATGACGTTAAAGAAGCGCTTCATGGGAGGCAACCCATGATTCTTATCCATTCTTTTAAATTCTTTAGTGTTAGTTAATAAAGTAAGATCATGAATTTCAAAACAACTTTGACAAACATTTAACAAAATTCTTATATGCAACATATAGTGAACAACAAGTTTGGTGTTCAAGGCACATCAAGATGGCATGAACACAAATTATGTCATTTTGGACTAAGAATCTTGATTTAAATCCTTGAACACCACATGATCACAAACTAAGTTTGGTGTTACCAATGTGCATATATGAGCATTAAGGGAGTCAGTTGTTTTGTCTTCATGAAGATCATATCGAAAATTTTTTTTTCGATAGCTAATTCATATTTTAAATCTTCCCACCAAAATTTCAATTAACTTTTTGTATTCCTTTTGTCATATATAGGAAATGAAAAAGGGGGATTGGAGTAGATTGATGGAACAACTAATGGAAGGAGTTGGCCACTTTAGTCAAGGGGGTTATACACTTGTCTTCAAGGAGATCCCCTTGAAAAATGTTGTCATGAAAGGATGAAAAAGGGTCATCTTGGAAACCGAAGCAATCAGTTCATAAATATGATGATCCTTGTGCTCACCTTGTACCAAACCCCAACCGTCCACTATCAAGGCTGTGCCATTGATCTACACCATTCAACTATCACCACCAGCCTATATAAGGAACCCTCACCACTCTAGCCCCCTCTCAAATATTCATCCAACTCACCTCTTTTCCTTCTCTCAAAACACATTCCTCTAAGAAACATTCTGCCCCAGCCCAACCGAACTCTATCTTCAAACTCCTAGCCCTTACTATCTTCGTAATTCAATTCTCACTCATGGCATCATCAAGCTCCAAGAAGCAAAAGAGGAAGGAACCAATGGAGAGCAATCCCTTTGATGGAAGGAGATTCAAAATAGCCTTCCATGAGCTCGAATTTGAAAGAATAAAGGACAAAAAGATACTGCTTGAGTCAACATTCCAGTTCAACGAAGATGAATTTCCACAAATTCGAGAGAAGATTGAGCAAAGAGGTTGGCAAAGGCTCACCAATCCGAAAATAAGAATTAATGCAAACCTCATCAAGGAATTCCATGCAAATGTGGTTAGAGAAGATAAGACCATGAACCCCACCTTCAAGAGTTACGTAAGAGGAACAGAGGTGGATTTCAGCCCTGATGCCATAAAAAGGGTTCTCCAGCTAAAATCACCACGTTTTGTTGAGCTCGGCTATCAAGAAAGAATAAATAATGGCCCCAATGATGATGAAGTGGAAGAAATTGCGGGCGACATATGTCTTTTGGGGTCTGACTGGGAAAGGTATTCGGATAGGAGGCCCCGGTTCATCAAAAGAGGGGACCTCACCTCGGAAGCCAAGGGATGGTTTGAGCTCGTGAGACGATCCATCCTCCCAGCTGCAAATAATTCTGAGGTCAACATCGCTAGAGCCACTATGGTACATTGCTTAATAAAGGGTGGGGGTATCAATGTGCACGAAATCATACCTGAGGGAATTCAAGAGTCAGCAGAGAAGAGTGATTCGGGAGCTAGACTTTGGTACCCCAGCACCATTTTCAGATTATGCACGAAAGCCAAGGTGGTCTTCCAAGACAGTAATCCAGTGTGGATAGGTCTTGGGAGGTCACTTACACTTCAACGCATAATGCATTTGACACCAACTCAACAGCAGAAAAGACCCCATCTAAGGAAGAGGACATCAGGAAAAAAGCCTCTCTAAGAAGAACCCCAACCGACAGAATATCATCAAGAAGGATATTATGACCCAACCAACATCAATTTGGGTCACATTCGAAGAGTCATTGACAATTTATCAAGGATATACATGGAAGGACAAGAACAACAGTTGCAATTTCAATCTCAAAAAATGGATCGTCAAGAGGAAATGCTAACAAATGGGATGAATCAACAAGGGGAATGGCAGAAACAGCTAATAGAGCAACAACAAGAGCACTACTCTCAGCTCCCTCAAGCCATCAATCAAGTGTTTGAAAGGCAAAAAAGCCAGGATAAATGCCTCCAAGAACTCAATCAACGCCAGATGGCTCAAATGAAAGCATTCAACGAATTCAATGTGCTCAATGAAGGAAGGCAACTGCATCGAGAAGAGTTCAGCATAAACACTCAGGCAAAGTTAAACTATATGACTGAGCATATGCATAACTTGCACCCTGACATCCCAAGTTATGAGGCAGTTCGCAAGAACTTAACAGAGCAAGAAGAGGGAAAGGTGAAACAGCAAAAGGAAGCGTTAAAGAAGAAGATGGAGGATGCTGGTTTCTGGAAAAAGCTGATAGGGAAGTGCAAGGGGAATGGAGATTCAAGCAGTCAAGGAAGATCCCAAGACAAACAAACATGATCATTAAAGGTGGTGAAGTTCCTCCTTAGTTTTACTTTTTTTTCTTTTTCAAAGCTTTAAATAAGGAAAATCATGTATGAAATAGAACATGCTTCCATGAGTAGTTTAGGATTTTTAATTCTGCATTTAAGTTTTATTGCTTAGGTCTATGTTTATTGAGCTTAATGTCCTTGGTACACTTTCATCTTTCTTACTTGTATGCTTATCCTTTAAGTTAATCAAAAAGAAAATGTTATGAAAAGAACAAGAGTGGAGTTATTTTGTGAAGTGCATTCTGAATGTTTGTGGTAGGATGATTAGTAAACTAAGTTGGTTCACCAAACAAGGAAAGAAAGCAACTATCTAATCTAAGTCCTATGTTTGAGACACATCCTTTGAGACCAACTAAACAATAAGATCCCAATAAGAAAAGAGAAAGATCAATAAAAGTGAAAAAGAAAGAAACACAATAAGAAACAATGCTAGGCACCAAGGGTTTCAAAATTGAGGCATGTGTCTGTGGTGTTTATGTGCATGGGATATACTTGGATGAATAAGCTCTTAGGGGTGCCTTATCACTTGATAACTTGGATTAACTAATCCGGGATTATCAGCTGAAAGTCCACCATTAAGAGTAATCTTTGCTATAGAGCACTTAGTAACCCAAAGAGGTCTTGAACACCAAGGTCTCAAGAAAAATAACAAACCATGTGCCTGTGGTGTGTATGTATGGGGGAAAGAGACTTGAAGGAGTAAGTCCTTAGGGGTGTCTTAACACCTAGCACCTTGAACCAACTGGTTTGGGAGTGTTGGCTGAAAGCTTATCATAAAGAGTCGCCCTCTTACAGGGCACTTAGCCAAAAAGAAAAATAAACCTTGAAAAATAAGGAAGGATCAATAAGAAAGAAGTCTCAAAGGATGCAATCAAGAAAGTGACCAAGGAATTGATAAAGGCTTGAAACCTAAAAGGGAGGAACCTAAGTTGCTATGCATGAAACCCCCATAAACCAAGAATTATACTTCTATTTTATCTTCTTGTTCTTTCATTTCATTCTTCTTATGCTTTAGTACTTGCTTAGGGACAAGCAAGCTCTAAGTTTGGTGTTGTGATGCCAGGGCATCTAGGATAGTTTCACTGACCTTTTCTTTACTATTTTAGCTTAGTTTCATGCATTTTCTTAGTAAATAGGAAGGTTTTGGATGAAAATACACTTACACCTTGATTCAAGCAAACATTGTGAATTTTACATGATTTCATGAGGATTATGCAAGGATTGAATGATGGATTGGATTTGCATGATTTCATGAGAATTTTGCTAGAATTGCATGATAAATTGATAATGCATAATCTCATGACTTTGGCTAGAGCTTTGATGCACTTTAATTCGTTGATTTCAGGACAAGGGAAGCAAGGAAGAACCATGTTAGTATTCACGTTAACCTAGTTAACATGAACACTAACGTGGAATGGTAAAAAGCTTGCAATGTTAATGAGAAAAGTGACCACCAATAATGCCTGCGAAGCCATCCATAGCTCACATTACTTGCCACGTTAACTAAGTTAACGTGGTAGTTAACGTAGAAGCAAAAGAGAACTCCAACGTTAAGAGAAAACGTGAAAACCAATAACATTTTTCTCCAACGTTAGTGGTAAAAGTGAACAACACTAACGTTGGAAAACTTGGCAATGATCCACGTTAAGAGTCACGTTAACTTAGTTAACGTGAACTCTAATGTGGAAGAGAAGAACAAAAGCCAACGATAGTGACACTCACTTTTGTCACTAATGTTGGACCAACTAGCATTGCCTACGTTAACTTTCACGTTAAGACCAATAACGTGAAAGTTAACGTGGAGTTGAGATCAAAGAGCCAATGTTAGTGACACTCACTTTTGTCACTAACGTTGGAAGATGGCATCACTACTACGTTAAGAGCCACGTTAACTTAGTTAACGTGAGTTCTAACGTAGAGAGTTTGGGCATTTGGAGCGTTAGTGACAAAGGTGAGTGTCACTAACGCTCTCGAAGGTGAGACACACCCACATTAAGAGTCACGTTAGCTACACTAACATGAACTATAACGTAGGAACAAGAGGCACCAAGCAACGTTAATGGGAAAAGTGATTCCCAATAATGTTTGCGAAGGGGTATAAGCCAACGTTATTGGGAAAAGTGAGTCCCAATAACGTTGGCCAAAAAATTGAAAAGGCAACGTTAGTGGTCACGTTAAGACCACTAACTTTGGATTTAACGTGGATATATGAAGGTGGAACGTTAGTGGAAAAAGTGAATGTCACTAACGTTCTCGAACCCACAATGGCACTCAACATTAATCTCACTAAATGCCCAAGCCTAATTCATATTTCTCTGCAAGCTGGGCCCACTAAAGATGAGAACTGCTTCAACTCAAGATCCAGAGCCCACATCCAAGACTTGAAGAACTCACTAGAAGATCAAGAGGAGTAGTATATATAGGAGTAGTTTTGAACTATAGAGA
>NC_029780.3:62646599-62650799 GCF_000817695.3 Arachis duranensis | reverse complement strand
AAATTGGGGTTTGGGCGGATATAGTGACATGCAATCCTCCCAACACTTTGATTTGGAAATACATGTGGTATAATCAGTGACCACACTTCATCTCTTCCCATGAGCAATTAAATCAAGGAATTGGGCAATTGTTCAAGCTTAGAGAGATTGGATTGCCAAGGAATTGGGATCCAATCACTTAAGATTGCCAAGGAGATCAATGAATGCATTGATTGAGGAAGAGATGAGAATGAACTTGATCCGGAGAATGCAACATCTCCTGAACCCAATGATTTCCCCATCTCTGATCTTACCCATTCTCTTTACTTTCTGCCATTTATTTTCATGCTCATTACCCCAAATCCCCATTTAAGATTATGCACTTTAATTTCTGTTATTTACTTCTAGTCATTTAAATTTCTGCAAGTTCCCAATCTAAATTCTGTTTAGCTCAACTAGTATATTCTTCTAACTAAAGTTGCTTGACCAATTAATCCTTGTGGGATTTGACCTCACTCTATTGTGAGTTTTACTTGACAACAATTCGGTATACTTACCGAAGGAAAATTTGTTGAGAGACAAGTTTTTATGCATCACTTCGCAGCCCTCTTATCTCATAGTGACAACTCCCAATAGCATGGGTTTGAATTTTCACACTAAAAATAGAATTTGTCCGTTGCAAGTATAATCCAAACCCAACAATTGAGCATAAATCAAATGTAATATTCAAATCAATTATAAACCAAGATTAGGAGTAATTCAACCTTGGGTCGTTCTCCCTAGGAATGCAATTGAAAGTGTTACACTCTTAGTTCTGGAAGCAAAAAGGGGTGGTTTCCAAATCAAAGAATGAAAGATTAAAAGAACTAAAAAAATAAAAAGAACTAAGCAGTGATCAAAATTGGAATTAATGCATGTAAAAAGGGAAGCAAGATCAAAATTTAGTGAAAATAATATAAATGCAAAGAGAACCTTGACTTGGGAGTGAGGATCCATGGAATCTTATCATCGCCATAATCACAACTATGGTAATTATAATGAGTCAATCTCACTTAGTCAACCCCTATCATCGAGGAATAAGTCAAGCAAGCATAATTGAGCTTAATCCATAAGTCCTATCCAACTTACCAAACTAGTTGATAAAAGGCTAGTTTTAATGGAAACAAGAGTCAACTAAATGCCCAAGAATTACCTCTAAATATCAGACATTATGACTTTAGTATCCTAGAAACTCAAATCCCAAGCCATGGTGTGAAAATTTACTCAAAGTCTAAAGTTGGCATTTTCACAAACACCTTATGTGCATAAAAGTAAAACATGGAAAATTACAAGGAAAAATAGAAAACTATAACCAACTAATCTCAAAATCAACAATAAACAACCAATCAAACATAAAGAAAGCATGAAACATTAAATTCATCAATCAAAACTTTAAGAACTCAAAATTGCATATATAAACAAAGTACTTGAACCAAAGGAAAAATTAAAAGCAAAAGTGATGTAATTAAAGAGAAGATTAAGAGTACTTACAATAAAAGGAGCAAAAATTCAAGAACAAAGCTTGCTATAAAATGCTACATGAAAACTACATAAAACCCTAAGAGAGAATTTCTACACTACTCCTACTCCTACTGATGCACGAAAACTTGTCTCTCAACAAATTTTCCTTCGGCAAGTATACCGAATTGTCGTCAAGTAAAAACTCACAATAGAGTAAGGTCGAATCCCATAGGGATTGATTGGTCACGCAACTTTAATTGGAGGAATGTTCTAGTTGAGCTAAGCAGAAGTTGAGTTGATAATTGCAGAAAATTAAATGGCGGGAAAGCAAATGACAAAAAATGTAAATGCTGGAAATAAATGGTGGAATGTAAATTGCAGAAAGTAAATTGCAGAATCTTAAATGGGGATTTGGAGAGATGAACATAAAAGTAAATGACAAAAGGTAAAGAGAATGGGTAAGATCAGAAATGGGGGATTCATTGGGCTTAGGAGATGTTGCATTCTCCGGATCAAGTTCATTCTCATCTCTTCCTCAATCAATGCATTCATTGATCTCCTTGGCAATCTTAGGTGATTGGATCCCTATTCCTTGGCAACCCAATCTCTCTAAGCTTGAACAATTTCCCAATTCCTTGATTTAATTGCTCATGGGAAGAGATGAAGTATGGTCACTGATTATACCACATGTATTTCCAAATCAAAGTGTTGGTAGGATTATATATCACTATATCCATCCAAACCCCAATTTGGTCCAACATGAGAAAGCAATTCTAGCATGATCTCCTCATCCCTTTTCCAAGGCTCAAAGGAGATCCAATTATAAAGAGTTTTGTTTTCCAAGACAACTAACCAATTAATTTAAGATCGAAAACTTTCTAGTAAATCAAGAGAAAAGAAAGAAGAAGAAGAATGAAAACTATAATTGATCCATCAAATTACAACAGAGCTCCCTAACCTAATGAAAAGGGGTTTAGTTGTTCATAGCTCTAAAAATGGAAGATGATAGAGAAGAGTGCATTCTCCAGTAAACTAGAATTTGCAGGAAAAGTAAATATACAAAATGTGGTTCCCAATAATGCCAAGCCTCCTTCTAGTTCAAAACTACTTCCTATATATACACTACTCTTCTAATCTTCTAGTTAGCTCTTCAAGTCTTGGCTATGGGCCCTTGATCTTTAGTTGAAGCAGTTACAGTCTTCAGTGGGCTCAGCTTTGCTTGTAGAAAGAATGTGAGTCAGGCATGGTAGGACGTTAGTTAGGACGTTAGTGGCGTTAACGTTAGGTGTAAACTTGGGTTCGAAAGCGTTAGTGACGATAACTTTGTCACTAACATTCCAAACCAATTGATCCACGTTAACTTCAACGTTAATGGTACTAACATGACCACTAACGTAGCCTCTTAGCCCTATGCAAACGTTATTGGTACTCACTTTTACCAATAACGCTGCTCCTTGTCCCTCTTTTCCACGTTAATGATCCACGTTAGTGTAACTAACGTGGCCCTTAACGTGGGCATGCCAAAGCTCGAGGGCGTTAGTGACACTTACCTTTGTCACTAACGCTTCAAACGCCCCTTCTTCCCACGTTAGTGCTTCACGTTAATGGCATTATTGTGACCACTAACGTGGGTGTGCTTGCCATCTCCAACGTTAGTGACAGATGAGCGGATAATTTATACGCTTTTTGCATTGTTTTTAGGTAGTTTTTAGTAAGTTCAAGCTACTTTTAGGGATGTTTTCATTATTTTTATGTTAAATTCACATTTCTGGACTTTACTATGAGTTTTTGTGTTTTTCTGTGATTTCAGGTACTTTCTGGCTGAAATTGAGGGACTTGAGCAAAACTCTGATAGGAGGCTAACAAAGGACTGCTGATGCTGTTGGAATCTGACCTCCCTGCACTCGAAATGGATTTTCTTGAGCTAAAGAACTCTAAATGGCGCGTTCTCAACGGATTTGGAAAGTAGACATCCAGAGCTTTCCAGCAATATATAATAGTCCATACTTTATTCGGGAATTGACGATGTAAACTGGCGCTCAACGCCAGTTCCATGTTGCTGTCTGGAGTTGTCTGGAGTAAAACGCCAGAAACACGTCACGACCCGGAGTTGAACGCCCAAAACATGTTACAACTTGGCGTTCAACTCCAAAAGAAGCCTCAGCTCGTGGATAGATCAAGCTCAGCCCAAACACACACCAAGTGGGCCCGAAAAGTGGATTTATGCATCAATTACTTACTCATGTAAACCCTAGTAGCTAGTCTAGTATAAATAGGATAATTTACTATTGTATTAGACATCTTTGGTCTCAGTTTTATTTTATTATTCATCTGAGGAGACTATTGATCACATTTTGGGGGGGCTGGCCATTCGGCCATGCCTGAACCTTTCACTTATGTATTTTCAACGGTGGAGTTTCTAGACACCATAGATTAAGGGTGTGGAGCTCTGCTGTACCTCAGGTTTCAATGCAATTACTATTATTTTCTATCCAATTCGAGTTATTCCTGTTTTAAGATATTTGTTGCACTTCAACTTGATGAATGTGATGATCCGTGACACTCATCATCATTCTCACCTATGAACGCACGTGATTAACAACCACTTCCATTCTACCTTAGGCCGGGCGCATATCTATTGGATTCCTTAATCAGAATCTTCGTGGTATAAGCTAGAATTGATGGCGGCATTCATGGGAATCCGGAAAGTCTAACCTTGTC
>NC_029780.3:62646300-62646553 GCF_000817695.3 Arachis duranensis | reverse complement strand
ATTCCGAGTAGGATTCCGGAATTGAATGACTGTGACGAGCTTCAAACTCCTGAAGGCTGGGCGTTAGTGACAGACGCAAAATAATCAAGGGATTCTACTCCAACCTGATTGAGAACCGACAGATGATTAGCCGTGCTGTGACAGAGCATTTGGACCTTTTTCACTGAGAGGATGGGATATAGCCATTGACAACGGTGATGCCCTACATACAGCTTGCCATAGAAGGGAGTGATAAAATTGGATAAAAGCAGTT
>NC_029780.3:62641485-62646129 GCF_000817695.3 Arachis duranensis | reverse complement strand
TTTGGCACCGTTGCCAGGGATTGTTCGAGTTTGGACAACTAACGGTTCATCTTGTTGCTTAGATTAGGTAATTTTCTTTTTATTTTCTTTTCAAAAAAAGTTTTCAAAAATCTTTCAAAAATTTTTCTTTATTGTCGTTTTCTTAAAATATAATTTTCGAAAAAAAATAAAGAAAATACCAAAAAAATAATAAAATCATAAAAACCAAAAATATTTTGTGTTTCTTGTTTGAGTCTTGAGTCAACTTTTAAGTTTGGTGTCAATTGCATGTTTTAAAAAAAAATTATTATGCATTTTTCGAAAATTCATGCATTCATGGTGTTCATCATGATCTTCAAGTTGTTCTTGGTAAGTCTTCTTGTTTGATCTTGATGTTTTCTTGTTTTGTATTTTTTGTTGTTTATCATATGCATTTTTCGTTTGTTAGAGTCCAAACATTAAAGATTTCTAAGTTTGGTGTCTTGCATGTTTTCTTTGCATCAAAAATTTTTCAAAATTATGTTCTTGATGTTCATCATGATCTTTAAAGTGTTCTTGGTGTTCATCTTGACATTCATAGTGTTCTTGCATGCATCTTGTGTTTTAATCCAAAATTTTTATGTTTTGGGTCATGTTTGTGTTTTTCTCTCTCCTCATTAAAAATTCAAAAATAAAAAAATATCTTTTCCTTATTTCCCTCCAAATTTTCAAAATTTTGGGTTGACTTGGTCAAAAAATTTTAAAATTAGTTGTTTCTTACAAGTCAAGTCAAATTTTCAATTTTAAAAATCTTATCTTTTTAAAATCTTTTTCAAAAATCATATCTGTTTCATTTTTTTATTATTTTCGAAAAATTCCAAATATCTTTTTCAAAATATTTTCAAAATTTTTTTCTTATCTTTATATCAAATTTTCGAAACTACACTAACAAGTAATATGATTGATTCAAAAATTTGAAGTTTGTTACTTTCTTGTTAAGAAAGGTTCAATCTTTAAAATCTAGAATCCTATCCTTTTAAGTTTCTTGTTAGTTAAGTAATTAATTTTAATTTTAAAATTAAATCTTTTTCAACCATATCTTATCTATCTTATCTTTTTATCTTATCTTTTTCAAAATTTTATCTTTTTCAAATTTGATTTCAAAATATCTTATCTTATCTTGTCTTCTTATCTTTTCAAATTTGATTTTAATATCTTTTTAAACTAACTATTTGACTTTTTGTTTGTTTCTTATCTTTTTCAAAACCAACTAACTACCTATCCCTCTCAAAATTTCGAAAATACCTCTCTCTTTTTCAAAAATTCTTTTTAATTGTTTTAAATTTTAATTTTAATTATATCTTATCTTTAATTTTCGAAAATCACTAACCACTTTTTCAAAATTATTTTTGAAATTCTCTATCTCTCCTTCTATCTATTTATTTGTTTATTCACTAACACTTCTCTTCATCTCAGATCACTACCTCTATCCTTACCCATTCTTCTTCACTACTCTGCCCTTTCTTCTTCTACTAACATAAAGGAATCTCTATACTTTGTGATAAAGGATTTCTGTTTCTTTTCTTGTTCTCTTCTTCCCTATATAAGCAGGAACAAGGAAAAAGACACTCTTGTTGAAGCTGATCCAGAACCTGAAAGGACTCTGAAGAGGAAACTAAGAGAAGCTAAACTACAACAATTCAGAGGCAACCTTTCTGAAATTTTCGAACAAAAGAAGGAAATGGCAGCCGAACCCAACAACAATAATGTAAGGAGAATGCTTAGTGACTTCACAAAACCAACGTCCAAATTTGATGGAAGAAGCATCTCCATTCATGCCAATGGAGCCAACAATTTTGAGCTTAAGCCTCAACTAGTTGCTAGCAAACAATTTTGAGCTGAAACCTCAATTAGTTGCTCTAATGGAACAGAACTGCAAGTTTTATAGACTATCAGTTTTTAACTGAGTTCTTGCAGATTTGTGAGACTGTTAAGACGAATGGAGTAGATCCTGAAGTCTACAGGCTCATGTTTTTCCCTTTTGCTGTAAGAGACAGAGCTAGAACATGGTTGGACTCACAACCTAAAGATAGCCTGGACTCCTGGGATAAGCTGGTCACGGCCTTCTTGAATAAATTCTTTCCTCCTCAAAAGCTGAGCAAGCTTAGAGTGGATGTTCAGACCTTCAAGTAAAAAGATGGTGAATCCCTCTATGAAGCTTGGGAAAGATACAAGCAGATGACCAAAAAGTGTCATTCTGACATGTTTTCAGAATGGACCATATTAGATATATTCTATTATGGTCTATCTGAATTTTCCAAGATGTCATTGGACCATTCTGCAGGTGGATCTATTCACCTAAAGAAAACGCCTGAAGAGGCTCAAGAACTTATTGACATGGTTGTAAATAACAAATTCATGTACACTTCTGAGAGGAATTCCTGAATAGTGGGATGCCTCAGAGGAAGGGAGTTCTTGAATTTGATACTCTGAATGCCATATTGGCTCAGAACAAAGTGTTGACTTAGCAAGTCAACATGATCTCTCAAAGTCTGAATGGATGGCAAAATGCATCCAACAGTACTAAAGAGGCAGCTTCTGAAGAAGCTTATGATCCTGAAAATCCTGCAATGGCAGAGGTTAATTATATGGGTGAACCTTATGGAAACACCTATAACTCATCATGGAGAAATCATCCAAATTTCACAGAGCCCCTCTAATTTAGCAAACTTAGTCTCTGATCTGTCTAAGGCCACCTTAAGTTTCATGAGTGAAACAAGGTCCTCCATCAGAAATTTGGAGGCATAAGTGGGCCAGCTGAGTAAGAAAGTCATTGAAACTCCTCCCAGTATTCTCCCAAGCAATACAGAAGAGAATCCAAAAGGAGAGTGCAAGGCCATTGATGTAATCAATATGGCCGAATGCACAAGGGAGGAGAATGACAAAAATCCTAGTGAGAAAGACCTCCTGGGTCTTCTCTCAAACAAGAAGGAGTTTCCCATTGAGGACATAAAGGAATCTGAGGCTTATATAGGGACCATAGAGATTCCACTAAATCTCCTTCTGCCATTCATGAGCTCTGAAAACTATTCCTCCTCAGAAGAGGATGAAGATGTAACTGGAGAGCAAGTTGCTTAATATCTAGGAGCTACCATGAAGCTGAATGCCAAGTTGTTTGGTAATGAGACTTGGGAAAGTGAATCCCCTTTGCTCATTAGTGAACTAGATACATGGATTCAGAAAACTCTACCTCAAAATAGACAAGATCCTGGTAAATTCTTAATACCCTGTACCATAGGCACCATGACCTTTAACAAGGCTCTGTGTGACCTGGGGTCAGGCATAAATCTTATACCACTCTCTGTAATGGAGAAACTGGGGATCATTGAGGTACAGCCTGCCTTATTCTCACTTCAATTGACAGACAAGTCAGTAAGACAAGCTTATGGATTAGTAGAGGATGTGTTAGTAAAGGTTGAAGGCCTTTACATCCCTGTTGATTTCATAATCTTAGACACTAGGAAGGAAGAAGATGAATGCATCATCCTTGGAAGACCCTTCCTAGCCACAGCAGAAGCTGTGATTGATGTTAGCAGAGGAGAATTAGTCCTTCAATTGAATGGGGACAACCTTGTGTTTAAAGCTCAATGACCTTCCTCTGCAACCATAGAGAGGAAGAATGAAAAGCTTCTCTCAGTACAGAGTCAAAAGAGCCCCCACAGTCAAACTCTAAGTTTGGTGTTGGGAGGCCACAACCAAACTCTAAGTTTGGTGTTGAGAAGCCCCCTCATTCAAACTCTAAGTTTGGTGTTGGGAGGCCCTCATCATGCTCTGAATATCTGTGAGGCTCCATGAGAGCCCACTGTCAAGCTAATGACACTAAAGAAGTGCTTGTTGGGAGGTAACCCAATTTTTATATATCTAATGTTAATTTTATTTTATTGTTATTTTGTGTTTTATTAGGTTCATGATCATGTGAAGTCACGAAAAAAATACTAAAATTAAAAACAGAATCAAAAATAGCAGAAGAAAAATCACACCCTGGAGGAAGGACTTATTGGCGTTTAAACGCCAGTAAGGTGCATATGGCTGGCGTTCAACGCCAGAACAGAGCATGTTTCTGGCGTTGAATGCCAGAAACAAGCAACATCCTGGCGTTTGAATGCCAGGAATATGCCTTGAGGAAAGCTGGCGCTGAACGCCAGTAACAAGCATGGAACTGGCGTTCAACGCTAGAAACATGCTACACATGGGCGTTGAACGCCCAGAGTGTGCATCACTTCGGCGTTTAAACGCCAGAATAGTGTGCAAAGGCATTTTACATGCCTAATTGGTGCAGGGATGTAAATCCTTGACACCTCAGGATCTGTGGACCCCACAAGATCATCTCAGGATCTGTGGACCCCACAGGATTCCCACCTAACATATTCTCCCCTCTTCTCAACATTCATTCTCTCTTTCCAATAAACACACTTCCCCAAAAACCCTTCACCAATCACTTCAAACCTCTCTTCCCAATTACCCCCTTCACCACTCACATCCATCCACTCTTCCCCATAAACCCCACCCACCTTCAAAATTCAAAAATCTTTCCCACCCAAACCTACCCTAAATGACCGAAACTACACCCACTCCCCTCCCTATATATACCCTTCCATTCTACTTCATTTTCACACAACACAAACC
>NC_029780.3:62640882-62641446 GCF_000817695.3 Arachis duranensis | reverse complement strand
GAGTCATGGGAGATGGAAAGATTCATCTCCAAAAGCCATCAAGACCACTTCTATGATGTTGTGGCAAAGAAGAAGGTGATCCCTGAGGTCCCTTTCAAACTTAAGAAAAATGAGTATCTGGAGATCCGACATGAAATCCGAAGAAGAGGTTGGGAAGTCCTAACCAACCCCATGCAACAAGTCGGAATCTTAATGGTTCAAGAGTTCTATGCCAATGCATGGATCACTAGGAACCATGATCAAAGTGTGAATCTGAGTCCAAAGAATTATCTCACAATGGTTTGGGGGAAATACTTAGATTTTAGTCCGAAAAATGTGAGGTTGGCATTCCACTTGCCCATGATGTAAGGAGATGAACGCCCCTACACTAGAAGGGTCAACTTTAATCAAAGGTTGGACCAAGTCCTTATGGACATATGTGTGGAAGGAGCTCAATGGAAAAGAGACTCCAAAGGCAAGCCGGTTCAACTAAGAAGACTGGATCTCAAGCCTGTGGCTAGAGGGTGGTTAGAGTTCATTCAACGCTCCATCATCCCCACTAGCAACTGATCTGAAGTTACTGTG
>NC_029780.3:62640167-62640782 GCF_000817695.3 Arachis duranensis | reverse complement strand
TAGGTAGTTTTTAGTAAGTTCAAGCTACTTTTAGGGATGTTTTCATTATTTTTTATGTTAAATTCACATTTCTGGACTTTAATATGAGTTTGTGTGTTTTTCTGTGATTTTAGGTAATTTCTGGCTGAAATTGAGGGACTTGAGCAAAACTCTGATAGGAGGCTGACAAAGGACTGCTGATGCTGTTGGAATTTGACCTTCCTGCACTCGAAATGAATTTTCTTGAGTAACAGAGCTCCAAATAGCGCGCTCTCAACGGTGTTGGAAAGTAGACATCCAGAGCTTTCCTGAAATATATAATAGTCCATACTTTAGTCGGGAATTGACGACGTAAACCGGCGCTCAACGCCAGTTCCATGTTGCTGTCTGGAGTAAAACGCCAGAAACACGTCACGACCCGGAGTTGAACGCCCAAAACACGTTACAACTTGGCGTTCAACTCCAAAAGAAGCCTCAGCTCGTGGATAGATCAAGCTCAGCCCAAACACACACTAAGTGGGACCGGAAAGTGGATTTATGCATCAATTACTTACCCATGTAAACCCTAGTAGCTAGTCTAGTATAAATAGGATAATTTACTATTGTATTAGACATCTTTGGTCTCAGTTTTATTTT
>NC_029780.3:62639073-62640016 GCF_000817695.3 Arachis duranensis | reverse complement strand
TCGATCCCACGGAGATTGTTGGTATGAAGCAAGCTATGGTCATCTTGTAAATCTCAGTCAGGCGGATTCAAATCGTTATGGAGGATTAATGATTAAAAGATGAATAAAACATAAAATAAAGATAGAGATACGTATGCAATTCATTGTTGAGAATTTCAGATAAGCGTATGGAGATGCTTTGTCCTTTCCATCTCTCTGCTTTCCTACTGTCTTCATCCAATCCTTCTTATGTTGGGCATCACCGTTGTCAATGGCTACAGTCCCGTCCTCTCAGTGAAAATGTTCAACGCGCTCTGTCACAGCACGGCTAATCATCTGTTGGTTCTCAATCAGGTTGGAATAGAATCCAGTGATTCTTTTGCGTCTGTCACTAACACCCAGCCTTCAGGAGTTTGAAGCTCGTCACAGTCATTCAATCCTCGAATCCTACTCAGAATACCACAAACAAGGTTTAGACCTTCCGGATTCTCTTGAACGCCGCCATCAATTCTAGCTTATACCACGAAGATTCTGAATAAGGAATCTAAGAGATAAACATTCAAACCTTGTTTGCTTGTAGAACGGAAGTGGTTGTCAGGCACGCGTTCATAAGTGAGAATGATGATGAGCGTCACATAATCATCACATTCATCATGTTCTTGGGTGTGAATGAATATGTTAGAACAAGAATGAGCTGAATTGAATAGAAGAACAATAGTAATTGCATTAACACTCGAGGTACAGCAGAGCTCCACACCTTAATCTATGGTGTGTAGAAACTCCACCGTTGAAAATACATAAGAACAAGGTCTAGGCGTGGCCGAATGGCCAGCCTCCCATAATCTAAGAACTAGACGTCCAAAGATGATCCTCAGATCTAAAGTGATCAAAAGATTCCAGGATGTAAAATACAATAGTAAAAGGTCCTATTTGTAGATAACTAGTAGCTTAGGGTTTACAAAAA
>NC_029780.3:62638471-62639000 GCF_000817695.3 Arachis duranensis | reverse complement strand
CCACTTGGTGTGTGCTTGGGCTGAGCATTGAAGCATTTTCGTGTAGAGACTTTTCTTGGAGTTAAACGCTAGCTTTTGTGCCAGTTTGGGCGTTTAACTCCCATTCTTGTGCCAGTTCCGGCGTTTAACGCCGGGCAGTCTTGAGCTGATTTGGAACGCCGGTTTGGGCCATCAAATCTCGGGCAAAGTATAGACTATTATAAATAGCTGGAAAGCCCAGTACATCTACTTTCTAATGCAATTAAAAGCGCACCAATTGGGCTTCTGTAGCTCCAGAAAAGCCACTTCGAGTGCAGGGAGGTCAGAATCCAACAACATCTGCAGTCCTTTTCAGCCTCTGAATCGGATTTTTGCTCAGGTCCCTCAATTTCAGCTAGAAAATATCTGAAATCAGAGAAAAACACACAAACTCATAGTAAAGTCCAGAAAAGTGAATTTTAACTAAAAACTAATAAAAATATAATAAAAACTAACTAAAACATACTAAAAACAATGCCAAAAAGCGTATAAATTATCCGCTCATCACAAC
>NC_029780.3:62634215-62636956 GCF_000817695.3 Arachis duranensis | reverse complement strand
ATTTCTCCCGAAACATTGTAAGCCAATTCTTTGGGTCCGGGTTCACACTTTGATCATGGTTCTTGGTGATCCA
Source organism: Arachis duranensis (assembly GCF_000817695.3). NCBI lineage: Eukaryota > Viridiplantae > Streptophyta > Magnoliopsida > Fabales > Fabaceae > Arachis > Arachis duranensis. Next base: position 62,636,883 of record NC_029780.3, on the reverse strand, counting down.
TGCATTGGCATAGAACTCTTGAACCATTAAGATTCCGACTTGTTGAATGGTGTTGGTAAGAACTTCCCAACCTCTTCTTTGGATCTCATGTCGGATCTCCGGATATTCACTCTTTTTGAGTTTGAAAGGGACCTCGGGAATCACCTTCTTCATGGCCACAACTTCATGGAAGTGGTCTTGATGCACCCTTGAGATGAATCTCTCCATCCTCCCATGACTCGGAGGTGGAAGCTTTTGCCTTCCCTTTCCTCTTTCTAGAGGTTTCTCCGGCCTTAGATGCCATAAATGGTTATAGAAAAACAAAAAGCAATGCTTTTACCACACCAAACTTAGAAGGTTTGTTCGTCCTCGAGCAAAAGAAGAAAAAAGAGAGTAGAAGAAGAAGAAAAAGAGGAGATGGAGGGGGCTTTGTGGTTCGGCCAAGTGGGAGAAGTAGTGTTTAGGTTGTGTGAAAATGAAGGAGTGAAGAAGGGTTTATATAGGGGTGGAGAGGGGGGTAGGGTTTGGCCATTATGGGTGGGTTTAGGAGGGAAAGTGGTTTGAATTTGGATGGTGAGGTAGGTAGGGATTTATGAAGGATGGATGTGAGTGGTGAAGAGAATGGTGGGATTTGATAGGTGAGGGGTTTTTGGGAAAGAGGTGTTGAGGTGATTGGTGAATAGGTGAAGAAGAGAGAGAGTGGTGGGGTAGGTGGGGATCTTGTGGGGTCCACAGATCCTGAGGTGTCAAGGATAATTCATCACTGCACCAAGTGGCAAGCAAAAATGTCCTTCTGCCAATCCTGGCATTAAACGCTGGACTGGTGCCCATTTCTGGCGTTTAACGCCAGCTTTTTGCCCATTCCTGGCGTTAAACGCCAGTCTGGTGCCCCTTTCTGGCATTAAACGCCCAGAATGGTACCAGACTGGGTGTTAAACGCCCATTTGCTGTGTTCACTGGCATTTAAACGCTAGCAAGTTTTCCTCCAGTGTGTGCTGTTTTTCTTTCTATTTTTCATTCTGTTTTTGCTTTTTTCAATTGATTTTGTGACTTCCCATGATCATCAACCTATAGAAAACATAAAATAACAAAAGGAAAATAGATAAATATAACATTGGGTTGCCTCCCAACAAGCGCTTCTTTAATGTCATTAGCTTGACAGTGGGCCCTCATGGAGCCTCACAGATACTCAGAGCAATGTTGGAACCTCCCAACACCAAACTTAGAATTTGACTGTGGGGGTTCAACACCAAACTTAGAATTTGGTTGTGGCCTCCCAACACCAAACTTGGAGTTTGACTGTGGGGGCTCTGTTTGACTCTGTTTTGAGAGAGGCACTTCATGCTTCCTCTCCATGGTTACAGAGGGATATCCTTGAGCCTTAAACACAAGGGATTATTCATTCACTTGAATGATCAATTCTCCTCTGTCAACATCAATCACAGCCTTTGCTGTGGCTAGGAACGGTCTGCCAAGGATGATGGATTCATCCATGCAGTTCCCAGTCTCTAGGACTATGAAATCAGCAGGGATGTAATGGTCTTCAATCTTTACCAGAACATCCTCTACAAGTCCATAAGCCTATTTTCTTGAATTGTCTGCCATCTCTAGTGAGATTCTTGCAGCTTGTACCTCAAAGATCCCTAGCTTCTCCATTACAGAGAGAGGCATGAAGTTTATGCTTGACCCTAGGTCACACAGAGCCTGTAAATCCAATGGAATCTCTATGGTCTCAGTGTGAGCCTCGGATTCCCATGGTTCCTCATTAGGGAACTCATTGGAGGCCAGTGGTCGTCCATTGAGGCCTTCCTCAGTGGCGCTCACTGCCTCTTTCTCCTCTCCAAGTTCGGCCATGTTGATGGCCTTGCACTCTCCTTTTGGATTCTCTTCTGTATTGCTTGGAAGAGTACTAGGAGGGAGTTAAGTAACTTTCTTACTCAGCTGACCCACTTGTGCCTCCAAGTTTCTAATGGAGGATCTTGTTTCAGTCATGAAACTTTGAGTGGTTTTGATTAGATTAGAGACCATGGTTGCTAAGTCAGAGCGGCTCTGCTTAGAATTCTCTGTCTGTTGCTGAGAAGATGATGGAAAAGGCTTGCTATTGCTAAACCTGTTTCTTCCACCATTATTGTTGTTGAAACCTTGTTGAGGTCTCTGTTGATCCTTCCATGAGAGATTTGGATGATTTCTCCACGAAGGATTATAGGTATTTCCATAGGGTTCTCCCATGTAATTCACCTCTTCCATTGAAGGGTTCTCAAGATCATAAGCTTCTTCTTCAGATGATGGGTTCTCAGGATCATAAGCCTCTTCTTCAGATGAAGCGTCCTTAGTACTGCCTGGTGCAGCTTGCATTCTAGACAGACTTTGAGAAATCATATTGACTTGCTGAGTCAATATTTTGTTCTGAGCCAATATGGCATTCAGAGTATCAATCTCAAGAACTCCTTTCTTCTGATTCGTTCTATTGTTCACAAGATTCCTTTCAGAAGTGTACATGAATTGGTTATTTGCAACCATTTCAATGAGTTCTTGAGCTTCTGCAGGCGTCTCCTTCAGATGAAGAGATCCTCCAGCAGAGCTGTCCAATGACATCTTAGACAGTTCAAACAGACCATCATAGAAGATACCTATGATGCTCCATTCAGAAAGCATGTCAGAAGGACACTTTCTGATCAATTGTTTGTAT
>NC_029780.3:62632033-62633031 GCF_000817695.3 Arachis duranensis | reverse complement strand
ATTAAAAACAAAATCTTCCCTCTTGTGTCATCCTAGCGTTAAACGCCTAGAATGGTATCCATTTTGGCATTTAACGCCCAAAATGCACCCTTTTGGGCGTTAAACGCCCAGCCAGGTGCCCTGGCTGGCGTTTAAACGCCAGTTTTCCTTCTTCACTGGGCATTTTGAACGCCCAGCTTTTTCTGTGTAATTCCTCTGCTGTATGTTCTGAATCTTCAATTCTCTGTATTATTGACTTGAAAAGACACAAATTTGAAAAATTTTTGTGATTTTTAATGATGAAGAATAATCAAAATGTAACTAAAATCAAATAAACAATGCATGCAAGACACCAAACTTAGAAGTTTGTATACTACTGACACTAACAAATTGAGAAAGCATATGAGAAACAACAAAACACACAAAACAAGAGAATTTAAAGATTAGAGCAAGTAAATCATCAAGACCAACTTGAAGATCAATGAAGATACATGAATGAATTCGAAAAATGCAAGAAGAACAGAAACATGCAATTGACACCAAACTTAAAAGGAGACACTAGACTCAAACAAGAGACATAAAATATTTTTGGTTTTTATGATTTTGTAATTTTTTTTATTTTTTTGAAAATTGAGTGGAAAAGAAAATAAAGAGATTCAAAATTTTTAATAATAATTCCAGGAATCATGCAATGTTAGTCTAAAGCTTTAGTCTAAAGAAATTAGACATGGCTAGCCAAGCTTCAGCAGGACATTACATTCAAGAGCTAAATTGATGAAAATCAATTAGCTTTGGTGATGATAAGAACATCACCTTGAAACTCTAGAATTCATTCTTAAAAATTTTGAAGAAAAATACCTAATCTAAGCAACAAGATGAACCGTCAGTTGTCCAAACTCAAACAATCGCCGGCAACGGCGCCAAAAACTTGGTGCACAAAATTGTGATCATCAATGGCGCCATCAACATGGTACGCTCAATTGCAATCTCAACTCTTTATTACAACTTCGCACAACTAA
>NC_029780.3:62623987-62632017 GCF_000817695.3 Arachis duranensis | reverse complement strand
AATCTCAACTCTTTATCACAACTTCGCACAACTAACCAGCAAGTGCACTGGGTCGTCCAAGTAATACCTTACGTGAGTAAGGGTCGATCCCACGGAGATTGTTGGTATGAAGCAAGCTATGGTCATCTTGTAAATCTCAGTCAGGCAAACTCAAATGGTTATGGAGGATAACATAAAACATAAAATAAGGATAGAGATACTTATGTAATTCATTGGTGAGAATTTCAGACAAGCGTATGGAGATGCTTTGTCCCTTCCGTCTCTCTGCTTTCCTACTGTCTTCATCCAATCCTTCTTACTCCTTTCCATGGCAAGCTGTATGTTGGGCATCACCGTTGTCAATGGCTACAATCCCGTCTTCTCAGTGAAAATGTTCAACGCGCTCTGTCACAGCACGGCTAATCATCTGTCGGTTCTCAATTAGGTTGGAATAGAATCCAGTGATTCTTTTGCATCTGTCACTAACGCCCAGCCTTCAGGAGTTTGAAGCTCATCACAGTCATTCAATCCTCGAATCCTACTCAAAATACCACAGACAAGGTTTAGACCTTCCGGATTCTCTTGAATGCCGCCATCAATTCTAGCTTATACCATGAAGATTCTGATTAAGGAATCCAAGAGATAAACATTCAAGCCTTGTTTGCTTGTAGAACGGAAGTGGTTGTTAGGCACGCGTTCATAAGTGAGAATGATGATGTGTGAAAATGATGATGTGTCAGGCACGCATTCATCATATACCCATTTTTCAAGCTAATTTCACTTGTTTTACTAGTCTTTATACACTTTCTTACATCCTAAGTAAGTAATTTGGAATGAAAATGCATAATTTCTTTAAATCAAACAACCACCATTAAATTGATGCTAAATCATGAGGATTGAGAAAAAATTAATTAATTTTTAAACATTATGAGTTTAGAGATACTTTGATTGGTTGTTTTGGTTTCTTGTAGGTGAAGAAAGGAAGAAAAGAAGAAAAACGTGGCTTAAGGAGTGTGGCCAAGAAATGAGAAGTGTGGTGCAACATAGAAGGAGGAGGCAAACACTGCCCTCCACAAGAGCACACGGCCCTCCAGGAGAGCAGCATATTGAACCAAGCCTTGAAAAGCATCACTGCCCTGCCCACAACAAGGGCGGAGCACAATTTGATGCCAAGGACCAAAGAAAACAAAAACTCTGCCCTGCCCTCCTCAAGAGCAATATCGGGCTTCATCCAAGAATAATTCAAAGGAAATTGCTTCCTAGTGTCTCCTATGGGTTTCGAACCGAAGAACAAGGAGGAAAGAAGTAGCGCTCAAACACAAGGAAAACAAGCAAAAATTGGCTTGCTTTCAATCTCCAAGAATCGAACACGGCACCATGAGGAAGCAAGGAACTAGGCGTTACTTTGGTGCCAAGAAAACCAAGGAAAAAGGAGCAGCATGAGCCTCCACCGAGTTTCGAACGTGGGACTTCACCATTGGCACATTGCCCTGCCCTCCACAAGGGCAGGGCAGCATTTTGTGGTGCATGGCCAGCGCACAAAATTGGCACGGGCATGAGCTTGGCGCACAGCAAGCACGCACGGGCAGCAAGGCAGGCGCACCATGAAACTCTGCCCTGCCCTCCACAAGGGCAGGGCAGCATCCTGACGCTTCACACGCCCATCACACGCACGAGGCCGCTTGCACAATTTTCCTGCACTGCCCTCCACAAGGGCAGGGCAGCCTCTTGGAAGCTAATTTCTCATGGGCTGAAAATTGGATTAAAAATCCAATTTAATTCATTTCTTCACCAAATCAAAAGCCCATCCAAATTCCAAAATCCAAGAATAGAAAGTGTATAAATAGGAGATAGTTTGATGTAATTAGGACCCTTCTTTTGATTTTTGAACTTTTACATTTTGAGACTTCATTTTCTTTGAGAGCTTTGAACTGAGATCTGAGAGAATTGGGAAGGAGAACTGATCTCTCTTCTTCCTTGTTCTTGCTTGAGCATTTTTACTTCTCTTGTTTGAGTCTTGGGTGTGAAGAATTGAGGAATTTTTGTCTCAATCTCCATTCAAGATCTCTTTAATTTCTCTTCTGCATAATTGAGTTCAATTACATTTCCTTTACTGCTTCAATCTTCAATTTCTCTTTAATTGCTTTGTGAACGTGGATCTGGGAAGGAATTGAGATCTAGACTCTGCTACCTAGTCTCTGGAGTCCTGAGATCCAATTTTCATTTTGATTCTTCTGCTGAATCGCTGCCGCAATTTAATTTCCATTTCTGTTTGAGCTCTGGCAGAATTTAAATCATCTCTTGCTTTGATAATTGCTGCAATTTAATTTCCCTTGCTTAAATTCTGAATTCCCAGTCCTCAACTCCCTTTTCCATTCAAGCAATTTATATTTCTTGCACTTTAAGTTACTGCAATTTACATTTCTTGCACTTTAAGTTTCAGTCATTTAATTTCTTGTTCTTTAAGATTCAGCACCTTTACTTTCAGTTCTCTTTAATTTCTGCAATTCATCCCTCTCCCTTTACATTTCCTGCTATTTACTTACTGTTGGATACAAAAGCACTCAACCAATACTTGATTCGCTTGACTAAATCAACCACTAAACTAAAATTTCTCAATCCTTCAATCCCTGTGGGATCGACCTCACTCCCATGAGTTTTATTACTTGATGCGACCCGGTATACTTGCCGGTGAGTTTTGTGTTGGATCATTTTCCACACATCAAGTTTTTGGCACCGTTGCCGGGGATTGAAATAGATTGACAATGATTAAGTGAAGTAGAGGTCTAGATCAAGCACTTTTTCTTCTTTTTTTTTTACTAACACACTAACTGTTTGAAAATTTGCCTCTATCAACTCACTAACTGTTTGAGAGTTTGTCTCAACTAACTGCACTCAATTCTCAAGAGTGCTGCTGTTTGTTCCTCCTTATTGTTTGCGTGCCACAGGAAAGTAGAGAAGTCATAGGAAAGACTATCATTGGAAAAGAAGTCTCTACAGACGAAGAATAGCATGACATGAAGCCACCACTCATTACACTAATCAAGAACAATTGTTCCTATGACGGAAATCCATTGGAGGATCCTCAACAGCACGTATCCACTTTTCTGAGGACTTGTGGTGCTGTCAAAACTGATGGTCTAGATCATGACACTTATAAGATCTTGTTATTCCCTTTCTCATTAAGGGGTGAAGCTGCACAATGGTTTGAAACTTTTCCCCAAGGAAGTATCACTAGTTGGGACGATTTGGTCACCAAATTTCTGGCCAAATTCTCCTCATTCCGACAGATCATTAAGCTAAAAGAGGGGGAATATCCATTCACACAAGGAGAAGAAGAACCACTCTTCAAGGCATGGGAAAGATATAAGAAAGCAACTGATAAAGTGGGTTTCCGAGCTTTCTATGAGGGATTAACCCCAGAAACAAGAAAAGCAGTGGACTACTTCTCATATGGCCTACTCAAAGCAACAACAACTACCCAAGGAATTGCAAATTTCAATGACAAAGGAGTCAACAACCAATACTCATTTGAGAAACCACAGAATGTAATTTCAGAAAAAGAAGTGATGAATCTTGAAGGAGTGAATGCATTCATGAACCTGAACAAACAAATGCACCATCAAACACAGCAACACATGGAGCTGAGAGATAGAAAAATTGATTGCCTACAGTCCGCTGTAGTGAATGCCCAATTTCCACCATGGAGACCCCATTCTTATCTGAGAATGGGGGAGTCTCAACATCAAGAACAAGGAAGTTTCAACCAGGGCAAATCCATGACCACAAACAACCCACATCACTCACCCACTAATACCAATCAAAGCCAATACTCACAAAGCAGACACTTCCAGACTCATTCCAACTGGAGAAGAACCGAGTACCAAAATCACGAACCAAGGGACTTCAAATATAACAACCCCAACTTCACAAACCAACAAAAACACCATTATAGTAACAACAACCACTACATGCCACCACAACACCCACCCTTCCAACCTTTAACATCCCACAACCGACCAATCTCACAAGACTCTCAGAGGATCACTAACTTGGAGATCTTAATAGAGAGAATGATGAAACACCAGGAGGAGATAACAAAGAACCAAGAGATTTCAATCAGAAGAATTGAGGGGCAGATAGCTGAACTGGCGAAGCACTTTGCAGAAATGGGTGAGAAGAGGGCAAATACTCTCCCCAGAGCCACTGAAGACAAACCAACTAACAACGAAGATGCTGCAAAGAAGGAAGGATGGAAAAGGATCATAGAGAAAAGTAAGAAAACCTTGGACAAAGAAAGTACCAGCCAAGAAAAACACAACAAGGAATTCTTACAAGGAGAGACAGAGGATAGAATTAAAGAAAAGTAGAAAATCCCCACTGGAAAATTTTCACTAGGGGATAGAGTAATGATAAACATTCAAACCATGAAGGTGTCCCCACAGCTGTCTGATCACTACATTGTGACTAAGATCCTTCCACAGGAATTCATAGAGGTCATCAAAGAGGAAACCGAAAGGAAGTTCACCGTGAAGAAGACAAGCTAAGGCACTGTGATTTTCAATCTTCATGATCAGCAGAATGGAGGATGTCAAGCTAGTGACAATAAAGAAGCGCTTGTTGGGAGGCAACCCAACCTGAGGTAGTTTTCTTTTCATAGCTTTTTCAATAAAAATGTTGAATAATTGGTATGAATTGCAAGGAGCTAAGTTTGGTGTTGCACACCAAAACAATTTAAGGGAGAATGTTGCACACCAAAATAATTTAAGGGCGAATGAAGGATTATAAGTTTGGTGTTCCACCAAAATCTCATTTAAAAGAACATTCTCACCTCTTGCACAATGCTAGCTCCCAGCAATCAAACAAATTATCCAACTATTTAACTGCTTTCTAGCTTTAATTCCATAACCTTTAGCAAGGACACAAGGTTTCACATATGGTGAACTTGTTGCATCAGAGGCAGTGGCAAGCAATTAAGTTTGGTGTCTCCAACACCAAAATAAATCCAAGAGCCACACTCAATTTATGCATACTAACCATGCAATTAAGGGCTTGAGAAGCAAGCAACTTTGAGAATTATGCAGGACATGAGTCAACAATTGAAGATATTGTGCATCTTAACTCAAAGAAAACACAACAGAAGGAAGAATCAAAGGGCTGCAACTTCAAAGGTTGTATCTAAACTTAATCCTTGCTGCTGTGAAGTGTTTTGAATATGGGAACCATTATATATCCTGCTAAAGTGTTTATCTAGTTGCAAGTGAAGTTGTTTGATTAAGAATGCTAATTTGCATGAAGCTTGTCATTCATCACCGAGCTGAATTTTGTTTTGTTTCCCATATGCTTGAATAAAAGAGAATTGTTTGAATTAGAAAGTAGATATCCAATGTTGCATAAGTTAGAATGGAAGTTAATGGTGGTGTATGTGTTTGATTAAATGCATAACTCATGAAATAATTGCTACATAATGACATTTTCATTGAAGTGTGAGCTAGCTTGCTGTTATAAAGGTTCCTATCAATAAAAAAATCCCTTGAGAGCAAAAAAATAAAATAGAAAGAAAAGGAAATAGAAAAAGCCAATGTGGCAAGAAAAACAAAGAATAAAGGCTGGACACCAATAGCTTGGACCCTAGGACACATGCCTGTGGTGTTCTTGTACTAGGATATGCTTGGACAAGTAAATTCTGAGGGATATTTTAAAACCCGGTCACTTAGATTAACTGATTTGGGATGGCCAATTGAAAGTCCACAATAAAGAGCAACCTAGATACAGAACATTTAGTTATCCAAAGAGATGCTGGGCATCAATGATCCTAGGAGGAAATAGTGAGCCATGTGTCTATGGTGGAGAAATGTTGAGTAAAAATAAAGCCAAAGGCTACTACAGCATTTGACACTAAGCCTTCAAAGAATAATAAGCTTGTTAAGCAAAATGAGAAAAGAAAAGTTAGCAAGGGAGCAAGTAAAGAGTAAACCTTATAACAGCAAGTTTTGTGAGCCTTTGAGGAAAAATGTATATTATGTAACAGCAAACAATAACTTGAGTTATCATTGTCTGCATAAAAACTCCATGAATCAAGTTCTGCTATATGCCTAATAAGGATATGTTTGCTCTTCTTGTTCATTTCATTTTCTCTTAGTTTTGATGCTTGCTTGGGGACAAGCAAGAATTAAGTTTGGTGTTGTGATAATAGGTCATTATATACCCATTTTTCAAGCTAATTTCACTTGTTTTACTAGTCTTTATACACTTTCTTACATCCTAAGTAAGTAATTTGGAATGAAAATGCATAATTTCTTTAAATCAAACAACCACCATTAAATTGATGCTAAATCATGAGGATTGAGCAAAAATTAATTGATTTTTAAACCTTATGAGTTTAGAGATACTTTGATTGGTTGTTTTGGTTTCTTGTAGGTGAAGAAAGGAAGAAAAGAAGAAAAACGTGGCTTAAGGAGTGTGGCCAAGAAATGAGAAGTGTGGTGCAACATAGAAGGAGGAGGCAAACACTGCCCTCCACAAGAGCACACTGCCCTCCAGGAGAGCAGCATATTGAACCAAGCCTTGAAAAGCATCACTGCCCTGCCCACAACAAGGGCGGAGCACAATTTGATGCCAAGGACCAAAGGAAACAAAAACTCTGCCCTGCCCTCCTCAAGAGCAATATCGGGCTTCATCCAAGAATAATTCAAAGGAAATTGCTTCCTAATGTCTCCTATGGGTTTCGAACCCAAGAACAAGGAGGAAAGAAGTAGCGCTCAAACACAAGGAAAACAAGCAAAAATTGGCTTGCTTTCAATCTCTAAGAATCGAACACGGCACCATGAGGAAGCAAGGAACTAGGCGTTACTTTGGTGCCAAGAAAACCAAGGAAAAAGGCGCAGCATGTGCCTCCACCGAGTTTCGAACGTGGGACTTCACCATTGGCACATTGCCCTGCCCTCCACAAGGGCAGGGCAGCATTTTGTGGTGCATGGCCAGCGCACAAAATTGGCACGGGCATGAGCTTGGTGCACAGCAAGCACGCACGGGCAGCAAGGCAGGCGCACCATGAAACTCTGCCCTGCCCTGCACAAGGGCAGGGCAGCATCCTGACGCTTCACACGCCCATCACACGCACGAGGCCGCTTGCACAATTTTCCTGCTCTGCCCTCCACAAGGGCAGGGCAGCCTCCTGGAAGCTAATTTCTCATGGGCTGAAAATTGGATTAAAAATCCAATTTAATTCATTTCTTCACCAAATCAAAAGCCCATCCAAATTCCAAAATCCAAGAATAGAAAGTGTATAAATAGGAGATAGTTTGATGTAATTAGGACCCTTCTTTTGATTTTTGAACTTTTACATTTTGAGACTTCATTTTCTTTGAGAGCTTTGAACTGAGATCTGAGAGAATTGGGAAGGAGAACTGATCTCTCTTCTTCCTTGTTCTTGCTTGAGCATTTTTACTTCTCTTGTTTGAGTCTTGGGTGTGAAGAATTGAGGAATTTCGGTCTCAATCTCCATTCAAGATCTCTTTAATTTCTCTTCTACATAATTGAGTTCAATTACATTTCCTTTACTGCTTCAATCTTCAATTTCTCTTTAATTGCTTTGTGAATGTGGATCTGGGAAGGAATTGAGATCTAGACTCTGCTATCTAGTCTCTGGAGTCCTGAGATCCAATTTTCATTTTGATTCTTCTGCTGAATCGCTGCCGCAATTTAATTTCCATTTCTATTTGAGCTCGGGCAGAATTCAAATCATCTATTGCTTTGATAATTGCTGCAATTTAATTTCCCTTGCTTAAATTCTGAATTCACAGTCCTCAACTCCCTTTTTCCATTCAAGCAATTTATATTTCTTGCACTTTAAGTTACTACAATTTACATTTCTTGCACTTTAAGTTTCAGTCATTTAATTTCTTGTTCTTTAAGATTCAGCACCTTTACTTTCAGTTCTCTTTAATTTCTGCAATTCATCCCTCTCCCTTTACATTTCCTGCTATTTACTTACTGTTGGATACAAAATCACTCAACCAATACTTGATTCGCTTGACTAAATCAACCAC
>NC_029780.3:62559260-62623850 GCF_000817695.3 Arachis duranensis | reverse complement strand
GGGTGTTGGATCGTTTCCCACACATCAATGAGCGTCACATAATCATCACATTCATCATGTTCTTGGGTGCGAATGAATATCTTAGAAAAAGAATGAGCTGAATTGAATAGAAGAACAATAGTAATTGCATTAACACTCGAGGTACAGCAGAGCTCCACACCTTAATCTATGGTGTGTAGAAACTCCACCGTTGAAAATACATAAGAACAAGGTCTAGGCATGGCCGAATGGCCAGCCTCCCATAATCTAAGAACTAGACGTCCAAAGATGATCCTCAGATCTAAAGTGATCAAAAGATTCCAGGATGTAAAATACAAAAGTAAAAGGTCCTATTTGTAGATAACTAGTAGCTTAGGGTTTACAAAAATGAGTAAATGACATAAAAATCCACTTCCGGGCCCACTTGGTGTGTGCTTGGACTGAGCATTGAAGCTTCCATGTGTAGAGACTTTTCTTGGAGTTAAACGCCAACTTTTGTGCCAGTTTGGGCGTTTAACTCCCATTCTTGTGCCAGTTCCGGCGTTTAACGCCGGGCAGTCTTGAGCTGATTTGGAACGCCGGTTTGGGCCATCAAATCTCGGGCAAAGTATGAACTATTATATATTTCTAGAAAGCCCAAGATGTCTACTTTCCAATACAATTGAGAGCGCGCCAATTGGGCCTTTGTAGCTCTAGAAAATCCACTTCGAGTGCAGGGAGGTCAGAATCCAACAGCATCTGCAGTCTTTTTCAGCCTCTGAATCGGATTTTTGCTCAGGTCCCTCAATTTCAGCCATAAAATACCTAAGATCACAGAAAAACACATAAACTCATTAAAAAGTCCAAAAAAGTGAATTTTAACTAAAAACTAATAAAAATATAATAAAAACTAACTAAAACATACTAACAACATACTAAAAATAATGCCAAAAAGCGTATAAATTATCCGCTCATCATGGACGCATTCCTTAATCTCCTTATCTATTTATTTTCTATTTTTCGGCTTTATGCTCTATCTATGTTTGTGTCTTCACTACATGATCATTAGTGCCTAGTGTCTATGTCCTAAAGCTATGAATAACTCCATGAATCCTTCACCTCTCTTACATGAAAAATGTGCTTAATTACAAAAGAACAAGAAGTACTTGGATTTCAAATTTTATCTTGAAACTAGTTTAATTATTTTAATGTGGTGGCAATACTTTTTGTTTTCTGAATGAATGCTTGAACAGTGCATATTTTTTATCTTGTTGTTTATGAATGTTAAAATTGTTGGCTCTTGAAAGAATGATGAACAAAGAGAAATGTTATTGATAATCTAAAAAATCATGAAATTGATTCTTGAAGCAAGAAAAAGCAGTGAAAAAAAAGCTGGCAAAAAAAAGAGAGAAAGAAAAAGAAAAAGCAATCAGAAAAAGCCAATAGCCCTTTAAACCAAAAGGAAAGGATAAAAGGATCCAAGGCTTTGAGCATTAATGGATAGGAGGGCCCAAGAAAATAAAATCCAAGCCTAAGCGGCTAAATCAAGCTGTCCCTAACCATGTGCTTGTGGCATGCAGGTCCAAGTGAAAAACTTGAGACTGAGTGGTTAAAGTCGTGATCCAAAGCAAAAGAGTGTGCTTAAGAACTCTGGACACCTCTAACTGGGGACTTTAGCAAAGCTGAGTCACAATCTGAAAAGGTTCACCCAGTTATGTGTCTGTGGCATTTATATATTCGGTGGTAATACTGGAAAACAAAGTGCTTAGGGTCACGACCAAGACTCATAAAGTAGCTGTGTTCAAGAATCAACATATTGAACTAGGAGAATCAATAGCACTATCTAAAATTCTAAGTTCCTATAGATGCCAATCATTCTGAATTTCAAAGGAAAAAGTGAGATGCCAAAACTGTTCAGAAGCAAAAAGCTACAAGCCCCGCTCATCTAATTAGGACTAAGCTTCATTGATACTGTGGGATTCATTGTATATTCTCTTCTATTTATCCTATTTTATTTTCATTTGCTTGGGGACAAGCAACAATTCAAGTTTGGTGTTTTGATGAGCGGATAATTTATACGCTTTTTGGCATTGTTTTTTGGGTAGTTTTTACTAGGATCTAGCTACTTTTTGGGATGTTTTTATTAGTTTTTATGCGAAATTCATATTTCTGAACTTTACTATGAGTTTGTGTGTTTTTCTATAATTTCAGGTATTTTCTAGCTGAAATTGAGGGACTGAGCAAAAATCTGATTCAGAGGTTGACAAAGGACTGCAGATGCTGTTGGATTCTGACCTCCCTGCATTTGAAGTAGATTTTCTGGAGCAACAAAACTCCAAATGGCACGCTTTTAATTGCGTTGGAAAGTAGAAATCCAGGACTTTCCAGCAATATATAATAGTCCATACCTTGCACGAGTTTTGATGATGTAAAATGGCGTCAAAACGCCAGCTCTTTGCTCTTTTCTTGCATCAAAACGCCAGAATTGGCATAAAAGTTGGAGTTAAACGCCCAAACTGGCACCAAAGCTGGTGTTTAACTCCAAGAGAAGTCTATACACGTGTGAAGGTCAATGCTCAGCCCAAGCACACACCAAGTGGGCCCGGAAGTGGATTTATGCATCATTTACCTATTTCTGTAATCCCTAGTAGCTAGTTTCATTATAAATTGTACCTTTTACTATTGTATTTTAATCTGGGAAATCTTGGAATCTTGGGACCATTGTTCACGTTTTGGGAGGCTGGCCATTCGGCCATGCCTACCCTATTTTCACTTATGTATTTTCAACGGTGGAGTTTCTACACACCATATATTAAGGGTATGGATCTCTGCTGTTCCTCGAGCATTAATGCAATTACTACTGTTTTCCATTCAATTCATGCTTATTCTTATTCAAAGATATTCGTTGCACTTCAACATGATGAATGTGATGATCTATGACACTATTTACTATTCTCAACCTATGAACGCGTGCCTGACAATCACTTCCGTTCTACCTTAGATCGAGCGTGTATCTCTTAGCCTCCATTCCGAAAGAACAGAGTCTTCGTGGTATAAGCTAGAATTATTGGCAGCCATTCCTGAGATCTGGAATGTCTAAACCTTGTCTGTGGTATTCCAAGTAGGATCTGGGAAGTGATGACTGTGACGAGCTTCAACCTCGCGAGTGTTGGGCGTAGTGACAAACGCAAAAAGATCACTGGATCCTATTCCAATATGATCGAGAACCGACAGATGATTAGCCGTGCAGTGACAACGTATTTAGACAATTTTCACTGAGAGGATGGGAGGTAGCCATTGACACCGATGAAACCCAACATACAGCTTGCCATAGAAAGGAGTATGAAGGAGTGGATGAAAGCAGTAGGAAAGCAGAGATTCAAGAGCGATGAAGCATCTCTATACACTTATCTGAAATTCTCACCAATGAATTACATAAGTATCTCTATCTTTACTTTATGTTTTATTTATCTTTTAATTATCAAAACTCTATAAACCATTTGAATCCGCCTGACTGAGATTTACAAGGTGGCCATAGCTTGCTTCAAGCCGACAATCTCCGTGGGATCGACCTTTACTCACGTAAGGTATTACTTGGATGACCCAGTGCACTTGCTGGTTAGTTGTGCGAAGTTGTGACAAAGTGTGATTCACATTTGAGAGCTCCAAGTCTTTGCCACCATTGTTGATTATCACAATTTCGTGCACCAAGTTTTTGGCGTCGTTGCCGGGGATTGTTCGAGTTTGGACAACTGACGGTTCATCTTGTTGCTCAGATTAGGTAATTTTCTTTATGTTTTAATCCTTATTTTATTTTCAAAATGTTTTCCAAAAATCTTTCAAAAATATTTTCTTCTTTTATTCTTTTTTCCAAATATAATTTTCGAAAAATACAAAAAAATTTCATAAAATCATAAAAACCCAAAAATATTTCATGGTTCTTGTTTGAATCTAGGGCCAAATTTAAGTTTGGTGTCAATTGCATGATTTTAATTGTCTTGCAATTTTTGAAACACATGCATTGTGTTCTTGATGATCTTCAAGTTGTTCTTGATGAATTGCCTTGTTTGATCTTCATGATTTATTGATTTGTACTGCATGATGTTCTACATATGCATTCTTGCATTCATATAGCCTAAACATGAGAAAGTTCTAAGTTTGGTGTCCTCCATGTTTTCTTTCATTAAGAAAACTAAGTTCTTGATGCTCATCTTGATCTTCAAGATTGTTCTTGGTGTTCATCTTGACGTTCATAAGGTTCTTGCATATATCTTGTGTTTTGATCCAAGAATTATATGTTTTGACTCATTTTGTTATTTTTCAAAATTGAAAACATATCTTCTTGAATAAAGGATTTAGCAAAATGAATATCCAATAACATAAAGCAGAGAAATTACAGAGAAAAAGCTGGGCGTTCAAAACACCTAGTGAAGAAGGAAAACTGGCGTTTAAACGCCAGCCAGGGTACCTGACTGGGCATTTAAATGCCCAAACCATGCAGCAATTGGGCGCCCGGCCCAGCCCGGTGAGCATCATTATGTGAACTTTTCATCCTAGCCTAGGGCACGCATTCAGTTCACGCAATACACAAGCCTCAGTGCCTCACTGCCTCTGACCCTCTGTGCCTCACATGCCTTCTCCCTGACTCTGCCACAGTCCCACCCTTAGAGTTCAGTCTCCTCTTATCCCTTCCCTGCAGGCCCTGATGACGGCACCGCCAGTCTTTTCGGCGCATTCCTCTCTGTGCCTCTCACCCACTGTCGCATTCTTTCCCTCTCAGCGCTCTCTCTGTCTCTCGACAGTACCATGACGGCGCCAGTCACCGCTCCCTATCCTCGGAGTCACGATAGTGGTGCATTGTTTCTCGGCTCCCAGTGACGACGTTTCTCTCGATGACGACAACTGCAAACAACGACGGAGCTTCTCTGACCCTCAAGGCCTGAACAACAACGGCGACAATGACTGCTTCTGCTATTGGTCTTCTTCTCTTCTCTAGCCCCTGCTTAAGTTTAGTTCAAGTAAATTATATGTTTTGAATTTCTGATTAGGGATTTGGTTATTAGAATTTCTAATTAGGGATTTAAATATTGGAATTTATGATTAGAGATTTAGGGTTCTGATTATTGGAAATTTGGAATTTCTGATTAAGATTGCTTCTCTTCTGAAATTTGGGATTTGGTTATTAGAAGTTTTGATTAGGTAAATTTGAAATTTGCTTCTCTTCTCTTCCTGTTAGTGAATGGTTCTGATTTTGTTCTTCCTGAGTTCCTGTTAGTGTTTTGATTAAGGCTTTATAATATTGATTGATTTTGTTCTTCCTGAGTTCCTATTAGTGTCAATCATCCAAACCCCCTTTCATGTATATAAAAAAATGTTAAGTCATGTCCTAGACCAGACTTAGATGATGGTTAATCTAATAGATGGAATGATATATTAATTTATTATATATATAGAATTAAAATTCATGAAATGTTGTGAAAATACTAATATTTAAAGCCATCTGCATCTAAGTTATGTAGCTGAATTGATAGCAAGAAGAAGATACATGTAAAAAAATATGAATATTCTTGTAAAGAGATTTTCAAAAAAAAAAAATACTTTGAATTGTTAAACTGTAATGATTATAATGTTTGATTATTGAAATTTATGAATTTTGATTAGAATTTCTTATTAAGGATGGGTGTATAGTTTCTGTGATGAGAATATTGATGCTTTGATAAGCATGTGCTTATGCCTTTGGTTGGTAATGAAATAGGGTTTTGAATTTCAGCAGATTGTTGATATTGGCAAAACTTTGATATGTTGTTAACTAGGTAAGTGCTAAATCTGAAGTATGCTTCAACTATTTTGTTTGAAGTCATTAATTGATTTGTATAACTATATATATTTTTATGTGTGGAGAATCTTAGTTTACATGTGATAGATAAGAAAATATCATTGATAATGAACAAAATGAAACCAAAAAAAAGGTGTCGACTTTGTTTGTGTTGCAAGTATCTAAGGGTGTCTTTTAGCATTTCTTTATTCTGTTATTTATCTTCCTCCTAAGAAGTAAGAACCTTATGTTCAAAAGGGATTTATTTCTTTAGGGATATCATGTTATGAAATTGAAAATTAATCATTGAGGTTGGGGGTAGTGGTGGCTGTCCTTTGTTTGGGAGATTACTGCAAGTTTTTATATGGTTGAAGAAGCCTTACAGTTCTTTGGCCTTGAGTGTTATTTTTAGTTTCTATAACTCCTTTAATTGTACTATATACTAGAGATCTTTTGAGCCATTCTATTATTTTTGGTTTTTAGTTTTCTTCAAAGTATCTTATTATCTTCTTTCTATTTGTCTTTAGCATGTACTTTGTGTCAATATCTAATTGTGTTTGATGTAATATGCTTATATTCAATAGGTAAAGAAAATGTGTCTAAATGATCCTGATGCAACAATGAAATTGAAGGAATATGAAAAGGCA
The DNA here is from genome assembly GCF_000817695.3 of Arachis duranensis. Taxonomy (NCBI): domain Eukaryota; kingdom Viridiplantae; phylum Streptophyta; class Magnoliopsida; order Fabales; family Fabaceae; genus Arachis; species Arachis duranensis. The sequence continues at coordinate 62,617,430 of NC_029780.3, read as the reverse complement.
GTTATGAAACTTAAATTTGAAGAAGCCATTACTGCACCAGAGTCTCAAAGGCATTCAGTAGCTGAATCTGTTCGTAGAATGCATCTATGTTTTCTAATCGTTACTGTCCTCTCTATTCTGCTGTGAAACTTCTTGATTGTGGTTCCATGTGAGCTTTTTGAAGTGGCTATTTTTGTTATTTTCTGCATGTTCTTTTTTGCTATTTTAACCTTTTTTTGTAGTGTTGGTTTCTATCTTAGAAACTGCTCCCATCATTTTATACATTACATTAGAGATGTTGAGAGGCTTGTTCTACAATCACTAAGGTTATACAACTTGATACATAATGCTTCACTGTTTTTGAAAATTGGTAGGCATTTATCCTTTTTCGTGCTCTTATAACAAAGAATCTAAGTTATAATTAGTGTTATATCTTGTTTTTATTTTTTGTTTTGGTTTTTTATATTTTGTTTCTTATGTTAAACAGTGACAAGTGATTCGTGTAAAAATATTCTATCATAATCTGGAAACAGTTAGTATAAATGATCATAATTATTATGATTATTTAGGTTAATAGTGTGAGATTATGCAGATTTTTTTAATTAATTGCTTTGTCAAGGTCTAAACTCTACTCTTTAATTGTTACATCGATAAGTGGAAGCCATCAAAAGAATTGTTGAGTATGTTGCTCAACTGAAAAAGAGTTGGGAAAGGACATGGTAAGAATTTTAGTTTGTATTCATTGTTGAATAATACGAGTATAGTTTTTTGTTTTTCCTGTGTATTTTTAAAGGAAAAACAACTCTTGTTTCTTAAGCTAGTGTCTTTTGGTTGGTGGTCTTTTTAGGTGTGTGGTACTTATTAGAAGCTTCTCCCTGAGAAAGGAGTTATATGAACATGATAGAGTTTGTAATTTGTAGTTTATATTTTGAAGATTTATAATTTCTTGTTTTTTTTTTGTCCTATGTATCTATCTAGTTCATTAGGGTTCTTCAATGTGTCTTGTTAGTTTGTACTTTAAAGTTTGTATATTGAAGATTTATAAAACAATCTTAGTTAAATGAAAGATATTTAAACTATCTATGTTATTATATATTATATAAATGTTAACTTGCTGAGTAAATTAGTTAATATATCAATTAATTAAAAAAATAATATAATTTGGTGTGTGTAATTTGTATTAAAAAAATATTACAAAAAATAGTGTTTTGTAACTAAAGAAAAAAAAGTTACAAAATCAAGTTACATTTTGTAACAAAATTTTATGATAGGAAAAAATATATTGTCACTAAAAATATTTTGAATATCAAAATTTGTTATCACTTTTGTAACAACTTTTGGTTTTTTGTATCAGTAAATTTTATTACAAAATATTACTTTGAATTGTTACAGTTTCATTTTTTGTTACAAAAACTTTTTGTAACGGGACGTACTGCAACGGCCCTTTTTTTTTTACAAAATCCTTTTGCTTCAAAATCTCGATTTTTTGCAATAATTTTTTTTGTTACAAATATTGCTTTTTCTTGTAGTGGTCAGTGTAGTCGATACACATCTTCCACTTTCCATTTTGCTTTCTTACTAAAACTATGTTAGCCAGCCACAATGGATACTTTACCTCTCTTATGAATCTGACTTCCAATAACACTTGCACTTGTTCTTCCACAACTTGTGTTCTTTCCGGCACGATTTTCTGATGCTTTCATTGAATAGGTCTGGAACCCAAGTAGACGGTGAGATTATGACACGTCAGGTCAAGATCTATACCAAGCATGTCGGAGGCTTTCCAGGCAAAGAGGTCAGAGATTTTTCATACAAGGTCAACAAGCTATGCTTCCAGACCTCCATCTAGGTTGGCCCTTCTATATGTTGTCTTTTTAGCACGATCTCTGATTTGCACTTCTTTTACCTTTTCTCTAGGTTGCGGGCGTAGTTCTTCCTGAGTTTGAACACCACTGAGTTCGATAGTGTTGACTTCTTTTTTGCTCGGGTTACTGACGCTGGGCATTTATCGTCAATCTAGATTTCCACAAAATAGAGTTCCATCATTGAAAGTATAGTCTAGACCAACAATTAATGCCCAGATCAAATGTTAAAATTTCAAATCAATTATAAACCAAGAGTATTTAAACTTCGGGTTGTTCTCCCTAAGACGTAATTGAAGTGTTATACGCTTTCGGTTGATAGGAGAAAAAGGGGGTTTTAAAAGCAAGAAATGAAGATTTAAAGAACTAAGTAATAAAAGAACAAAGAGATAATAAAAATTAGTAATTAATGCAAGTAAAAGGAAGAAAGATCAAAATTAGTGAAAATGCATAAAAGAAGCCTTGACTTGGAAATTGAGGGTCCAAGGAATCCTATCATTGCCATAACCACAATTATGGTAATTATCATGAGTCAACCTTGCCTAGTCAACCCCAACCATCGAGGAGTAAGTCAAGCAAGCATAATTGACCTTAATCCATAAGTCCTAGCCAACTTACCAAACTAGTTGATAAAAGGCTAGCGTCAATGGAAACAAGAGTCAATTAACTACCTAAGAATTACCACTAAATGTCAAACATTATGACTCTAGTATCCTAAGAGCTCAAACCACAAGCCAAGGTATACAAATCTACTCAAAATCTAAAGTTGGCATTTTCACAAACACCTTGTGTGCATAAAGGTAAAGTATAGAAAATTGCAAGGAAAATGATAAGACTATAACCAACTATCAATAAAACCAAGCATAAACAAGCAATCAAACATAAAGGAGGCATGAAACATAAAATTCATTGATCAAAACTTCAAGAAACACAAAATTGTAATATAAACAAAGTAACTTGAACCAAAGGAAAATTAAAGCAACTATGATGTAATTAAAGAGAAATTAAAGGGTACTTACAAAAGAGTTGATCAACATCCAAGATTAAAGCTTGCTATAAATTGCTACCATTAAAATGCAAATGGAAACTACATAAACCCTAGGAGAGCTTGCTACTCTACAACATTCCTACTCCTAATTATTATGAAATAAAACTATCTAAGTGAGCTAAAACCTAATACCTTCAAATGTGTTGATATCCCCTTTATATAGCCTTGCATTTCAGCCTTCAAGCCTTCCAAAATGGGCTAAAAGACCTTTAAATTTGCGCAGCACGCGTTTCATTTATGCAATCACGTGCAGGGACCTATGCGGACGCACAGACGTGTGCGTCCGCACACTCAGCTGAAAATTGACCTGTACGCATGCACAGGTGCTTGTGCGCACGCGCACATGGAAATTTTTGCTTGTGCATACGCACACAGGGTTGTGCGCATGCACACTTTGCTGTGTGTGCTTTTCCTTGTTTTCTTCATGTTTTCTCCCTTATACAAGCTTTCTTCCACTTTTGGCCATCCATTCTTGCCTCCAAGGTCTGAAATCACTCACAAACCATATCACGGTATCGAATGACATAAAAGTGGAATTAAAAATCACTAATCTAAGCATTAAAACCCATGTTTTCACATTTAGGATCAAAATAGGGATCAAACACAAAAGTATGCTATTTTGGTGCTTAAGTGTGAGTTCATATGCTAGAATCCATTCAAATCAAGCCAAAATATATTGAAAAATATGGACGCATCAGTTATCTTTTATATTAAGGCTTTCATTGTAACACTTTTGTGCCAACTTTTGATCTCCCTTTATGGTGGCAATCCCTTCTGCACTAGGAAACTTCACACACAGGTGAGGCATAGAGACGAATGCTGCTAGTCGATTTAAAGTGGTCTAACATATCAGGGCATTGTAAGCCTACATGATGTCGACCACAATATAGTCGACGTTTAATGTCTTTGACTTTGTGCCCTTTCCAAAGGTGGTGAAAAGGGAGATAAATCTAAGAGGTTAGATCGACATGTCCCCCAGCCCAAAGAGGTTATTTGGGTACGCCTTCAGATCTTTTTCTTCTAGTTTTTTAAAGGCGGGCTTAAATAGTATGTCCACCAAACTCCCTTGATCCACCAAAGTTCTGTGGAGATTTGTGTTGGCGACGATTATTGTTATTACCACTAGGTTGTCGTGGCTAGGTGTCACTTCTTGAGCATCTTCTTTAGTGAATGAGATGGTTATTAAATTGGGAGTTCTGCTATCTTTCTTGAATTGGTACACTTTTTTAAGATTCTTTTTCCCTGAGGATTTTGAAGAAGTTTCAAAATTAAATTTTTCTTGCTTGATTGTAATTAAAAACCTTATCGTGCGTACGCGGCTCTGGCGCACATACGCAAAGATGAAAATTTTCAAGCACTCGCGTATGCAGCAGTTAGCACGCGACGCGGACCAGTCTTTCTGTTTCGCATACTCGTGTATGCATAGGTGGCATGCGTACGCAAGATGAGTATTTTAACGCCCATGCGTACGCAGAAGGGTGTTCACATACGCGAAACTCTGCTTTTGATGAAAGTGTGTTTACGAAAATTTTTACCTTAAATTTTCCTTTTCTAAATAGAGTTTGACTTTCTCTATCTTTGCTATAACTTTTATACATGTTTGATTAAATATGAACTTTGAGGAAATAAGTTACTTTTAGACAAACTAGTGTTCATTTGTTTCAAAACTCCACATAATCTCTATCTTCTACAAAATGTTTGTTGTGCACCTTTTCTTTGAGAATGTGAAATGATTTTTGAAAAATTTTTCATTCTTTATGAGCAATTCATTTGAAAGTATTCTTAATTCTACTTGGGTCTTATGAGTTTTATCTTTGGTCTTCGACATTCTTTTTTTGTAAACCTTATATTCCTTGACTCGACTTGATTTTGTTTCAAACTACTGCACTACTTTTCCTTTTGTTATTCCTATCGGATTTCATTGATTTGGGAGCCATTCTTGAAGTTGCCAAACTAATTTTCTTTTTGGCACTCTTCATTCCTTGGACATTCTTGATTACTTGTGACCTCAATGATCCTTTCAAGCTCTTGCAAATATTGTCCTTGTCGCTTGTCCTTTTTCCTAGATCCTATATTCTTCTAACCGAACTTGAGAATTGTTTTAATGTCACGTGCGACCTTTAGGTATAGTAATACGATGTTTTAGTTCTTTAAGACATGGTTTGTAGATATCGAAGGTGAAGCGGTAAGCGTACAACATTATGAGAAGTTGTGGGAGTTTTGTTCCTTGAGAAAGAGTTTGCGGGTGTTAGGCTTATGACTGGTTATGTGGTTATGAAGTGATTGATAGAGTTAGAAAGTTGAAGTTCTGAAGTTAGTATGAGGTCTGTGCGCAGATGTTATCCTGTTTGTTTACGTGGACCTATTTTTCAAACTTTTTCCACCTAGATAGTCCCTTTGTTTTTGCAAACACCTAACTTGAACACTTGCACCTTCTTATGCTTCAGGTTTTGGTAAAATAGTAGCCCCAAGTGACATTTTTGTTTTGAACCATCTTGTAACTTTTACTTTAGACCACAACTTTTCCTTACACCTAAGTTTTAAGAGCTATCCGATATTTAGAAAATTATATATATATGCCAAGACCTCTATTTTTCTAAAGTATACAAAAGTAAAGTATTCAAAACAATTTTAGTATTTTACATATTAAGTTAATTTTCGAGGACAAAAATTTTTATAAGAGGGGTAAGATGTAAGACCCCGAATTTTGAAGAGTTATTAATAAATTATTTATTATGTATTATATTTATTTAAGACTATATTTTAGAGATTTTTATATAAAATTTGAGTAAACTCTTATTTATTATTTAGAGTTCTTATAATTGAAAAAAATAGAGGATATTTTTTATATGCCTTAATTTTAAATATTTAGACTGTTAACCTTATTTTATAAATAAAGGAGAATTAATTTACTTATCTCTAATTTTTATTAAATTAATATTTAACTGAAAATAAAATTACAAATTAGTAATTATAAAGGTATTTTAAAGATGAATATTTTGTATTTAATTTGGTTTTCTTAATTATTATTCTATCTTTTCTTTATTTTATAAAATTACATTACTATCCATATTCTATTAAAATTTCCTAAAACTACCCACAGCCTTGCCCTAACTAAACAACACTCAGCTCACCCTCTTCCTCACCAACACACGCACAGACACGGTTCTTGAGAGGGAAGAAAGAAAGAAAAGAAGAAGGGGAGGGGGTCCGAGAGGGAGGAAGAGAGCGCTGGGAAAGAGCTGTCCACGCCACCAACCAGCGTTGCCGTCAGACCGCATCCAGTTCGCCGCCACCACTGCGTCTTGCCGCATGCGCTACCGTCGTCGTCCAGGGAGCCGCCACCTCTGTTCGTTGTTGCCGTTCGCCCTCACCACGTCGCCGTCATCCTTGAGTTCACAAAGAGAGAGAGAGACTGATGGAAGGAAGTGGCATGCACGGGAGAGGAAGGAAATGCCTCTGCGCCGCCGTCGTTAACGAGCTCGGCCGCCCCATCAGTGCCGCCGCCAAGGGTTTGCCGCTGGTGAGGAGAAGACCCCGTCACGCAGGTTGTCACTGTCGCATCTTCCATTTGTCTCTACCGCTGTCGTGCCATTGAGAGGGAAGCCGTCGGGTCGCATAGAGAGAGTACGGGGAGCAGAGGAAAGAGAGGGGAGACCCGCCCCCAGCCACTGCCGCTTCTGCCGCCAGAAACCCTGCTGACGCTACCGGAAAAGTTTGCCAGTAAGGTCTTGAATATTGGGTTTCGTTTCTTTTGATTTTTCAAAAAAGTTACAATCATCGCATGTTGGTTTCAGTCACTATTGCCGGAATCTGGTCGCTGCTGCCACTTAAGGTGGCTGTCGGGGCTGCCACCAAACCGGCTCAGAGACCGTCGCTGCTTTTTGTTACTACAGTAAGTGTTTATGTTTCGAAGATCCATGCGCTAGTGTTCGATTATATTTGGTTAAAGACTTTGAGGTTTGGTAACGTAGGTTTGAGTTCTGATGTTGCATGTCGCGTAAGTGTTGCTGTGGCTGCTGTGCCGTTCCTTTTATTCCAGTAAGTGTCTCTATCTCGGAATCCTCGCCATTAGTTTTCCATTATGTGTTTTGAGATTTTCAGTGATATTAATGTTTTTTGGAATTAGAAATTGAGTTTTCATGTTGCGATTGAGGCTGTTTCTGCTATTGAGAGGAAAGGAATTCCTTGACCCGTTAGGATTATGGTTTCAACTTATCGAGGTAGGGGACTTTTTAAGAAAACTAAACTTCATATTTCGGAGTTGTTATATATAGATATTTATATGAGAAATATACTTTTAGTGATTGTATAAGTCTTATGTATTGTTTGTTGTCTTGGATGGATGTGAATGCTTGGTTTGATTGGATTATTGTTTGGTTTTGTGAAATGGACTGTTTTGAAATATTTCTTTAAAGTTATTTCTTCTAAAATTTTGAAATTGAGTTTAATCCGTTGGAAATTGATTTGAGTTTTAATCGGTTTTATTGAAAAATGAAAATGATATGCACTTTTGGAAATCATCTTGATAAGTTGGGACCCGGAAAGGGTGGTAGAGTCCAAGTTTTAGGGGAAGTACTGTCGAAATTTCTATAAAATCCGATACTTTATTTTAAATATTTGGAAAATTATGAATTTAAGGCATTTACCATTTTAATTGGAGAATTGTGAATTTAAGACTTTTATTATCTTTACCTGAATTAATTATGAAAGTGATAAAATTACATTTTGAAAAGGGTTTATGTTTTTTAATTTGACTTGAAGATTTAATTTGGAGGAGTTTTAGTGACTTTGAAAGAACTTGAATTTCGTTTGACAAATCTCATTTTTTTTTGACATTTAAGGAAAGATTTGAAGTATTCCTTGAATTCTGGTTTAGCAAAACTGAAAGGATTTCTGAGCCATTATAAATGTTTCAGATTTTAACATGGGTTGAAATTGGTTTGGTTGAAGTAAAAGAAATGGTTTTAAAAATGTGTTCGGAGTAATTGATTACACGACTCGGTTTGCCTTAAACTCTATTTTTAGTTATTCAAATTAAGAAGCTAAGGTTTCAAAGATTTTGAAGGAATTCGAGGAAATGAGTTAGGTTATTCTCCCCTAAAGTCTTAAGACTCTGCTGAGAAATTTTATTACCAAATCCTATGTTATGATGAACGATTTTTGAATCTTTCAGAAGGGATTTTTAATTTGGCATGGTTTCGAGTTGTTTGGGAGTTTTAGAAGGATGTTATGGAAATGTGGCTTGTTTTGAAAAAGGAAATTTACTTTTGAGAAATGTGGCTTATAAGCTTGAAATGATTTGAGAAAAGAGGATTTTTGAAGTTAAGATAGAGTTAAATTTGATTTTGGTTTTTTAAAGAAAAGTGATTTGAGGAGAAAGTGATATATGGTAGAAATGATGTTTTTGACTTGATATGAATTGTTAATGAATTGCGGAAATGATGATGAATGAATATGTCGCTTTTGCACTTTTTTTATCTGAGATACGAGTTTTCCTGGGTAAAGTACCGTGGCTTGCCACCACGTGTTCTAAGTTGAGACTCAATACTCTGTTGACCCTACATCGTAAGGGTGACCGGACACGTATAAATTCCCGGGAATGGTAACTCCCATTTAGTAAAGTTTATATATGATTGTATGAATTATGAATGATAAGAGAAAAAGCTATGCATAGACTCATGAGGATGCACGACAAGGGACAGTCCAGGGTTTAGCAGCCGGACTTGTCGGGTTGGCTTGATAACCGACAGATGAAACTCATCAGCCATAGGACATGCATTCATCATATGCATCTATGTGACATTGTTTGGGTGTGCATATTGTACTTGGTTTGCCTATGTAAATAATTAAGTTTAATTGCTAAATGCTCTACTCGAAGTAACTGCTTGATTGTGCTTGAACCTTCTTACTTGTGTTTGTGACTGAAACTTGGTTGGATTGTGGTGGATTGACTGTTGTTTGAATTGTTTAGGCCTGGAGCCATGGTTGATTATGGGATGGGCCGAAGGCCGTGTTTGGTTTGTGTTTTTGGTTTAGAAAAGTATGAAAAACTAAACTGGTTCAACATAGATTTAATAAACATATGCTTGGAACAGCTTGGTCATTCATACTGTTTAAGAAAGACCTTTAAAAAGGCTTTTGGATTTTTGAAGAATTAACAGTTTCCTCTTTTAAAAAGGATTTGGAGTTTTAAAATTGAATCTTTGGTTTTAAAAAGATGCATAAGGCGGTTATTAATTACTGTACTTTAAAAAGAGTTTTATTTTCACGCATCCTATTATAGTAATTCTCTAACTCCATAGTGGGAACCAGCGAGGACGATGTTCTCACTCCCCTACAGGTCTTTTCTTTTTTAGGTTATGGACGACAAAGTTCGGAGGAATTTGTAATGTAAGTATGGATGTAAGTTTTGAAAAATACGATTTATGTTTTAAGCAGACTCATGTTTTAGTATTAAATATTTTAAGAGTCATCGTAATACCTGAGCTATCCAAGTGGGGTAGCCGAAAGCGTGACATCTTGATAGTTAGGGTGTTATAGGGGAGGCTCTCTAAGTCGAAAATTTTTCTCCATGTTGATGTATTTTTTTTACTACTCTTGTACTCCATACAAGGAAGTTGGGTGTCGCTTAGATATGGATTGAGAGAACGACCCTTCTTTAAAGCCATTAATTAATCCTGTTATCACTGCTTCAGTAGGCAAGTTTTGTATTTCCAAGCAAGCTTTACTGAATCTCTCCATATAGTCTCGAAGCATCTCTCCAACCTCCTATTTAACTCTTAGCAGGCTTGAAGCGTGCTTCACTTTGTCCTTCTGTATTGAAAATCGGGTAAGGAACTTCCTTTCCAGGTCATCAAAGCAGGTTACCGACCTGGAGGGTAGGTTATCGAACCACTTCATAGCAGCTTTGATCAAAGTTGTCGGGAAGGCTTTGCAACGAGTCGCATCAGAGGCCTCGGCTAGGCACATCCTGCTCTTAAAATTGTTGAGGTGGTACCTCGGATCGGTTGTTCCGTCGTAGAGATCAATGTTGGGAGTTTTGAAATTTCTGGGAATCCTAGCTCGTATGATCTCTTCAACAAATAGATCCTCTCCTCCTAGAGGACTTTCCTCCCGATCTACCTGATTGCTCCGTCTTCAGAGATCGGCCTCCAGCCTTAAGAGCTTTTTCTCTAGCTCTTTTTGTTGTCATACCTCCCTTCGCAATTTCTATTCTCCTTCTCGTTGTCGTTCAGCTTCCAGTTTGAGTTATTCTAGTCACCCACGGTGCCCATGAACTAACCCTAGTATTTCTGTTGGATGGGGTGGTTCTTCGTCCTCGGGTGGGTGAACCTCTAAATGAATCTGCCGGGGTTGAGGTCCTTCCCCTGGGTGGGCATTCAGGTAATGCTAGCATCAAGTCGTCATGGTGGTGATCTGGCTCCAACTCAGACACTATATGACCGTCTTCGTAGTGATTGTCCGCCATACGCTGATGTAGACTTCCAGGTCTCCGACAACGGCGCCATGTTTCGAGGATTACCTGAAATGATGATTTGGGCCTGAACGAAAGGTCCAGACTCCTTATAAAGCAGCGTCCGACTTGTTCTGGTGCCAAGGTGCCATCGTCCGAGTTTCTAGTGAAGAGGTGAGGGGTGGTACCTACAAGAGACTCCGATACTTAAGTTAGTAAGGGATTTGAGCAGGTTTTTAATAGGTTGGGACTTGAATATACCTGAGAGGTATCAGTGTATTTGTAGTAGAATAGATAACTACCTTTTTGGAGTAGTTCCACCTTTGTTAGTGGATAACCGTTCCCTTTATTTTGGGAGTTTATTGGGATCTATCTTTTAGGTGAGATAGAAATAGTAGGAGAGATTTGGAGAGGTAGTTAATTATTTAGATAAGTAAGGCTGGACCTCCTTGCCATGTCCGACCTCTTAAGAGGTCAGATAACTAGAAGAGGCTATCCTTAGTTGGCCTTTATCCTTAATAGGCCTAACTTTGTTGAATCATGGTATGAACATGTCTTATTTTGTTATATTATTTTTAAATTTCGATGTCCTTCTGGTTATAATTCAAAATTCTTTTTTCTTCCAAAAAAAATTATTCTTTTCATTCTTTTTATTTTTTACTTTTATATTTATATGTAAAATTTATCATTGAATTACTGATTATATTCTTAATTTATAAAAATATTATCACTTTTTCTCTCTTAATTTATTAAGAATTGGTTAATTTATAATATTAAATTTATTTTAAATATTATTGGATACCCCAGAATACTAAATTTTGATATTAAAATAATACTACTCATCATCTAATTTGCTCAGCGAATTACAAATTTACAACATATTTAGTGAATTAATTTTTTTTATTGGTGTTTTTTTGTCAGATTTTTTTGTTGAGTTTAGTTTTACTTATCATTTGGTGAAGTAGCGACTGTCAATCCTCTTATGGTCGGGCTAGTTATGGGTTTATTACTTTATTTAACATAAATGAAACGGGGCTACACAACTTACACATGTATGAGAACTGAGAAGGAAAAAAAAAGACATGGAAAGAAAATAAGGCATATTGTAGGTTCATTTAATTTGATATGTGGTTCCAAATAATTGAGCTTTTCCTTTCAAGAATCCAATTTGACTGGTCCTACATCTCCCGCACGGGTGGTGGAAATCATATCCTAAACAGCGAAATTAAATACGGTCCATATTAATCGCCATTTCAAATTTAATATTTAGATATATGTCTATAATTAACAAATTATAAAGAATATTTTGTTAATGGTTGTAAATATATCTAACTTAACATTTCATGAACATAACAAGAATTTTATTTTCGTGTTAAAATAGCGATCATAAAAATGTATTATACCTGATTAAAGAAAAGTACGACGTTGAAGCTAAGTCTTAGCTTGAATAAACAGTAGTCAATTAACTTTGTCATTTTTTTTTTCTTTCTTTCTTGTTACTTGGAATGAAAACAATTATCTATAAAAAATTTTGTTGACTGATTATTTAATCAGTTATCAGTAGTGAAGCAGATATAGAATTATAGATATAAACCGAAAACTAATTATTAATTTGTTTATAGGACCACGCGATATATACCACTATCAATGTGGCTTGCTAAACCTGCATGCGTTTTGCAAAATTGTAAAGAACTGATTTACCCTTGTGCGTAGGTCGCAAAGACTTACTAAGCACTGAACAAAAGAGTTAAATTAAATCCAATACTTTAACGAATTTATAGACCAAATATAGAACTAAATGACAAAAATTTATCAATTACTGATTAGTTTGGATTGACTTTTAAAAAATATTATTTTTTATATTTTTTAAAAAAAATTTTAGTAAACAAANTATTGTTAATTTTAAAAAAATAAAAAATTTACTTTCTTAATAAAAATACCTTTTTAAAAGATGTATTTAAATAAATTTTAAATTAAATAAAAGTATTTTATTTTTTAAAAAATTATTTTTTTTCACTAAAAATACTAATCCAAACCAATACATAGTGCTAATGCAGTAATGGGAATTGAGAAAGGCAAAATAATATGAAAAGGTGTAGAATTGAAATTGTATTAATGTATGTATAAAATTCAATGGTGAAAAATATGAGTAAATGAATTATAGAATGATATTGAAGTGTAAGAAAATTATCTAGAAAGGGACAATGACTCCCAAGTCAATTGTTTGTAGGGGCAATGGTAGGTACGATTCGGTATTTCTACTCGAAATTTTAATTTTTTAGGATTGTGAATCTTCTAAGGCCCCAGGTAGTGATGGGTACAATATGAATATCATCAAACAATCTAGAAGGAAATTGGGTAGGAGTTCACTGCAGTGGTGATGGGGTTATTCCAAAGTGCTAAGCTACCAACTAATGCGAATGTCACATGGGTAACACTAGCTCCGAAATTTGTGGGTGCCAAGGAGATCAAGGACTGTTGGCCAATTAACATATTGGGGTGTGTGTATAAGGTAATTTTGAAGGTTCTGGTGAGAAGAATGAGATCAGTTATGCTGGGATTCGTAGGAAAGACACAGAGTGCTTTTGTAAAGGATAGAAAAATTCATGATGGCGCCCTCATTGACTGTGAGACGGTTCAGTGGCTCAAGACGTGAAGAAAGAAGGCGGCATTTATCAAGCTAGACTATCAGAAAGCATATGATATAGTTAGATGGAGTTTTGTGGATATTGTGCTACAGAAGATAGGTTTTGGACAAAGATGGAGGAATTGGATGAAGGATTGCGTCAGTACGGCCACTATGTTAGTCTTGGTTAATGGGTCACCATCAAAGCCGTTCAAAATGGAGAGGGGCCTAAGACAAGGTGATCTACTATCTCCTCTTTTGTTTGTTCTTATGGTCGATGTATTGCATAGGATGTTAGGGGAAGCCGTAAGGAATGGTCGCATTGTTCTATTACTGGTTGGGAGAGATCATATTGAACTGTCACATCTTCAATACGCGAATAATACTATTTTTATTTAATTTGGCCTCCGGAGACAGAGACAATTGTGAATTATAAGAGGCTATTTCGTTGTTTTAAGCTGATGTCTGGTCATCAATTTTGATAAGTCAAATTTGATCTCAGTTAATTGTGAGCAGGAGTGGGTGGTGCATGTGTATGGCCTTCTGGGTTGTAAGCAAGTTGTATTACCTGTTATATACCTCGGAATTTCTTTAGGAGCAAATACGTAGTTGGTGAAGACTTGGAAACGGATCAGATAGGGTGGAAGAGAAGCTCATCTTATGGAAAGCGAAGGTTCTAAGCAAAGCAGGTAAGTTAGTGCTCATCAAATCGATGCTGAATAGCCTACCGATCTATTACCTTAGTCTGTACAAGATGCCGAAGGCAATCGCTGACAAGTTGATTGCATTACAGAGGAGATTTATATGGTATAAAGAGGATGGTAGCTATGGTATACCTCTAGTTAAGTAGGAGGTGGTTCAGGCACCGAAAAAGGCTGGGGGTTTGGGGGTTGGGGATGTAGTGATCATGAACACAGCGCTTTTGTTTAGGTGGTGGTGGCGATTTTCAAAGGAGGACTGTCTTTTGTGGAAGGAGATTGTTTGTTCTTGTAACAATATAAACCCGAATGTGATGTTAACAAATCAGACTGTATCGGTAACAGGGGGACCCATGGAAAGACATCTGTTGGTTGAATATAGAAGAACAATAGGTGAAAGAAAAAATTATTAGTGGGATGGCGATGGAAGTAGGCAATGGAAGAAGAACTCTTTTTTTTTTGGAAGATAACTGGGTTCAAGGTGGTCCTCTGAAGATTTTCAAGACTCTTCTCTATTTCAAACCAACAAGGATCTGTGATAGGAGACTGTGGGTTTTTGGATGGCTTAGAGTGGAAATGCAATTTTCATTGGAGAAGAGAGTTATTCCAATGAGAGTTGGAACTTGTTCATCAACTTCATGACAGGTTAAGGCCAGTGAGACTACAACTGATAGAGAGGATAATGTTGTTTGGAAATTTGATACTAAAGGTGTTTTTTCTACTAACTCTTTTGTGCAGGTGTTGCAATTGGAGACTCTTTCGGAAGAGGTTACGAGTTACAGTTTCACAAGTTCAATTTGGAGAGGGTTGGTACCTCCCAAAATTGAGCTTTTTGAATGGTTTGTTATAGTTGGTAGGGTAAATACTAAAGAGATGTTGACTAGATTAGGCATTATTAATCCGAATGATAGTATATGTGTGTTGGAATTTGTCCATCATTTATTTCTCTTTTGTGAGTTTATTTGGCAGGTGTGGTACATATGGTTGAGGTATTTTGATAGAGTTTGAACTATCCCTGGAACCGTTAAAGAATTTTTGAGAGTTGGACTGCCATGCCTCATAGAAAGGTGGAGCATAAGATGTGGCTGATTGGATTTTTTGCAGTGATTTGCAACATATGGTTGAAACGTAATGACAGAATTTTCAACAATAAAGAAGCAGGTGTTGAGATCATCCAAAGAATGACATTTTTGACCTACAAAAAATGGATTGGTATTGATCCTTTTGATTGTTGATGACAATGCCGGAAATGACAAGGGATTGATTCTTAGTGTTGGGTTTGGTTTGTTTGTTACTCCATTTTAGTATGAATAACTTTCTTTGTTTCAAAAAAAATATATTATTATTAATTAATTATATCAAAAAAAATTTTGATAAATGAAAATATTCAATTTAATTAATTAGTCTTTGATAACTGAATCAAATTGCGCTTTGAATATACTTGTTTTCTTCATTGAATTGATGCCCACAAACGGTTTCCAGGCTCTGAAGAATTGGTCCACTACTAGGGTTGAGAGTATAGGGCATTTCCGTCAACACGGTCCAAAAAAATAACGACCATGCAAACCCCCAGAGTTTCTCTGTTCCTCGTAACTGACTCCCCAATTAACTAACAAGCTTAATTACTGAGTCCACAACCTCTCACGGGTTGCCACGTAGCTAGAGTGATGCCTTTATATATAAACGAGACAGTAACCTAATTCGCTAGTTTTACAGTTACCATCAAAACATATATTACATACTTTTACGTATACGTACATATATACGATACGATGGCGACCGTAGCTGCTGCTCCTCCCGTTCCTACTACTACCAACAATAACACCGAAACCCACAAGAAGAACAGGATTCAGGTTTCCAACACAAAGAAACCTCTTTTCTTTTATGTTAATCTCGCTAAGGTACACACTTTCTTCTTTAGTTAATTACTTTCACTTTAATTAATTAATTACTTACTACTTAATTATTGAAATTTTACTTTTCTCATTTTGTTTTATATGCTATGATCGATGATGGGATGGGATAGGTGAGTCTACTCGAAATAAGAAGAAAAAAAATAAACCAAACATTTACCCTTCAAGAGAATTGGGGCATATTCTAATTATAATTGAGTTGATTGATGTCGAACCACCTAAATTTTGTCTAGTGAACTCTTTTTATACAAAACGGCTGTGCTCAAAACGGCTTGTATTTATATTCACTCATATTTAAAAAAATGTGTTAATACATAATAATTAAATGTGATTACTCACATAAAGATGTCTTCATATAAAGAAGATAGCTAAGATATTAACACATGTTATGTTAAATAATTTAATTAAATATAACAAATCATCTAACCATTCTCAATTATTATTTTTACTTTAAAATATCTCTATTGAATAGTCACCATTAAATTTTTGTTAGTTTAGAATAATTAAGTATATATATATATATACTATGTGCATACTAAAATTCAGTGATCAAATTAATTATCATATTATTATATATATTATTTAACTTATTTTTAATATATATTTTATATTTCACTATATATTTCACAACATGGATGAAGATGTATATATGTCGCCCCACTTATCTTTGTGCGTGTAATAATGTCACGTTGTTCTAAACTTTTGATTGAACCATCTTCACTAATTTGAATTATCCATTTAGCTAAATCTAATCAAATTCTTGGTTAAAATGGTGCTGTGAGTAAATCTCGCACACTGTCTAGAAAAACAATGTTTAATCTAGATAGCCTTATTAGTCAGTTAATTTTAATGATTAATTAAGGTGCAATTATTATAAATATTGTTGTTTGATGCAGAGGTACATACAGCAGCACGATGAGGTTGAGCTCTCTGCTCTTGGAATGGGTACCGCTGTTCACTCAAAATTATTATATTTTTTTTTCATTCATTATTACTTAGTTATTAATTAACTAGTTTCTGACATCCTTTAACTAATTATAGCGCTGGCAGCTTTTGTTATCTCTTAAGTGTTGTTATTGCCTATTATTAGTTTGAAGTAGTATCACTTGAATTCATGGGAATAATTAACATTGGTGATATAGCATCCAAATATTTCTCAATCTATTAAAAAAATGTTATGTTTGCACAGCTATAACTACAGTTGTCACAATAGCTGAGATTTTGAAGAACAATGGACTTGCCACTGAAAAGAGTAAGTCTCATAATTTATTATTACATTTTAATTTTGGTTATATACATGTAGTTGTGCTAATCAATTTAATAATCTTGGGATGATTCAGAAGTTTTGACCTCAACAGTTGGCATGAAAGATGAGAACAAAGGTCGTCTGGTCCAGAAGGCAAAGGTTAGTTTCAAAAGGAGTGGATCTTCAATTTGCTCAATGGCCAAAATTGCAAAGAACATATTTGTCTTTCGAAAACAAAAAAAATAATGATGTCTCAATAAAAAAAAAGTTTATCTTGTATGATTTTAAAATAGGGGTAACCAATTATAACTTTTTCCCATAAAAATTTCCTACATGTACAAAAGAACTAAATGTGTCACATTTTACTCTTTAATTGATAGAGACAAATTGATCCAATAAATAATTCATAAGAGATGAATCTGTTAAAATTGATTATATGAATTAAAGGACATCGTACTAAAATTTACTGAGTTTTATCAAATCTCTTATAGGGTAGCCAAATAAGTTATCAATTTTGTCAATTACATAAAATAATCAAGTTGTAAAATTTTTTTTCTTTCGAAGAATCAAAAACAAACACACCCATATTAAGTTCAAAATTTTCCTGGGTGATTTATATATTCTTGTTGGTATTTGTAGATTGAGATTGTGCTGGGGAAATCTGAGAAATTTGATAACCTGATGGTTGCTGCCAACACAAGTGAATCACATCAACCAGCTGGTAATGATGACAAGAAATGACAAATATATATATATATATATATAGAGAGAGAGAGAGAGAGAGAGAGAGAGAGAGAAAGAGAAGAGAGAGAGGAGAAGAGCCATGTCAATGTGCAAGTACTTGTAGCCAAATATATGTCTGATTCTTTTTGTACTGGGTATTATTATTTTTCTTTTTTCTGCATCCATAGTAGAAGTAAATAGGGGGAGTAGATTTTATAGATAACTATTGCTTCAATTAAAAAGGGTCGTGAAGCTGCATATTTTCCATTATCACCTTTAAATTTATTTTCCCTTCACTGCACATATATGACGATAATGATCATTATTACATGATTCTTTTAATGATTTGTTATCTCAGATTCTTTGTTAGTCTCGTTTAGATATTCCATATTCCATCTGCTATACAATATCAATTATTTTTAGATAATACGAAAACATAATCATAACAATGAAATGCAACCATTTGCAACAAAGGTCAATTGCTTGGTCTCTGACTCCAACAGTTTAACATTTGCACTTTGCTTGTAATACCAAATTCTCATCTTTCAATCAAATTTAACACTTTAACATGACAAAAAGAACTTTAACACCGGTAATACAATGACTCGGAACACGGAAAATCGATTTTAAATGGTTGGAACTGATTTTTAAGCTCAAAACTGATTTTATTTTATTTTATTGTTTTTCTTTTTAAAGAAGAAAAAAAGCATACGAGACAAGTTGCCCTTCTACTTTGTTGTTCTTGAGTTTAAACCAAATTCAAGTAAGTAAAATAAATCAAGAGAAACTAGCTTAATAAATAAGCAAGGGATGAGACAAAGCAACTTAAATATTCCATCAACTTTTGTGGTATATAAATTCCCAACTTGGCTATTAGATCCCTTCAACCATATGTATCTCAATTTATATTTGCAACATTATCTCTATGACAAGGAAATACTGCTTGACATTTGGGCAAATCAACTTCACCTATTAATTACATGTAATATTGTCTATGTGCAGTATTGTAATAAAAATGTGACGACATCTAAAAGGGATGCATTGCACTATATCCTTTATGCATAATATTTCCAAAATTATGTACATATAAACTATAATTACTTTGGATTGATTAAGCAACTTCTTTGCCATTACGCCATGAGTTTATATAATGTGCTACATGGCGTCATGGTTGCAGGCATTCAGCAATATTGGTGCCTTCAAAAGGAGTTAATTTTAATTTTTCATAAAAAAAATAAGCTTTTGCAAGTTCAAAATCATAACCTGAAGTGTCCAAAATCCCTTGGGACCCTAGGCATATCATAAGTTGCTGATATTCATACACTTGTAAACACCTCCAGATGCTTACTTCAAAAGAAGGAAACCAATAACATTAAAAATTCTCATCACATAAAACTAAAACCATACATGTGTAAGATCAGAGGTAGAAGAAGGCTGTTGAAAATGAGATGATTCAAATCCGAATACACTATTGAATAATACTCTAATTATTGAGTTTTCTAATTATTGAGTATATACATAGAAAGTTTCAGAAATAAATTAATTCACATTAATGTCAATTAAATAAAACACATCATTTACTTGCCAATTTACTAAGCTCCCAATCCTAAGAAAACACTAATGCAACAAGAGAGAATAAACCTCAGATGGGAGCTGCACATGTGGTTCTAAAGTGGCCTGTTTGATTGCAACGACTACAATGCACCACACGCTTGACACGGCCGCGGTCCTCCGCACGAACTCGCTTCTTCCTTGGTCGTCCAGGTGGTCTGAGTGATTTAGGAGGGTTAATGACAACTTCAAGAACGTTGGTTGCATTGGGATCCCCTTCAGACAATTCCTTCCACAAAGACTTATCAGGAATTGGGTGAATGGTTTGGGAATATGTCTTCCGGTATGTTGCAATTGTAAAACAGCTCTCCGTGAATCTGTGGACATTCTGCCTGCAGGAAAGAAGTGCTGCCACTGCATGCGCACAGGGCAAACCATAGAGCTGCCAACCACGACAAAGACAGCAACGATTCCTAATATCAACTATATTCGTTCCTTCATGAGATATAACTTCAAATTCAGCTTCGTTTGCACGAAGAACCTGATATGTACGAGCATGTTCAAGAGCCTCTGCAACACGTCTCTCAGCAGAAGGTACAAGTATTGATGTCCACTGCATGCTGGTCTCTCGCCGTTCATTAAACCAAGTCATTAGCTGCCTTCTGATGCATTCCATCATTTGAATTATGGGAAGCCCGGATGCCTCCAATATCCAAGTGTTCAAAGATTCAACAATATTAGCTGTCAAATGACCAAACCTTTGCCCCTCAAAATATGCGGTAGCCCACAGTCGGGGGGGAATTCTTCGAATCCAATATGCAGCATCTTGTGATATCTCTTCGATCTCCAGAACTTTTGCTTCGAATTCAATCACAGTAAGTGCATTGGCTGCTTCCCATAACAGATTAACAAGCAAGGTGTTATTAAATTCCTTCCGAAAGCTGTCACTCAAGTGACGCATACAAAATCCATGGAATGCTGTGGGAAAATTGGCTTCAACGCCATCAACAATTCCCTTCTGTCTGTTAGACAGAATTGTAAGCCTTGGCATGTTTTCAGTGTTAATCTCAAGCAGGTTGTGAAGTTCAGACAGAAACCACATCCAATTATCATCATTCTCCTCATCAACGACACCAAATGCCAAAGGAAAGAGGGCACCGTCACCATCAAATCCAGTAGCAAGAAGTAAGGTACCGAGATACTTGCTTTTTAAATATGTTCTATCAAGCCCCAAGAGTGGCCGACAAGCATTTAAAAAGCCATATATACAAGCTTGAAAGGAAATAAAGAGACGTTGGAAGCAATTCTCAGTGGGACTTCCATAAACAGATGCAATACTGCCGGGGTTTGTGCGTTTCAATTGTTCGCAGTATTGTGGAAGCAATCTATACCCTTCTTCGAAAGAACCACGCATTGCAGCCATGATACGCTCCTTGCCTCTCCATGCCTGCTTGTAAGATAAGGTGATACCATGAACCCTATGGATCTCTTCCAATATTTCCTTTGGCTTGCAATTAGGGTTTTCTTTCAGCCTTTGCTCCACAGAGTTAGCGACCCACTGAACTGAGGCTTGTTGATGGCCAAGATGAGCGATTCCTCCACATGTATGATTCTCATGGATGGTCCTAATGGTAAATGTTGGAACCCCTGGGAGCTTGGCCGCATGAATGCGCCAAGGACAGCCTTCACTTGCACATTTAGCAGTAAAGCGGGTCTTGTCGGATTTTATGGTTTGCATCTCAAAGTGCAAAGCAATTGCTGCATCCCTCAATGCCCTTCGACAACTCTTCACATCAGGGAATTCTTGCCCGACTGAGAGTTCATAAGTGGGATTTACAGCAACTACACGAGCCTGAATTACAGGAGTAGATAGCATAAGCTGGGACTGTTCAATATCCATATGATCGGCAGATTCAATGCCCATTTCCGTGTTCTGAACCACAGTCAGGGCTGTGTTCTCATCAAATTCCTGGTTCTCAGAAACGGTCAAATCATTGTTCTCTGATAGTACCAATTCATGGTTATGCTCAGGAAGGGGTAACTCCCGGTCATCATGCTCAGGTTTGTGATCCATGGAGAGTTCATGCTCATGCCCATAACTGTGACCATGCTCGCCTTCTTGATCATGGGTCTGTCCCATCTCCAACCCATGGTCTTGGTCGTGGGCATTTTCCAGACCAAGTTCATGATCATGACTTTGCCCCAGATCCATGTGATGCTCATGGGCAGGCCCCAGTTCCAATGCATGATTCTGGCTCAGGTCCATATTATGATCATGGCCCATCACTAATTGCTGGTCATGGCCAATTGCTAAGTTATGATTTTGACCAAGCATCAAATCTCGATTAGTCATTAACGATATCAATGATTACTGCACAAAGTATAACAAGGGCCGAGACACTGCCTGCAAGATCCTGTAGATACTATGGAAAAGTCAGATATACCATATCAACCATATGTCCAGAAACATTAAAATTCCTGAATTGCATGCATCACAAGAAAGCTACAACAGGAACAAAGTGTAGATAATTCATATAACCGTGACACACAGAATACCAAACATGTTAGGTGAGATCTGTAGGCAGAAGATGTAGCAAACAAATAGAAGGGCAGGTAATGCAGTATCAATTACACAAATGAACATATTTTTCTTTCCTTTCTTCAAGTACTCCCACCTTCTGTACATATTAATTGGACAGTTTCATTTTGGTGGTATGTACATGCAACAGAATCATGTGAATTTTCTAAGAAAACACAGCAAATAAATTGCTCCAATAATTAAAGATTACAGTTAAACATACAAACATGAAAGAGGAGCTAGCCAAAGTTAGCAGGTTATACTACTATCACACATTATAAATCATAAATTGCATAATGCAAAATCTGCTAATTACAGATTTACAATTGCACAGCCGGAATTTCAAACCCACACATCCATGCCCAAATAGACTCGATATCCATCCACAAACATTCCATTCACACTTCAGTTACTTTATAAATTTTGCCAGAAACTGAGATTAAAGTCACCACTCTCCAAGGGGAAAGAAAAAGGCACCGAGCTTGACTTAAAATCTCCGATTAACTATAATTAAGTAAACCTGTAAACAGAAGTTAATTATACTTAAGAAAAAGGCGGACAGTTAATAACACTTTGAAAAAAAAATAATAAACTTTCATAAAGCACAACACAAGCGGAATTGAATTGATTGTCAAAACGTACAACTCGGTAAAAACACAAGACACAATAAGATAACCATTATACATATAAAGAGTAGTTCGATAACAATAAGAATAACAGTGAAACTACCTGAAAGCTTTCACCTTTTTCCAGAAACACGAACACGAAGTGAAGAATGTTGAGAAAGGCACTACAAGAAGGATTCGGAGAACTAGGAAACGGATCAGATAAAGAACATGGGTTTTGCAATGGAAGGAGGAAGAAGAAGAGGAGGAGGGATTTGAAAAGGGAGGTTTAAAAAGGGGAGAAATTTGGCGGGGAAGAAGTGGAGAAAATCGGAATTTAGGGTGAAAAAGGTAAGGAGAGGAGAGGAAGAATTGGAATTAGAAGGGTAGCAGAGGGATCGGCTTCTCAGGGTTGAGAAGGGAAATACAGGTTTGAGGCTAACCACACAACGAGGGTATTTACGTCAAAGGACTTTGGTTTCCGGAACACTGTGACTCTATTGCCCATCCCCCTTTAATTTAACCCTCTTTTTTTATTTTTTATTTTCACAATATGAATTCACTT
The DNA here is from genome assembly GCF_000817695.3 of Arachis duranensis. Classification (NCBI taxonomy): domain Eukaryota; kingdom Viridiplantae; phylum Streptophyta; class Magnoliopsida; order Fabales; family Fabaceae; genus Arachis; species Arachis duranensis. The sequence continues at coordinate 62,594,580 of NC_029780.3, read as the reverse complement.
ATTAATATAATCTAATGTGGTAGGAGATTACGGGATTTATACTAAAAAGATATCTTCATTCATAATGTTGTTGTTAGTTTGCTAAAAAAGATTTTATTTTCCGTTTCAATTGATATGAATGGATAATTTAAAATATACTAATTATTTTATTCGATTTTGATATTTGTATAATTTTTGAAATGCACGCAGTAATTTCAGCTGTAATTTAAAAGCACTCTAAATTTATATAAAAGTTTTATAGATATTAATTAAAAAAGTTTAATATAAACATTAAATTATGTATTTAAATTAAATTTTAATATACTAACAATATAAAAAAATTTATTTAATTATCTAATCAAATTTGATTTTTAAGTAATAAAATTAAAAATTAATTATTTTTATTAATGTAATAATATACCATTAGTCTTTTTAATCAAACTTAGACTTTCATTCATTTCATGTAACAGAATGGTTACAATAGTCCAAATTTGGACAACTAATAAGAAAGCAAAATAAAAAAAATCCACTCTATTTTTAAAACAAACTAGTGTATAAATTCGAGCCCAATACGAAAAAATTCATAAAAATAAAAAATATTTATATTTTTAAATATTTAAATGAAACACTAAAACAACTACTATTATAAAAAGTTTATAAATTTATTATCAAAATAAAAGTTTAACTTAAAAATAGTGAGTAATCATCATTTTACACTTTTTTGAAGTGAAATAATTATTCATTGATTTTAATATAGAATTTAAAATAAAATCAAAATATTCACATTAAAATCCTATTTTTTTTAAAGACTTCTCTATAAAAAATCATTGATAGTTGAATTTATAGACATTCCTACGTGATTCATGAGTAAAATTTTTAAACCTCTCTTGCTTTTAAAACAAACTATTATTAATTGTCATAGCAAAAGATATTATTATAGGGAACTGTCTTCATTGAAATTTAGCTGGGCCGATTTTATTTGTTGGTATCATATTCATTTTTAGAATTAAAGCAATATGACCAACGTTGTTACCCGTTAAGACTTCACATTCTATAACATGATTTTCAAGTTTCCTAATTTGTAGCCTTGTACCGTTACAAAGACCACTAGATTGGTCAATATTTCTCAGTAACATCACCAGAACACCAATCTTGAGTATTAATTTATGTGGAGAAAAACCAAAGCAATTTATGATATTCAATAATTCAGGATCATAAATATATAGTTGACTCTCCATATTCCCTTCATCCACACAAATTAAATCCAAACTAAGATATAATTTTTCTCCTCCAGGGATGATAGCCATTAGATGGTTGTTGACCTCTTCAACGATGTTCAGTGTGGAAGCCAGTATAGTTCTTGCTTTGAAAAAATTCTTTGAAGGCATGTTTTTCAAAATATTTGGATAAAAAAATGAATAAACTAATCAAATGTCTGGTCCGAAGTAGGAAAAACAATATCTTCTGGAAGACATATCTCAGATTCACCATTTATATTGTCACTTATTAGATCATTACCAACTTTCAATAATCACTCACCAAATTACTTTGTCTCATTTTAATTTGAAGTAGTTGTCCCTACAGAAAGTCTCATATTTTTTATTAGTTTGAGCACCTCACAAAACTTCCAAAGGTAAGATGAATTCACAGTTGAATGAATGATATCTTGTCTCGATCCTCGTAGAATGATAAGAAAGATTTCTTTAAAGTCTCCACCTAGTACAACCACTTTTTTTCTAAAGGATAAATCTTTGTTATACATTGGAGAAAACTTCATGATATCACCCAAGATTTATTAAGTACTTCATAGCAGTACCTATTAATCATTAGAGCCTCAACCTAAATTATAAGTTTGGCTTTCAACAACAGCATTGCTTGAGGGAAACCAAGTTTGATGTTACATACAGAATCCTCAATTATATTCAGTGGTATTTTGAACCTTGAGTGTGCCATTCTTCCATTGGGAAGAAGTAAAGATACAATTCCACTTGAAGCAATGCTTAATACAATATCATCCATTGAATGAATTTTAGCAGACATAAAGTTTTAGAGAAATGTTATTCCAATACCCCCATGACTATACACAAAGAAAAAACCCTTCCTCACAATATAAAATTGTAACAATTTTATCGAATGCATGTTTCTGTTTAGGTGTTACGATGGCCAACATGTCTGAGGCAATTTTCTTTAACTCATCCCTGTTAAAGTTTAGTTCTTTCCTGATAACCCTTTCGGTTAACAAAGAACTATCAACTTCAGTTGCTAAAGGCATAGGAGGATAGTCTTCTAATATTTTACCATAGGAATGTAAGATCTTGTCTGTATCTATTAAGCACAACTGCTTAATCTCATCATCTGACATGGTTAACTCTGCATATTATACGATACTGTAAAAGTTCAATTAATTTAAAAATTAACAATAACGAAGAACTTTTATAATTGCAATTAATAAAAACTCACTCCTCATGTTCATCATGGTTCTTTGTCAATACAAAATATCATCTAAGAGCAAGGTTTTGAGAACCAGCTGGTCATTAAACCACTCTAGTCACTGGTTTACTGGTTTATTAGTTCAACCGGTCTAATCATGGTTCAACTGAAAAAATCATTTTAAATAAAATAATAAATAAACTATAATAAAAATCCTAAAATATAATTATAGTCTAATATAAATCTTAAAATATCTTACAAATTTAAAACACTACAGCAAGAATTTCAAATTTATCAGCATTTCATGGTTTCAGGATTCACTTCTCATAAATTACAATGCAGCAGATTATGTACACACTACTATTACACTGATCATTTACAAACTCAAACATTTTTGAATTCACTAAAGGAAAATTAAGCCAACCACCACCTCTTAGTATCATTGGTTTAGTACAATATCTGCAAAGAATTCGCCCTAAGATCCCTAAAACTCATGAGATAGTAACTACAAACAGTAAGATGTACAAGAAATCCATCGCCATTCTATTCAGGCAGGGATCTTCATGCACCAATGAAAACATCAAGATTATGGAATAGTATAACAAATTTCAAAAACATCATTTCATGTAACACTGCGCAAATTTCACCACCAAAAAGAAAAATTCACATTGACCAATCATGATAAACTTCCGATCTCTTTGATTCTCACAATAGCAATAGCAACAGCATCAGATTTCGCAATCAATTATCCAAAAACTAAATCAAATCAATTACAGAGTAAATTAATTGCAAGAACCTTCTGTACAACCATATTTTTCATAGAGCAAACAGAAAATCAAATTCGAGCAAACACCACACAAATTAAAACAACCAACAAATCAGTTTACCCAAGCATCTTGCAGAATGACATACAAAAATTGAAAAAGTATATGAAATGAGAGAGTATGGAACTCACAGGAGATGCAGTAGACAAGCCAGTCATGCACCAAAATATCTTGAATTCTCAAAGGAGGTAGAAGAAAGAATCGGATCTGGCAGGGTGCAGATACCCTAGCGCCTCGGGTTCTCAAATCGAATTAGGAACGAGGGAAGCCCTAGAATCGGAAACTGAGGCGACAAGACGATGATGCTCAGGACGAAGATGATGGAGGATGGACACCGAGCAAGGAAGAAGAGAGCAAAGTGCGAACAGGGAGTTGAGGATAGGATGAAGAGAGAAGCCTCGGACAACCACGGATGGCGGCAATAACTCACTCACTCCGTTCGGTGGTGGTGGAGGCTAGCTAGTTTTTCTCTCTGAGTTGAGAAGAACCACAGTTAGAAACGAAAGGGGGAGGGGTACAAGTTGTGGGTTTGGAACAGGGGAAGGAGGAGGCCGCAGAGACACTGACAACCGCGGACGGCAGTGGCGGTTCCATTAAAGAAGCAGGCTTTTAGTTTGGGACTTTGGGGAACCTTAGGGCTTGCTGGTGAATGTGTATCGAAGGAAGGGTGTGAGGGGGAGGGACCAGGTGAGAGACTCATGTGGGGTGGGAAATTTTTCTTTTAAATAACAAAAATGTTTCACAAGAACCGGTCGGCTCCCAGTTTGGTCCAACCGGCCAGTTACCGACCGGTTCAGTAGTTTCTAAGCGATTTGGAAACTGATAGTTTTAGGAGGAGGATCGGATCGTTTTCCACGCCAGTTTCTGATTGAACCGATTCGACCGGTCGATCCGGTCTGATTTTCAGAACATTATCTGAGAGTTCGTGCCAACATCTATCCCAGACATGTTCTAGTCTTGAGATATTTTTGGATGTTAGTAGAGTGACAAACAACCTCCTAATGTATGATCATCAGGCCCACGAGCTTGCTTCCTTAATTGCATCCATGAATTCTCTGTCATCTTACAAGAGTCCAAGAGCGAAGCATGCATCTCTATAAGTAGCATGAATTATCCCTCATACTGTTCTTATATCTTGAAAATTCATACATCCTCTTTGAGTATTTGATGAAAGAGATTTATGCCAATTCGAAATTTCTCAATAAAAGAATCACTTCAATGATAGCATAGTCCAAACCGGTAATTAAAATCCAAACATCAAATGAAGTCACGTGTCATGACTTGTGCGTACGCACAGGTGTGTGCATACGCACACTTGCTAAAAAGCTTCAAACTCTATTTCTTCATGAATTCTTCACTTTTACATGCTTTTTCTTCATTCATTCAATCCAATCTTTGCCTTCCAAACATTAAATCACTCAACAAACACATCAAGGCATCGAATGGGATTAAAAGTGAATAAAATTTAGCAATTATAAGGCCTAAAAAGTATGTTTTCACTTTTAGGCACAATTTAGGAAGAAATCATGAACATATGCTATTTCAATGGATAAATATGAGAAAAGTCAATGAAATCCACTCAAATAAAGAAAATAAGTACCATGAAATATGGATTCATCACATTCCCACACTTAAACAATAGCATGTACCCATGCTATACTCAAGAAGGATACAAGAAAGGGGTACCAATATTTATTAAATGCAAGTAAACTACCTATATGCAATCTATCTAAATGAAAATGCAACTACTTAGTTATAATAAATCAATTTTCAAGAGAGCATCTATAAATGTAAGGGCTAAAGCAATCACAACCAAGTCAAATCCCCAATTGAATTGAGTTATTGAAAAGAATTTACAACTTGCAAGATAAGAAATAATAACTGGTGAAAACATAGAATTGAGCAATTGAACCCCTCACCAGATGTGTTTACGCTCTAAACGCTCTAGTGTCTAGGGTTGATTCACTCAATTCTCCTCTAATCATGCTTTCCAAGATTTGATTAACCTAGGCTCTCACCTAACCTACAACCTATTTAACTCCAATAAAAAACCTAACTACCCATTCTTCACTTTTTCACATACTCATGCATTGCCTTTTTTTTATCACAACACATATGCTTTATTGTTATTACTTTGCTTTGGGGCACTTTGTCTCCTTTTTATTGCTTTCTTTTTTTCTTTTCTTTTCTTTTTTTTATATATAGCATAATATATACAAGAGAGACTGATGCATATGGTTCAATATTTAGTGCATGAGTATGTACCCAATTCCCAAGATCTTAAAAAAAATACTAAAATACACTTTTATCTCTACCAATGTTTCCAAACTTTTTCACACTTAAATGTTACACACTCTCACTATCCTAAGCTAATCAAAGATCTAAATAAGGGACATTTATTGTTTTGCACTTAAGGGTAGTAATGTTCTAAAATTAAGAACAAAAGGGGATTAAAATAGGATCAAAGTTGGTTAACAAAGGAAGATAAAAGGGTAGGCTATTTAGGCAAGTGAGCTAAATGAAATGATGGTCTCAATCGTATAAATGCATATATACTTCAAACAATGGACATAAAGAATCAAACAAATCAAAGATTGCAATCATAAAAAGAGAATAACACACACAAGAATGAAATTAGTGGTTATATGATGTAACCACACAATTAGGCTCAAAATTCACATGCTTATGTGTTCTTAGCTCAAAAACATGTTCCACAATACATTACAAGCAAGTTTCAATGAAACAAATATAGACTCAAATTAATTAGGATATCAATGCCCTATTAAGAATTTTTTCTTGGAAAATTTCAATATTTTGACTATGCTTATTATACATGTATATATGAAAAGAAATGCAATAACAAAGAAGAATGCAATTAAAGATCTAGAATATATACAAACTAAGAAAAATAAAATGTGAAAGTGCTTGGGATTAGAATTTGTCACCCAAGATTGCCGATCAGTTAGATGACCTCCCCACACTTAAAGGTTTGCACCGTTGGTGCGCGTGTACGCAAAAGCCACACTATTTCGTATAGCAGCAGTACCAGCAAGTACACTGGGTCGTCTAAGTAATACCTGAGCGAGTTAGGGTCAATCCCACGAGGATTGTGGCTTGAAGCAAGCTATGATTGTCTTGCAGGTCTTAGTCAGGCGAAATCAGAAGGTTGTTGGATAGAGGAAACTATTCATAATTTGTATTTGTAAAACAAGTGTTTCAGTGATAGGAATAGAGTTGACAGTTGGGGTTGCTTTGTCTTTCTAAACTAACTCTGGTACTATTGTCTTCTTTGCTTGTGAATGATCTTCTTCTATGACAGGATGTAAGTGATCAAAGCCATTGCCTGTGGTCATTGATCTCCTATGCTACAGAATGAACACAGCCATGGCCAATGGCCGTGGTATTCAATCTGACAAAGGGTGAAACGTATAGCAGTCTATTCTCTTGGTGATCCTACTCAAAATGTCACACACAAGGTTGAATCTTCCGGATCAGAGAATACTGCTTCTTTGGATTCTAGCCTATACCACGCAGACCCTAATCTTCCCGAAAATTGGCTGAACTAGTGTCTCGAGAAGTCCCCAACAAAATTGTGGATTAACCATTTGAGAGATGTATAAACATAGCTGTTGGCTCATGCTTTTCTTCCAGGTATTCACACGAACCCAAGTACACGTGGGTGTTTGTCAAGCATGTTCATCTTAATGTGATGAATAGAGCTAATTGATTAGATCATCCTATTCACCATGATGAAGATCGGATATACATCTTAAAGATAGATCAAACCCGGATCGAAGAAGAAACAATAGTACTTTTATTAATTCATACGACTCAGCAGGGCTCCTCCCCTCAACCTAGGAGGTTTAGAAACTCATACTGAAAGTAAAATTCAGAAGAAAAACAAAAATAATGTGTATCCTCCAAAAGAGGTCTCTCATGACATTGTGTAAAATAACTCTTAAATAATAAACAGATAACTAGTAAGGGTAAAACAGTCTATTTAGTGCTAAAATCCACTTCTGGAGCCCACTTTGTGAGTGTTTGGGCTGAGCTTTGGTGAGATCCATGTGTAATGAGGCCTTTAGGGCATGAAACACTGGCTACGAGGTCCTTTCTGGGCCTTTGGACACTGGGCTCTCCTTTTTGAGAGCTGGATGCCTGGAAGGAGGCAGAAAACTGGCATTGGATGCCAGTTTTGGGCCTTCTAATCCAAAGAAAAGTATAAAATATTATATATTATTGGAAATCTTTGGAAGTAAGCTTTCCATAGTCATTGAGAGTGCTCCATTTGGACTTTTGTAGCTCTAGAAAAGCTCATCCAAATGCAGGTAGGTCAGATCTGGACAGCATCTGTAGTGCTTTTTCTGTCTCTGAATCAGACTTCTGCTCCATCTCCTCAATTTTAGGCAGAAATTACCTGAAATAGCCAAAAAACACAAAAACTCATAGTAGAATCCAAAAATATGAATTTAACACTAAAACATATAAAAACTCAATAAAAACAAAATAGAAACTACTAAAAACTATATGAAAATGATATTAAAAAGTGTATAAAATATCCACTCATCACAACACCAAACTTAAACTATTGCTTGTCCCCAAGAAACTAAAAACACAGTAGGATAGAAAAGAAAATTAAGATACAATAAATTTCTACGTTTCAAATGAAGCATAGTAAAAATCAGATGAGCGGGACTTAGTAGCTTTTTGCTTCTGAATAGTTTTGGCATCTCACTATCCATTAAAACTTAGAGATGTTGGCATTTTTAGGAGCTTAGAATCCAGATGATATTATTGACTCTCCTAGTTAAGCTTATTTTGATTCTTGAGCATAGCTTTTTGAGTCTTGGCCGTGACCCTAAGCACTCTGTTTTTCAGTATTACCACTGGTGCACGGAATTGTGATACACAACTCCGATACAACTAACTAGCAAGTGCACTGGGTCGTCCAATTAATACCTTACATGAGTAAGGGTCGATCCCACGGAGATTGTTGGCTTGAAGCAATCTATGGTTATCTTGTAAACCTTAGTAAGGAGATTAATAATGAAAAGAGTTTTGTTTGTAAACAGTAAAAGAACATGAAATGAATAATACTTGTTATGCAGTAATGGAGAACAGGTTGAGGTTTTGGAGATGCTCTGTCTTCTGAATCTCTGCTTTCCTACTGTTGTCTTCTTCACGCACGCAAGGCTCCTTCCATGGCAAGCTGTATGTTGGTGGATCACTGTTGTCAATGGCTACCATCCGTCCTCTCAGTGAAAATGGTCCAACTACGGGTTCCATAGGGCTAATCATCTGTCAATTCTCACTCGTGCTGGAATAGGATCCATTGATCCTTTTGCATACTGTCACTGCGCTCAACATTTGTGAGCTGGAAGCTCGTCACAGTCACCCCTTTCCAGATCCTACTCAGAATACCACAGACAAGGTTTAGACTTTTCGGATCTCAAGAGTGCTGCCAATTGATTCTAGCTTATACCTCGAAGATTCTGGTTTCACGGATTTGAATACTTTATTGTCAGGAGAGGCAATCAAACTCATGAACCAGAAACCCAAGAGATACACACTCAATCTAAGGTAGAACGGAAGTGGTTGTCAGGCACGCGTTCATAAGTTGAGAATGGTGATGAGTGTCACGAATCATCGCATTCATCATGTTGAAGTGCGAATGAATATCTTAGAATAGAAACAAGCGTGATTGAATAGAAAACAGAAATAATTGCATTAATCCATCGAGACACAGCAGAGCTCCTCAAATCCAACCATGGGGTTTAGAGGCTCATGCCGTAGAAGATACAAATTCAGATGTAAAATTTCATGAGGTACAAAATAAATCTCTAAAAGTAGTTTTTATACTAAACTAGTAACCTAAGTTTATAGAAAATGAGTAAACTAAGATAGATAGTGCAAAAATCCACTTCCAGGGCCCACTTAGTGTGTGTTTGGGCTGAGCATTGAAGCTTTCACGTAAATAGGCTATTCCTGGAGTTAAACGCCAACTTTGGTGCCAGTTTGGGCGTTTAACTCCAACTTTTATGCCAGTTCTGGCGTTTAACACGAGAAAAGGGTAAAAAGCTGGCATTTAAACGCCAGTTTGTACTATCAAATCTCGGAAAAATTATGGACTATTATACATTGCTGGAAAGTCCAAGATGTCTACTTTCCAACACAATTGAGAGCACGCCAATTGAGCTTCTGTAGCTCCAGAAAAGCCATTTCGCGTGCAGGAGTGTCAGAATCCAACAGCATCTGCAATGCTTTTTCAGCCTCTGAATCAGATTTTTGCTCAGGTCCCTCATGCCGTAGAAGATACAAATTCAGATGTAAAATTTCATGAGGTACAAAATAAATCTCTAAAAGTAGTTTTTATACTAAATTAGTAACCTAAGTTTATAGAAAATGAGTAAACTAAGATAGATAGTGCAGAAATCCACTTCCAGGGCCCACTTGGTGTGTGTTTGGGCTGAGCATTGAAGCTTTCACGTGCATAGGCTATTCCTGGAGTTAAACGCCAACTTTGGTGCCAGTTTGGACGTTTAACTCCAACTTTTATGCCAGTTCTGGCGTTTAACGCCAGAAAAGGGTAAAGAGCTGGCGTTTAAACGCCAGTTTGTGCTATCAAATCTCGGAGAAATTATGGAGTATTATACATTGCTGGAAAGCCCAAGATGTCTACTTTCCAAAACAATTGAGAGCACGCCAATTGAGCTTCTGTAGCTCCAAAAAAGCCATTTCGCGTGTAGAAGGGTCAGAATCCAACAACATCTGCAATCCTTTTTCAGCCTCTGAAACAGATTTTTGCTCAGGTCCCTCAATTTTAGCTAGAAAATACCTGAAATCACAGAAAAACACAAAAACTCATGGTAAGGTCCAAAAATTTGATTTTTGCATAAAAACTAATAAAAATATACTAAAAAGTAACTAAAGCATACTAAAAACTACATGAAAATACCACCAAAAAGCGTATAAAATATCCGCTCATCATAACACCAAACTTAAACTGTTGCTTGTCCTCAAGCAACTAGATAAATAAAATAGGATAGAAAGAAAATCAAGAGGTAATACATCTCAGAGTTTTAAGTGAAGCTCATATTCTAATGAAATGAGCGGGGCTAGTAGCGTTTTGCTCCTGAACAGTTTTATCATCTCATTTTATCCTTTGAAGCTCAGAATGATTGGCATCCATAGGAACTCAGAATTCGGATAGTGTTATTGATTCTCATTAGTTTAATATGTTGATTCTTGAACATAGCTACTTTATGAATCTTGGCTGTGACCCCAAGCATCTTGTTTTCCAGTAATACTATAGGATACATAAATGCCACAGACACATAACTGGGTGAACCTTTGAGATTGTGACTCAGCTTTGCTAGAGTCCCCAATTAGAGGTGCCCAGAGTTCTTAGGCACACTCTTTTGCTTTGGATCATGACTTTAACCACTCAGTCTCAAGCGTTTCACTTGGACCTTCATGAGACAAGCACATGGTAAGGGATAGCTTGATTTAGCCACTAAGGCCAGGATTTTATTCCTTTGGCCCCTCTTATCCATTAATGCTCAAAGTCTTGGATCCTTTTTACCCTTGCCTTTTGGTTCAAAGGGCTATTGGATTTTTCTTTGCTTTTTCTTTATTTTTTGTTTTTTTTGCAAGCTTTGTATTTTTCATTGCTTTTTCTTACTTTAAGAATCAATTTTATGATTTTTCAGATTATCAATAACATTTCTATTTCTTTTCATCATTCTTTCAAGAGCCAACAATTTTAACATTCAAAAACTTCACTATAAAAAATATGCACTGTTCAAGCATTCATTCAGAAGACAAAAAGTGTTGCGACCACATAAAAATAATTAGAATTTTTCTTATTGAAAACTTGAAACAATTGCCTCCTTATTCTAAAGAAAATCTACTATTTTATTCATGTTTAGTGATGATGAGAGGAATAAATTATAGCTTACTTGGAGATAATAAAAATAAAAATAAAAATAAAGACCCTAATTACTAATACTCATGTAATTCTAAAGATAGGTTTCTAATAATAAAAGTTATCATAGGTTTAAGATTAGGACTCAACAACCTTTATCTTGTGAGATGGATGCTCCTTCAATATGTGGGATGTCTGGTCCCTCAAGGGAGAGCTTCTGGCGCTTCAGCTCCTGTAGCTCACGTCGTTGCTTTTCTTGTTCCTTAAGCAGTTTGCAGAGCATGCTATTTTGATTTTGCTGTTCTTCTTTAAGTTGCTACTTGCAGCTTGGTGACAGATGCTTCTAGGCGGGCCCAGTAGTCAATTTGAGGGATTTCTGGGAGGAATTCCTGCGCCCTCCTTTTGATGGAGTTGTCGTGCACTTGTTGTCCCTCCATTGACTTTTTGGTGATTAGATGCTCGACTGAGATAAACTCATCTACTCCCATCTTTACCCCAGCATCTTTACATAGCAGAGAGATTAAGCTTGGGTAAGCCAATTTGTCTTCAGCGGAGTTCTTATTTGCAATTGTGTAAATCTCACAAGAAATCAGATGATGAATCTCCACTTTGTTTCCCAGCATAATGCAATGAATCATCACTGCTCTTTTGATATTGACCTCAGAGCGGTTGCTAGTGGGTAGTATAGAATGCCCAATGAAGTCCAACCAGCCCCAAGCGACTGGTTTGAGATCTCCTCTCTTGAGTTGGTTTGGGACACCTTTTGAGTTGGTTATCCATTTAGTTCCAAGGAGGCATATGTCCTCCAGAAATCTTTTATCAATGGGCGTTTTTCTAAACTCCCAGGATGCTGCAACTCTGGCGTTTAACGCCCAGAAAGGTATCTTTACTGGCGTTAAACGCCCAAAATGGTACCCATTCTGGCGTTTAACGCCCAAAATGCCTCTTTCTGGCGTTTTCGAGCCAGTGAGCTCTTTTTTTTGCTTTGTGCTCTGAATCCTTCTGTAATTCTGTGAACTTCTGCATTTTGACAATTAACCTTAAAGATAATTTATATCAAACTCCTTTAATTATTATTTAAATAACAAGAACCTTTGCTAATGACTGGGTTGCCTCCCAGCAAGCGCTTCTTTATTGTCTTTAGCTGGACCTTTAATGAGCTTTAGTCTAGTCTCAGTTTTGAGCATTCTTGCTCAATATTGCTTTCAAGATAATTTTTGACTCTATGTCCATTAACAATGAACTTATTGTCAGAGTCAATATCCTGAAGCTCTACATATCCATATGGTGACACACTTGTGATTACATATGGTCCCCTTCACCGGGATTTTAATTTTCCAGGGAACAATCTGAGCCTAGAGTTAAACAGCAGAACCTTTTGTCCTGGCTCAAAGACTCTGGATGATAGTTTCTTGTCATGCCCCCTTTTTGCTTTCTCTTTGTAAATTTTTACATTTTCGAAAGTATTGAGTCTAAGTTCCTCTAGCTCATTCAACTGGAGCAATCTTTTCTTTCCAGCTAACTTGGCATCAAGGTTTAGGAATCTGGTTACCTAGTAGGCCTTGTGTTCCAGTTCCACTGGTAGGTGACAGGCTTTTCCATACACAAGCTGGTATAGAGAGGTCCCTATAGGAGTTTTGAATGCAGTTCTGTATGCCCATAGAGCATCATCCAGACTCCTTGCCCAATCCTTTCTACGAGTATTTACAGTCCGTTCCAGGATTCGTTTTTGTTCTCTGTTTGAGACTTCAGCCTACCCATTTGTCTGTGGATAATATGGAGTTGCCACTTTGTGGTTAATTTCATATCGGATTAGAGCAGAGTCAAGCTGTTTATTGCAGAAATGAGTTCCTCCATCACTGATTAGTATTCTGGGGACACCAAATCTGCTAAAGATATGCTTCTGAAGGAACATCAGCACTGTCTTAGTATCATTAGTGGGTGTTGCAATTACCTCCACCCATTTAGATACATAGTCTATTGCCACCAGAACATAAGTGTTTGAGTATGATGGTGGGAAAGGCCCCATGAAGTCAATACCCTATACGTCAAATAACTCAATCTCTAAGATCCCTTGCTAAGGCATGGCATAACCATGAGGCAGATTACCAGCTCTTTGGCAGCTGTCACAGCTACGTACAAACTTTCGGGAGTCTCTATAGAGAGTAGGCCAGTAGAAACCACATTGGAAGACTCTTGTGGCTGTTCGCTCACTTCCGAAATGTCGTCCATATTGTGATCCATAGCAATGCCATAGGATCCTCTGTGCCTCTTCTCTGGGCACACACCTATGGATTTTTCCGTCTGCACCTCTCTTAAAGAGATATGGTTCATCGCACAAGTAGTACTTTGCATCAGTAACTAATTTTTTTGTTTGCTGCCTGCTGTACTCTTTGGGTATGAATCTTACCGCTTTATAGTTTGCAACGTCTGCAAACCACGGTACTTCCTAAATGGCAAAGAGTTGCTCATCCGGGAAGGTTTCAGAGATCTCAGTAGAGGGGAGGGACGCGCCTTCTACTGGTTCTATTCGGGACAGGTGATCTACTACTTGGTTCTCTATCCCATTTCTGTCTCTTATTTCTATATCAAACTCTTACAGAAGCAACACCCATCTTATGAGCCTGGGTTTTAAATCCTGCTTTGTGAGTAGATATTTAAGAGCAGCATGGTCAGCGTACACAATCACTTTTGATCCTACCAAATAGGATCTGAACTTGCAAATGGCATAAACCACTGCAAGCAATTCCTTTTCTGTGGTTGTGTAATTTTTTTGCGCATCATTTAAAACACGGCTGGCATAGTAAATGATGTGCAGAAGCTTGTCATGCTTCTGTCCCAATACTGCACCAATGGCATGGTCACTGGCGTCACACATGAGTTTAAATGGTAATGTCCATTCTGGTGCAGAAATGACTGGTGTTGTGACCAGCTTAGCTTTCAGAGTCTCAAACGCCTGCAGATTGCTTAGAGGTTTTGCAATTTTTGAAAAATCCTTTATAAACCTCCTATAGAATCCTACATGTCCCAGAAAACTTCTGATTGCCTTAACATTGGCAGGTGGTGGTAATTTTTCAATTACCTCTACCTTAGCTTGATCCACCTCTATTCCCTTGTTCAAAATTTTGTGCCCAAGGACAATTCCTTCAGTCACCATAAAGTGACATTTCTCCCAGTTTAAAACCAGGTTAGTCTCTTAGCACCTTTTCAGAACAAGTGCTAGATGGTCAAGACAGGAGCTAAATGAGTCTCCAAATACTGAGAAGTCATCCATGAAGACTTCCAGAAATTTTTCTACCATATCAAAGAAAATAGAGAGCATGCATCTCTGAAAGGTTGCAGGTGCATTACACAGACCAAATAGCATCCTTCTGTAGGCAAATACTCCAGATGGACATATGAATGCTGTTTTTTCTTAATCCTGAGGATCTACTGCAATTTGGTTGTAACCTGAATAGCCATCCAAAAAGCAGTAGTAATCATGACCTGCTAGTCTTTCTAGCATCTGGTCTATGAATGGTAAAGGAAAATGATCCTTTCTGGTGGCTGTATTGAGTCTTCTGTAGTCAATACACATACGCCACCCTGTAACTGTTCTTTTAGGAACCAGTTCATTTTTTTCATTGTGAACAACTATCATGCCACTCTTCTTGGGGACTACTTGTACAGGGCTTACCCAGGGGCTATCAGAAATAGGATAAATGATCACAGCCTCTAGTAATTTAGTGACCTCTTTCTGCACCACCTCCTTCATGGCTGGATTCAGCTGCCTTTGTGGTTGAACCACTGGCTTGGCATCATCCTTCAATAGGATCTTGTGCATGCATATGGCTGGGCTAATGCCCTTAAGATCACTTATGGACCATCCAAGAGCTGTCTTGTATGTCCTTAGCACTTGAATTAGTGCTTTCTCTTCCTGTGGCTCTAAGGTAGAGCTTATGATTACAGGAAAAATGTTACTTTCTCCCAGAAATTCATATTTCAGGGATGGTGGTTGTGGTTTGAGCTCGGGTTTAGGAGGCTTCTCCCCTTCCTGAGGAGTTTTCAGAGGTTTTTCTGTTTTCTTTGGTTCCTCCTGATCGAGCTGAACATCTTTAAAGATGTCCTCTAGCTCTTTTTCGAGACTCTCAGTCATATTAACTTCTTTCACCAGGGAGTCAATAATATCAACTCTCATGCAATTTTTTATGTGTCTGGATGTTGCATAGCTTTGACAGCATTCAGCTTAAACTCATCCTCATTGACTCTCAAGGTCACCTCCCCTTTTTGGACATCAATGAGGGTTCATCCAGTTGCTAGGAAAGGTCTTCCTAGAATGAGAGTTGCACTCTTGTGCTCCTCCATTTCCAGCACTACAAAGTTAGTGGGAAAGGCAAATGGCCCAACCTTAACAACCATGTCCTCAATTACGCCTGATGGATATTTAATGGAGCCATCAGCAAGTTGGAGGCATATTCGAGTTGGTTTGACTTCTTCAGTCAAGCCAAGCTTTCTGATAGTGGATGCAGGTATTAGGTTGATACTTGCCCCAAGATCACATAGAGCTGTCTTGGTACAAGTACCCTCTAATGTGCATGGTATCATAAAGCTTCCAGGATCTTTAAGCTTCTCTGGTAAGTTTTTCAGAATGACTGCACTGCATTCTTCGGTGAGGAAAACTTTTTCAGTTTATCTCCAATCCTTCTTATGACTTAAGATCTCTTTCATGAACATAGCATAAGAGGGTATTTGCTTAAGTGCCTCTGCAAACGGAATCTTGATTTCAAAAGTCCTGAGATAGTCTGCAAAGTAGACAAATTGTTTATCCGGTTCCACTTGGTGGAGTTTCTGAGGATAAGGCATCTTGGCTTTATATTCCTCAACCTTAGTTGCTGCAGGTTTATTTCCTACAGAGGTGGTTGGAGAAGCCTTCTTAGAGGGGTTACTATCAGCACTTGCAAGTGTCTGATCCCTCATTGGCGTTTGAATGCCAGGACTGGGGGTGGATGGGCATTTAATGTCAGATTTTCCCCATTTTCTGGCGTTTGAACGCCATAACTGGACATGGACTGGGCGTTTAACGCCAGTTTTTCCCCTTTTCTGGCGTTTGAACGCCAGAAGTGGGCATCCACTGGGCGTTTAACGCCAATTCTTTATCCTTTTCTGGCATTTGAACGCCAGAAGTATTTCTCTCTGGGCTCTTACTGTCCTCAAAGGGATTTTGGGCAGTGATTTGCTCATCCTCTGTCAATTGTTCCTTTCTTGGCTTTTTGCTGCTTTGAGTTGAGGTATTTAATGTCTTCCCACTCCTTAAATGAACAGCTTGGCACTCTTCTGTTATCTGTTTGGATAACTGCTATTTTGTCTGATTTAATTATTTTTCCATATTCTGGTTAGCATCTTTGGTTTCTTGTAGCATTTTTTTGAATTCTGCTAGCTGTTTTGTTAGAAAACATAATTGATGATTGAGTTCAGCAACTTGTTCTGGAGGACTAAGTTCAATGGATACTGCCTTAGCCTCTTCTTTCATGGAGGACTCACTACTTAAGCACAGATGCTGATTTCTAGCAACTGTATCTATGAGCTCTTGAGCTTCTTCAATTATTTTTCTCATGTGTATAGATCCACTAGTTGAGTGGTCTAGAGATATCTGGGCTTTTTCTGTAAGCCTATAGTAAAAGATGTTTAACTGCACCAACTCGAAAAACATTTCAGAGGGACACTTCCTTAGCATCTCTCTGTACCTCTCCCAGGCATCATAGAGAGATTCGTCATCCTCTTGTATAAAACCCTTGGATGTCCAGCCTTAGCTGTGTCATCCTTTTTAGAGGAAAATATTGATTCAAGAATTTGTCTGACAACTGTTTTCATGTTCTTATGCTGGCTTTGGGTTGGTTATTTAACCACCTCTTAGCTTGGTCTTTTACAACAAATGGAAACAGAAATAATCTGCAGACATTCTGATCTACTTCCTTATCACGTACTGTGTCAGCAATTTGTAAGAACTGTGCCAAAAACTCAATAGGTTCTTCTTGTGGAAGACCGGAATACTGGCAATTTTGTGGCCCATGATAATGAGCTGAGGATTTAGCTCAAAAGTGTTAGCTTTTATAGGGGTATACAGATACTAATCCCGTATAAAGCAGTAATGGGGTTAGTATATGACCCCAGAGTCCTTCTGGATTGTTCATTTCCACTTAGGTCCATAATGGAGAAAGGAAGATGATGTGGATTGGAGATAGAAATATTATATTTATTATTTAAATATTTTTTTGTTTTTTTTGAAAACCGAAAATAGAAGAATATAAAATAAAATAAATGAAAGTTTTTGGGTGAGGATTTTCGAAAAAAGAAGAGAGAAAAAATTGAAAAAGAATTTGTTTTGAAAAAGGTTTAAGAAGATAATTTTAAAAATTGAAAATTTGACTTGACTAACAAAAAACTACCAAATTTTGAAAATTTTGACTAAATCAACTCAAGGAATTCGAAAATTATGAATGAATAAAGGAAAAGATATTTTTTTGATTTTTTTGAATTTAATGAGGAAAGAGAAAAATAATAAAAAGACACAAGACTTAAAATTTTTAGATCTAATGCTCCTTATTTCCGAAAATTTGAAGGGAAAACACCAAGGAACACCAAACTTAAAAATTTTAAGATCAAAACACACAAAAAAGACTCTAGAACACTTTGAAGAATCACAAGAACAACAAGAACATAAAGAGAACACCAAGAACACTTTTTGAAAAAATTTTAAGGTAATAACAACACAAGAAACACCAAACATAAAAATTTTTATACTCTAGACACTAATAATTCGAAAATACACAGGAAAAACAAGGAAAGACACCAAAAAAGAAAATTCAAAGATCAAACAAGGAAAATAAACAAAAACAACTTGAAAAATTGAAAGAAAATAACCACATGCAATTGACACCAAACTTAAAACATGAAACTAAACTCAAAGAAAATTAAAGATTAATAAAGAAAATTGATATTTTTGAAAAAAAATTTTGAAAAGAAAATAAAAGACTCTAAACCAAAAAGACAAATTTTTCCTAATCTAAGTAACAAGATGAACCGTCAGTTGTCCAAACTTGAACAATCCACAGCAACGGCGCTGATGAGCGGATAATTTATACGCTTTTTGGCATTGTTTTTAGGTAGTTTTTAGTACGATCTAGTTACTTTTAGGGATGTTTTCATTAGTTTTTATTCTAAATTCACATTTTTGGAATTTACTATGAGTTTGTGTATTTTTCTGTGATTTCAGGTATTTTCTGGCTGAAATTGAGGGACCTGAGCAAAACTCTGATAGGAGGCTGACAAAGGACTGCTGATGTTGTTGGAATCTGACCTCCCTGCACTCAAAATGGATTTTCTGGAGCTACAGAACTCCAAATGGTGCGCTCTCAACGGCGTTGGAAAGTATACATCCAGAGCTTTCTAATAGTCCATACTTTATTCGTAATTAGACGACGTAAACTGGCGTTCAACGCCAGTTCCATGCTGCATTCTGGAGTCAAACGCCAGAAACACATCACGAACCAAAGTTGAACTCCCAAAACACATTACAACTTGGCGTTCAACTCCAAGAGAAGCCTCAGCTCGTGGATAGATCAAGCTCAGCCCAAGCACACACTAAGTGGGCCCCGGAAGTTAATTTATGTATCAATTACTTACTTCTGTAAACCCTAGTAGCTAGTTTAGTATAAATAGAACCTTTTACTAGTTTATTAGACGTCTTGGACTATCTAGTTTTTTTTGACCATTCGGTCTTTCATGGGGGCTGGCCATTCGGCCATGCCTGGACGTTCATCACTTATGTATTTTCAACGGTGGAGTTTCTGCACACCATAGATTAAGGGTGTGGAGCTCTGCTGTACCTCGATTTTCAATGCAATTACTACTATTTTCTATTCAATTCGACTTATTCCTATTCTAAGATATTCGTTGCACTTAAACATGATGAATGTGATGATCCGTGACACTCATCATCATTCTCACCTATGAACGCGTGACTGACAACCACTTCCGTTCTACCTTAGACCAGGCGCATATCTCTTGGATTCCTTAACAAGAATCTTCGTGGTATAAGCTAGAATTGATGGCAGCATTCATGGGAATCCGAAAAGTCTAACTTTGTCTGTGGTATTCCAAGTAGGATTCCAGAATTGAATGACTGTGATGAGTTTCAAACTCGCGATTGTTGGGCGTGATGACAAAGGCAAAAAAATCAAGGGATTCTATTCCAACATGATCGAGAATCGACAGATGATTAGCCGTGCTGTGACAGAGAATTTGGACCATTTTCACTGAGAGGATGGGATATAGCCATTGACAACAGTGATTCCCTACATATAGCTTGCTATAGAAAGGAGTGACAAAGATTGGACAAAAGCAGTAGAAAAGCAGAGATTCAGAAGGAACACATCATCTCCATGCACCTATCTGAAATTCCCACCATTGAATTATATGAGTAACTATTTTCTATTTATTTATTATTATTATTCGAAAAACCAATAATCTCTTAAATTAGTTAAATCCGCCTGATTGGGATTTACAAGATGACCATAGCTTGCTTCATACCAACAATCTCTGTGGGATCGACCCTTACTCACGTAAGGTATTACTTGGACGACCCAGTACACTTGCTGGTTAGTTGTGCGGAGTTGTGACAAAGTGTGATTTATGTTTGAGAGCTCCAAGTCTTTGGAGCCATTGTTAATGATCACAATTTCGTCCACCAGGCGCCAAAAACTTGTTGCATGGAATTGTGATACACACTCCGACACAACTAAACAACAAGTGCACTGTGTCGTCCAAGTAATACCTTACGTGAGTAAGGGTCGATCCCACGGAGATTGTAGGCTTGTAGCAATCTATGGTTATCTTGTAAACTTTAGTCAGGAGATTAATAATGAAAAGAGTTTTGTTTGTAAACAGTAAAAGAACATGAAATGAATAATACTTGTTATGCAGTAATGGAGAATAGGTTGAGGTTTTGGAGATGCTCTGTCTTCTGAATCTCTGCTTTCCTACTGTTGTCTTCTTCACGCACGCAAAGCTCCTTCCATGGCAAGCTGTATGTTGATGGATCAATGTTGTCAATGGCTACCATCCGTCCTCTCAGTGAAAATGGTCCAACTACGGGTTTCGTAGGGCTAATCATCTGTCGGTTCTCACTCGTGTTGGAATAGGATCCATTGATCATTTTGCACACTGTCACTGTGCCTAACATTTGAGAGTTTGAAGCTCGTCACAGTCACCCCTTCCCAGATCCTACTCGGAATACCACAGACAAGGTTTAGACTTTCTGGATCTCAAGAGTGTTTCTAATTGATTCTAGCTTATACCACGAAGACTCTGGTTTCACGGATTTGATCACTCTATTGTCAAGAGAGGCAATCAAACTCGTGAACCAGGAACCCAAGAGATACACACTCAATCTAAGGTAGAACGGAAGTGGTTGTCAGGCACGTGTTCATAAGTTGAGAATGGTGATAAGTGTCACGGATCATCACATTCATCATGTTGAAGTGCGAATGAATATGTTAGAATAGAAACAAGCGTGATTGATTAGAAAACAAAAATAATTGCATTAATCCATCGAGACACAGCAAAGCTCCTCACCACAACCATGGGGTTTAGAGACTCATACCGTAGAAGATACAAATTCAGATGTAAAATGTCATGAGGTACAAAATAAATCTCTAAAAAGTAATTTTTATACTAAACTAGTAACCTAGGTTTATAGAAAATGAGTAAACTAAGATAGATAGTGCAGAAATCATACATTCAAAAAACAAAAGCAAATGGTACCACATCAAACTAATTAAACTAATCTTATTTTAAACTTGAAATTCATGCATCTTTTTATTTAAGCAAGGTGAGAGATATATGGAACATTTTACAACTTAAAGACATCAATGCAAATGATCATGCAACTAGAACAAGAAAACAGAAAAAAAATAGACAGAAAAATAACAGGAAAGGAGTAAAAGAGAACGAATCCACCTGAATGATGGTGGCCAATGCTCCTCCTTGAGGATCCCATGTAATGCTTGATCTCTTCAATGTCACTCCTTTGTCTTTGTTGAGGCAGCTACACAGGTTCATGTGCATGCTCTCTAGTCTGCTCCATCTTCTTCTTCTATACTTAAGAGTGGTAAAAGTCACAAAGCAAAGCTTTAATTTTGCAACACTAAACTTCAGAGTTTTGCTCATCCTCGAACAAATGTGATTGATGACAAGTCATCTTATACTAGTTTTACTAGCATTTTTTTACTTGTTTCTATTAGGTTTTATGCACTTTCTTGCACAATAAGTAAGTAATTGGAGTGGAATTTCATGTTTATCTTGACTCAATCAAACATTGTTGATTTTATACAAAATCATGAGATGTATGCACAATTTAGTTAATTATTTTGAATGACATAAAACCTTATGATTTTGATTAGACTTTGATGGCATGTTTGATTGATGACAGGTGAAAAAAATGAGAGGAAGAAACAAAGAAGGAAGAAGTCCAGGAGAACGCTACGTTCATTTGATGAATGCTATGTTCACAAGTGACACACATGCATACAAGGCACTTACGTGTGGATGACACTTTTGGAGATCCACGCGTACGCAGGCATGGCGTGCACGCGTGGAAGGAAGATCAGCGTTCACCAGAAATGAACGCTACGTTCACTTTGAATGAGCGCCTACGATACTTTCAGAAATGGAATTTGAATTTGGCCACCAACGCGCACATGTGCATGACGCACACGCATCAATGTGACGATAGTGGTGGTTGGCGCAAACGCGTACATGATGTTGGGATGCAGAAGTGATACTTTACCATCCACACGTACGCGCAAAGGATGCGCACGCGTGAGGAGCGTTCATGGCACAAACGTAGCGTTCAATTAATGAACATTGCCAAGGGATGTGCACACATGCAGGGTACGCGCAAGCATGGCTGACACTGAAAATAGTATCGACGCGCACGCATGTGTTACGCTCACGCGTCGATGGTGCAACAATGCAAGGGACGCGCACGCACATAGGATGCGCACACGTCGGTGAATGAACGCTGCGTTCTCTTTGAGAACGCTACGTTCGTCTAATGCTGCATCCAAGTACCAATCCTGATCCACTTCATCAAGGGATGAAAAGCCCACTCCAAGTACTTGGATGATTGAATTAGAAAGTGTATAAATAGAAGAAAATTTGATTTCATGGGGACCTTTTCTTTTACATCTTCTTTTATTTCTTCTTTTAAGTCCTTTTCCTTTGAGTTAGTATAAGTAGATATAAGAGAGTGAGAGACGCAATTTGGGAAGCTCTGCACTCAATTTCATTTTATTTTCTATTCTTTATGTTCTACAATTCTTCTTTTCTTTTCTTCTGTACTAGAGCAATGATGCACTAAACCCTAATTTCAATAGGGGGAGGAGCTCTATTTTAATCCCAATGAATCAATGAAAATTCTTCTTCTTCTCAATTCAATTTGGTAGCTATTGGGTAACTTCTGTTTTGATTGTGAATTATTCACTCCGGAAGGGGTTTAATTCAGTGAATGTGGGTGTGAGCCTCAGAAGGGGAATCACATTCATTAGGACTGAAGCTCTATCCATCACTACTCCCTGGATCAACACCATTCGGGAGGAATTGAGATCCTGAGAAGTAGTGTGGCTTATAGATGAGAAATATGCACTTAACCTCTTCTTATGATCACTAGATCAAGGAATTGGCAGGTAGATTATGATTAGAGAAATTGGATCACCAAGAAATTAGGATCCAATCACTTTCAATCTGCCATAGATCTATCAAAATGATTGAGAAAAAAGTTGAGACTCAATTGATTCATGAAGGATTCCAATATCTCCAATCACTGATGAATCATTTTCTTTGAATTTCTCCAATTTAGATCCCTCTGAGTTTACTGCACTTTACATTGTTCAGTTTTGTTCTAAATCCCAGCACCCAATTCCTTTTAATATTCATGCAATTTAATTTCTATTACAATTTAGATTCTACAATTTTAATTCCTTGAATTTTAAGATTCTGTCATTTACATTTTTTACAATTTAAGATTCAGTTTTCAAAATTTCTTGCACTTTAAGTTTCAGCAGTTTACCTTTCTTGCCATTTAAGTTTCTACCATTTTACATCCAGCATTTCAATTTCCTGCAATTTATCTTCTGCTAATCATAAATCACTCAAATCATTACTTGCTAGCTGGTGCACGGAATTGCAATCACACATTTGCAACTCCGCACAACTAACCAGCAAGTGCACTGGGTCGTCCAAGTAATAATTCCTTATGCGAGTAAGGGTCGATCCCACGGAGATTACTGGCTTGAAGTAAGCTATGGTTATCCTGTAACTCTTAGTCAGGAGATTAGTGATAAAAATGATTTCGTTTGTAAAAAAGTAAAAGAGCGTGAAATGAATGATACTTGTTATTCAGTAATGGAGAACAGGTTGAGGTTTCAGAGATGCTTTGTCTTCTGAATCTCTGCTTTCCTATTGTCTTCTTCTCCAAACACGCATGGCTTCCTTCCATGGCAAGCTGTATATTGGTGGATCACCATTGTCAATGGCTACCATCCGTCCTCTCAGTGAAAATGGTCCTGGTACGGTTTCTATACGGCTAATCAACTGGCAAATCTCTCGTCTCGGATGAAAAATACCAGGCACAGCTACTGCATGGCTAATCATCTGTTGGTTCTTACTTATGTCGGAATAGGATCTCTCTATCCTTTTGCACACTGTCACTACACCCAACATTCGTGAATTTGAAGCTCGTCACAGTCATCCCGTCCCAGATCCTACTTAGAATACCACAGACAAGGTTTAGACTTTCTGGATCTCAAGAATGCTGCCAATTGGTTCTAGCCTCTACCACGAAGGTTCTGATCTCAAGAGTTTGAATGCTCTGTTGTCAGAAGATGCAAGTCAAACTCGTGGATTAGAAACCCAAGAGATACGCACTCAAGCTGTCGTCCAATGACTACGTTGCTCAGATAGAACGAAAGTGGTTGTCAAGCACGCGTTCATAAATTTGAGAATGATGATGAGTGTCACGGATCATCACATTCTTCATATTGAAGTACGAGTGAGTACCTTAGAACAGAAGCAAGCGTGATTGAATAGAAAATAATAGTAATTGCATTAATCCATTGAAACACAGCAGAGCTCCTCACCCCCACCTATGGGGTTTAGAGACTCATACCATAGAAGATACAATATGAGATGTAAAATGTCATAAGTTCCAAAATGAATCTCTAAAAGTAGTTCTTATACTAAACTAGTAACTTAGGTCTACAGAAAATGAGTAACTAGGTGTAGATAGTGCAGAAATCCACTTTCGGGGTCCACTTGGTAAGTGTTTGGGCTGAGCTTTCAAGCTTCCACGTGCATGTGCCTCAAATTGGAGTTAAACGCTACCCTGGCTACCAAAATGGGCGTTTAACGCCAAGAACTGTGCCAGTTCTGGCGTTTTACGCCAGAAAAGAGTCTCTGACTGGCGTTTTAACGCCAGTTTGGGCCATCAAATCTCGAACAAAGTAGAAACTATTATACATTTCTGGAAAGCCCAAGATGTTAGCTTTCCAACCCAACTAAGAACGCGCCAATTGGATTTCTGTAGCTCCGGAATAACGCATTTGAGTGCAAGGAGGTCAGAATCCAATAGCATCTGCAGTCCTTTCTCAGCCTCTGAATCAGATTTTTGCTCAGGTCCCTCGATTTCAGCCAGAAAATAGTTGAAATTATAGAAAAACACACAAACTCATATTAAAGTACAGAAATATGATTTTTGCATAAAAACTAATAAAAATATAATAAAAAGTAACTAAAACATACTAAAAACTACCTAAAAACAATGCCGAAAAGCGTATGAATTATCCGCTCATCACAACACCAAACTTAAATTGTTGTTTGTCTCCAAGCAACCAAAAACAAAATAAGATAAAAAGTAGATAAAATAAAATAAGTTTCAAAAATATCAATGAAGATTAGTTTTAATTAGATAAGCGGGACTAGTAGCTTTTTGCCTCTGAATAGTTTTGGCATCTCTCTACCCATTGGAGTTCAGAATTGTTGGCCTCTTTAGGAACTCAGAAATACAGATAATGTTATTGATTTTTCTAGTTAAGTTCTTTTTTATTCTTGAACACAGCTACTTTATGAGTCTTGGTCGTGACCCTTTGCATTTTGTTTTCCAGTATTACCACCGGATACATAAATGCCACGAACACATAACTGGGTGAACCTTTTCAGATTGTGACTCAGCTTTGCTAGAGTCCCCAGTTAGAGGTGCCCAGAGTTCTTAAGCACACTCTTTTTCTTTGGATCACGACTTTAACCACTCAGTCCCAAGCTTTTCACTTGGTCCTTCATGACACAAGCACATGGTTAGGGACAGCTTGATTTAGCCGCTTAGGCCAGAATTTTATTCCTTTGGGCCCTCCTATCTATTGATGCTCAAAGCCTTGGATCCATTTTACCCTTGCCTTTTAGTTTAAAGGGTTACTGGCTTTTTGCTCTTGCTTTTTCTTCTTTTTTTTTTTCCACAAGCTTTTGCTTTTTCTTGCTTCAAGAATCAGTTTTATGATTTTTTCAGATCACCAATAACATGTATCCTTTTTCATTATTCTTTCAATAGTCAACTTTTCTTAATTCCAATTTTAAACATGCACTGTTCAAGCATTCATTCAGAAAACAAAAAGTATTGCCAGCACATCAAAATAATTAAACTATTTTCAAGATAGAATTCGAAATTCATGTACTTCTTTTTTTCTTTCAGAAAACATTTTTCATTTAAGAAAGGTGAAAGATTCATGGAACATTCATAGCTTTAAGACATAGACAATAAACACTAATGATCATGTAATAAAAACAAGACTTAGACAGAAAATAAACATAAAAATAGACAAATAACAATAAAAGCAAGGAAATTAAGGAGCGGGTCCACCTTAGTGATGGCGGCTACTTCTTCCTCTTGATGGTCCAATAGAGTGCTTGAGCTCCTCTAGTTTGCTCCATTCTCTTTCTTAGTGATGGGCTTTGGTGATGAATTTCTCCATTTCCCAAGGTTCAGAGGCGGAAGCAATTGCCTTCCCTTTCCTCTTTCTAGAGGATTCTTCGACTTTGGGTGCCATAAGTGGTAATGGGAAGCAAAAAGCAGAACTTTTGCATACCAAACTTAAAAGTTTTGCTCGTCCTCGAGAAAAATAAGATAGAAGGGAGTAGAAGAAGAATGAGGTAACTAATTCTTAAAAACTTGTTAATGTTAAAAAAAATTAAAAGGATTTGAAAAAGAATTTGAGAAGATATGTAAGTTTGGAAAAAGATAAGGACAAGAATTAAAAAGAATTAAAAGGATTATTAGTTTTTAAAAATAGAAATTGAAAGATGAACATTTGAAATATTTTTGATGCAAAAAAATTATGAATTAAAACTTGAAAAATTGAAAAATATCGAATTGAAAACAAAATTACCTCCCCTTTGCTGTTCTGGCGTTAAACGCCTAGAATGATAGCCATTCTGGCGTTTAACGCCCATCTGGCAGCCAATTTGGGCGTTTAACGCCATAATTTCTTTGTTACTGGGCTTTTTTTCTGAACGCCCAGGATGCTGCTGTTTCTGGCGTTTAACGCCCAGAATGATACCTTCTTTGGCGTTAAACGCCCAGAATGATAGCCATTCTGGCATTTAACGCCCAGTTTGCCACCTTTACTGGCGTTTAAAGGCCAGTAAGCTTCTTTTCCATTGGCTTCTTTATTTTCTGTTCTGAACTCTTCTGTTACTCTGTAAACCTCTGCAATTGACCATAAACCTTAAAAATAAATTATATTAAACTTGTATAATTATTATTTAAATAACAAAACCTTTGCTAATGGCTGGGTTGCCTCCAAGAAAGCGCTTATTTACTGTCTTTAGCTGGACTTTACTGAGCTTTAATCTAGTCTCAGTCTTGAGCATTCTTGCTCAACATTGCCTTCCAGATAATGTTTGAATCTCTGTCCATTAATAATGAACTTTTTGTCAGAGTCAATATCCTGAAGCTCTACATATCCATATGGTGACACACTTGTAATCACATATGGTCCCTTCCACCAGGATTTCAATTTCCCAGGAAACAATATAAGCCTAGAATTAAACAGCAGAACCTTCTGTCCTAGCTCAAAGACTCTAGATGGCAGCTTTCTGTCATGCCACCATTTTACTTTCTCCTTGTAAATTTTACCATTTTCGAAAGCATTGAGTCTGAACTCCTCCAGCTCATTCAACTGGAGTAATCTTTTTTCTCCAGCTACCTTAGCATCAAGGTTTAGTAGGCCTTGTGTTCCAGTTCCACTAGCAGATGACAGACTTTTCCATACACAAGCTGGTATGGAGAGGTCCCTATAGGAGTCTTGAATACGGTTCTGTATGCCCACAGAACATCATCCAGACTTCTTGCCAATCCATTCTACGGGTACTTACAGTCCGTTCCAGGATTCATTTTAGTTCTCTATTTGAGACTTCAGCCTGCCCATTTGTCTGTGGATGATATGGAGTTGCCACTTTGTGGTTAATTCCATATCGGATCAGAGTAGAGTCAAGCTGTTTATTGCAGAAATAAGTGCCTCCATCACTGATCAATACCTTATGGACATCGAACCTACTGAAGATATGCTTCTAGAGGAACTTCATCACTGTCTTAGTATCATTAGTGGGTGTTGCAATTTCCTCTACCCATTTAGATACATAGTCTACTGCCACCAGAGTATAAGTGTTTGAATATGATGGTGGGAAAGGCCCCATGAAGTCAATACCCCATACATCAAACAACTCAATCTCTAAGATCCCTTGTTGATGCATGGGATAACCGTGAGGCAGATTACCAACTCTCTGGCAACTGTCACAGTTACGTACAAACTCTCGGGAGTCTCTATAGAGAGTAGGCCAGTAGAAGCCACATTGGAGAACCTTTGTGGCTGTTCGCTCACCTCCAAAATATCCTCCATATTGTGATCCATGGCAATGCCATAGGATCTTCTATGCCTCTTCTCTAGGCACACATCTATGGATTATTCTGTCTGCACATCTCTTAAAGAGATATTGTTCATCCCACAAGTAGTACTTTGCATCAAAAACCAATTTTTTTGTTTGCTGCCTACTCTACTCTTTGGGTATGAATCTTACAACTTTATAGTTTGCAATGTCTATAAACCACAGTACTTCCTGAATGGCAAAGAGTTGCTCATCCAGAAAGGTTTCAGAGATCTTAGTAGAAGGAAGGGACGCTCCTGCTACTGGTTCTATCCGGGACAGGTGATCAGCTACTTGGTTCTCTGTCCTTTTTCTGTCTCTTATTTCTATATCAAACTCTTGCAGAAGCAACACCCATCTTATGAGTCTGGGTTTTGAATCCTGCTTTGTGAGGAGATATTTTAGAGCAGCATGGTAAGTGTACACAATCACTTTTGATCCTACTAAATAAGATCTGAACTTGTCAATGGCATAAACTACTGCAAGCAACTCATTTTCTGTGGTTGTGTAATTCTTTTGCGCGCCATTTAAAACACGGCTAGCATAATAAATGACATGCAGAAGCTTGTCATGCCTCTGTCCTAATACTACACCAATGGCATGGTCACTGGCATCACACATTAGTTCGAATGGTAATGTCCAACCTGGTGTAGAAATGACTGGTGCTGTGACCAGCTTAGCTTTCAGAGTCTCAAAGGCCTGCAGACACTCTGTGTTAAAGACAAATGGTGTATCAGCGGCTAGCAGATTGCTCAGAGGTTTTGCAATTTTTGAAAAATCCTTTATAAACCTCTGATGAGCGGATATTTTATACGCTTTTTGGGGGTAATTTCATGTAGATTTTAGTATGTTTTAGTTAGTTTTTAGTAGATTTTTATTAGTTTTTAAGCGAAAATCATATTTCTGGACTTTACTATAAGTTTGTGTGTTTTTCTGTGATTTCAAGTATTTTCTAGCTGAAATTGAGGGAGCTGAGCAAAAATCTGATTCAGGCTGAAAAAAACTGCTGATGCTGTTGGATTCTGACCTCCCTGCATTCAGAATGAATTTTTTGGAGCTACAGGAGTCCAATTGGTGCGCTCTCAAATGGGTTGGAAAGTAGACATCCAGGGCTTTCCAGAATTATATAATAGTCCATACTTTGCGCGAAGATAGACGATGTAAATTGGTGTCCAACGCCAGTTCCATGTTGTAGTCTGGCGTTCAGCGCTAAAAACACGTCACGAACCAGAGTTGAACACCAAAAACACGTAACAACTTGGTGTTCAACTCCAGAAACAGCCCAGGCACGTGAGAAGCTTATGTCTCAGCCCCAGCACACACCAAGTGGGCCCCAAAAGTGGATTTCTGCACTATCCATCTTAGTTTACTCATTCTCTGTAAACCTAGGTCACTAGTTTAGTATTTAAACAACTTTTAGGGACTTATTTTGTATCTCATGACTTTTTTAGATCTGAAATTTGTACCTTTTGGCAGCATGAGTCTTTAAACCCCATTGTTGGGGGTGAGGAGCTCTGCAGCGTCTCGATGAATTAATGCAATTATTTCTGTTTTCCATTCAAATATGCTTGTTCCTATCTAAGATGTTCATTCGCGCTTCACTATGAAGGAGGTGATGATCTGTGACACTCATCACCTTCCTCAATCCATGAACGTGTGCCTAACAACCACCTCCATTCTACATCAGACTGAATGAGTATCTCTTAGATTCTGTAATCAGAATCTTCGTGGTATAAGCTAGAATTGATGGCAGCATTCATGAAAATCCGGAAAGTCTAAACCTTGTCTGTGGTATTCCGAGTAGGATTCTGGGATTGGATGACTGTGTCGAGCTTCAAACTCGCGAGTGTTGGGCGTGATGACAAACGCAAAAGAATCAATGGATTCTATTCCGACATGATCGAGAACCAACAGCTGATTAGCCGTGCTGTGACAGAGCATTTGGACCATTTTCACTGAGAGGATGGGAAGTAGCCATTGACAACGGTGACACCCTATATACAGCTTGCCATGAAAGGAACTTTGCACTTTCGCGTGAGTGGAATATTACATTACAGGAATTCAGAAGACAAAGCATCTCCAAAACTCCAACATATTCTCCATTTTTGCACAATAAGTATTTATTTCACGCTCTTTTATTTTTCGTAATTCAAACTGATAATTATAATTGATATCCTGACTAAGAATTACAAGATAACCATAGCTTGCTTCAAACCAACAATCTCCGTGGGATTCGACTCTTACTCACGTAAGGTATTACTTGGACGACCCAGGGCACTTGTTGGTTAGTTGTGCGGATTGCAAAAGTGTGATTGCAATTTCGTGCACCAAGTTTTTGGCGCCGTTGCCGGGGATTGTTTGAGTTTGAACAACTATAGAATCATTAAATCTGTGTCCTTTATTTTCTTTTCAAAAATTTTTTCAAAATTATTATTTTTCTTTATCAATTTTTAATTTTTAATTTTTAATTTTTAATTTTTAATTTTTAATTTTTTTCGTAAGTTTAGTTTCTTGTTCTAAGTTTGGTGTCAATTGCATATTTTATATTTTTTTCCTTTTAAATTTTGTGTTCTTTGATCTTCAAGTTGTTCTTGTTTATTTTTCTCGTTTGATCTTTAGCTTTTCTTGTTTTGTATCCTTTCTTGTTTTTCTTGTGCTTTTCCAAAGCATTAGTCTTCCAAAAGGAATTATCCCTCTTCAAAACAAGTGTTACCTTTACAGCTCAATTGGCTAGAACATTGGCTTATGTTCTTGGTAATTGGATGTCTTCTTTTTAAAATCTTTTTCAAAAATAATTTTTCTTGATTTAATCTTGTGTCAAACTTTAAGTTTGGTGTTTTCTTGTTAATCTTTCTATAATTTTCAAAAATTTTATTGTGGTTTTCAAAAAATTTTAAGTTTGGTGTTCTTTCTTTTGTTCTTGTTGTTCTTGTGAATCCTCAAGATGTTCTTGAGCCTTCTTTGTGTTTTGATCTTAAAATTTTTAAGTTTGGTGTTCCTTGGTGATTTTCCTCCAAAATTTTCGAAAACAAGGAGCATTAGATCTAAAAATTTTGAGTCTTGTGTCTTTTGTGTAATTTTCTCTTTCATCAAAAAAATTGAAAATTAAAAAAAATATCTTTTCTAACTATTTTTAAGCTATATTTTCAAATTTTTTTTAAAATTTAGATTTCAATTTCAAAATTTTTCAAATTTTATCCCTTTTAAGATTTTAAATTTCAAAAAAAAATTCTTTTCCCTATTTCTCTCATAATTTCGAAATTTTGGGTTGACTTAGTCAAGAATTTTTAAAAAAAAAATTAGTTATTTCTTGTAAGTCAAGTCAAGATTTCAATTTTAAAAAATCTTATCTTTTCAAAATCTTTTTCAAAATCAAATTTTTCTTTTTCTTTTTTTTATTTTCGAAAATTATTTAAAAATATTTTTCAAAATCTTTTTCTTAATTTTATTTCAAATTTTCGAATATTTAGCTAACAAGTAATGTGATTGATTCAAAAATTTTGAAGTTTGTTACGTTCTTGTTAAGAAATGTTCAATCTTTGAATTCTAGAATCATATCTTTTAGTTTCTTGTTAGTCAAGTAATTAATTTTAATTTTAATGATTAAATCTTTTTTTAATCATATCTTTTTCTCATATCTTTTATATCATATCTTTTTAAATCATATCTTTTTCAAAAATTTGATTTCAAAATATCTTCTTATCTTCTTATCTTTTCAATAGTTGATTTTCAAATCTTTTTCAACTAACTAATTAACTTTTTGTTTGTTTCTTATCTTTTTCAAAATATCCTAACCACTTTCTTTCTCCTCACTTTTTCGAAAATCTTCATAAAATATTTTTAAATTTTTTTATTTTATTTTTATTTTTATTTATTTTTATTGTCGTCTTTATTTTATTTTATTATTTTGAAATTTTTAATAAATAAAATAAATCCAAGTCATCTCCCTTTCTCCATCATGGACCTAAATGGAAATGAACAGTCCAGAAGGACTCTGGGGTCATATGCTAACCTCACTACTGCTTCATATGGGAGTAGTATCTGTATACCCTCCATCAGAGTCAGTAGTTTTGAGTTGAATCCTCAGCTCATTATCATGGTGCAGCAAAGTTGCCAGTATTCCGGTCTTCCACAGGAAGAACCTACAGAGTTTCTGGCACAAATTTTACAAATTGCTGACATAGTACATGATAAAGAAGTAGATCAGGATGTCTACAGATTATTACTATTTCCATTTGCTGTAAAAGACCAAGCTAAGAGGTGGTTAAATAACCAACCTAAGGACAGCATAAAGACATGGAAACAGCTGTCAGAAAAATTCCTGAATCACTATTTTCCTCCAAAACGGATGACACAGCTAAGGCTGAGCATCCTAGGCTTCAAACAAGGAGATAATCAATCCCTTTATGATGCCTGGGAGAGATACAGAGAGATGCTAAGAAAATGCCCCTCTAAAATATTTTCAGAGTGGGTGCAGTTAGACATCTTCTATTTTGGGCTTACAGAAAGAGCTCAGACTTCTCTAGACCACTCAGCTGGTGGATCTATCCACATGAGAAAGACAATTGAAGAAGCTCAAGTGCTCATTGATACAGTCACCAGAAATCAGCACCTGTACGTAAGCAGTGAACCTTCCATGAAAGAAGAGGCTAAAACAGTGACTGTTGGACTCAGTCCTACAGATCAAGCTACTGAATTCAATCAGCAATTAGATTTTCTAACAAAACAGTTAGCTGAATTCAAAGAAATATTACAAGAAACAAGAATGGCTAATATGAATATAGAAGTACAGTTGAAGCAAACAGAACAGCAATTATCGAAACAGATAACAGAAGAATGCCAAGCAGTTCAATTAAGAAGTGGAAAAATATTAAATACCTCACTTCAAGGCAGCAGGAAGCCAAGAAATGAACAAACGGCTACACAAAATCCCTCTGAGGACAATCAGAGCCTAGAGAGGAATAATGCTGGCGCTGAACGCCCAAACCATGCTCAGCCCTGGCATTCAACGCCAGAAACAAGCAAGGAATTAGCGTTGAACGCCCAAAGGAAGCACAGTTCTGGCATTCAGATGCCAGAAACAGGTGAGGAGTTGGCGTCTAACGCCACTCCAGCTTCCACCCCTGGCATTCAATTGCCAGTGGGAGATTAGACACATACAAGTGCTGATAATAACCCTTCTAAAAAGGCTTCTTAACCCACATCTGTAGACAATAAACCTACAACAACTAAGGTTGAGGAATACAAAGCCAAAATGCCTTATCCTCAGAAACTCCGCCAAGGGAACAGGATAAGCAATTTGCCTACTTTGCAGACTATCTCAGGACTCTTGAAATAAAGATTCCATTTGCAGAGGCACTTGAGCAAATACCCTCTTATGCTAAGTTCATGAAAGAGATCTTAAATCATAAGAAGGATTGGAGGGAAACTGAAAAAGTTTACCTCACTGAAGAATGCAGTGCAGTTATCCTGAAAAGCTTACCTGAGAAGCTTAAGGATCCCGAAAGCTTCATGATACCATGCACATTATAGGGTACTTGTACCAACCAAGCTCTATGTGATCTTGGGGCAAGTATCAACCTAATACCTGCATCTATTATCACAAAGCTTGGTTTGACTGAAGAAGTCAAACCAACCTAGATATGTCTCCAACTTGCTGATGGCTCCATCAAATACCCATCAGGCGTGATTGAAGACATGATTGTCAAGGTTGGGCCATTTGCCTTTCCTACTGACTTTGTGGTGCTGGAAATGGAGGAGCACAAGAGTGCAACTCTCATTCTAGGAAGACCTTTCCTAGCAACTGGCCGAACCCTTATTGATGTCCAAAAAGGGGAAGTAACCCTAAGAGTCAATGAAGATAAGTTCAAGTTGAATGTTGTCAAAGCTATGCAGTATCCAGACACCCCAAATGACTGTATAAGCATTGATATTATTGAATCTCTGGTAAAAGAGGAACTGAGAGTCTCGAATCAGAGCTAGAGGATATCTTTAAAGATGTTCAGCCTGATCTGGAGGAATCAGAGAGAATAATAGAGGAAGAGGAAGCACTAATTCAAGTGCTAAGGACACACAATACAACTCTTGGGTGGTCCATCAGTGATCTTAAGGACATTAGCCCAGCCAGATGCATGCACAAAATCCTATTGGAAGGTGACGCTAAGCCAGTGGTTCAACCACAAAGGTGGCTGAACCCAGCCATGAAGGAGGTGGTGCAGAAGGAGGTCACTAAATTACAAGAGGCTGGGATTATTTATCCTATTTCTGATAGCCCCTGGGTAAGCCCTGTCCAAGTTATCCCTATGAAAGATGGCATGACAGTGGTTCCTAATGAAAAAAATGAACTGGTTCCTACAAGAACAGTTACAGGGTGGTGTATGTGTATTGATTATAGAAGGCTCAATATAGCCACCAGAAAGGATCATTTTCCTTTACCATTCATAGACCAGATGCTGGAAAGACTAGCAGGTCATGAATACTACTACTTCCTGGATGGATATTCAAGTTATAATCAAATTGCAGTAGATCCCCAGGATCAAGAGAAAACAGCATTCACATGTCCATCTGGAGTATTTGCATATAGAAGGATGCCATTTGGCTTATGCAATGCACCTGCAACCTTTTAAAGGTGCATGCTCTCAATTTTCTCTGATATGGTGGAAAAATTTCTGAAAGTCTTCATGGAGGACTTTTCAGTATTTGGAGACTTATTCAGCTCCTGTCTTGACCATCTAGCACTTGTTCTAAAGAGGTGCCAAGAGACTAACCTGGTTTTAAATTGGGAGAAATGTCACTTTATGGTGACTGAAGGAATTGTCCTTGGGCACAAAATTTCGAACAAGGGAATAGAGGTAGATCAAGCTAAGGTAGAGGTAATTAAAAAATTTCCACCACCTGCCAATGTTAAGGCAATTAGAAGCTTTCTGGGGCATGCAGGATTTTATTGGAGGTTTATAAAGGATTTTTCAAACATCACCAAACCTCTAAGTAATCTGCTAGCTGCTGACACGCCATTTATCTTTGATAAGGAGTGTTTGCAGGCGTTTGGGACTCTGAAAGCTAAGCTGGTCACAGCACCAGTCATCTCTGCACCAGACTGGACATTACCTTTTGAACTGATGTGTGATGCCAGTGACCATGCCATTGGTGCAGT
>NC_029780.3:62556672-62559116 GCF_000817695.3 Arachis duranensis | reverse complement strand
TGGTTTACGCCATTGACAAGTTCAGATCCTATTTAGTAGGATCAAAAGTGATTATGTACACTGAGCATGCTGCTCTTAAATATCTACTCACAAAGCAGGATTCAAAACCCAGACTCATAAGATGGGTGTTGCTTCTGCAAGAGTTTGATATAGAAATAAGAGATAGAAAAGGGACAGAAAATCAAGTAGCAGATCACCTGTCCCGAATAGAACCAGTAGAAGGGGCGTCCCTCCCTCTTATTGAGATCTCTGAAAACTTTCCAGATGAGCAACTCTTTGCCATCCAGGAAGTGCCATGGTTTGCAGACATTGCAAACTACAAAGCAGTGAGATTCATACCCAAAGAGTACAGTAGGCAGCAATCAAAGAAGTTGATCACGGATGCAAAATATTATCTTTGGGATGAACCATATTTCTTCAAGAGATGTACAGACGGATGAACCATATTCCTTCCTACTTTTGTTTCAGGATTAGCTAGGATTTCCCAGTTCCTGTTTCGAATTTGCTCTTGGATCTCCGGATATTCATCTTCTTTCAGATTGAACTTGACTTCCGGGATCACTGATCTTAGACCCATTATTTTGTAGTAATGGTCTGAATGTTCTTTGGTTAAGAACTTCCCTTGATTCTAAAGTGGTTTTGGAATACTCTCTTTCTTGCCTCTTGGAGTGGATTGTTTTCCTTTAGGAGCCATGATCTAAGTGAGTATGTTTTTGTGATCACGGATGAACACACCAAACTTAGAGGTTTGCTTGTCCTCAAGCAAAAGGAAAGAAAGGAGAGGGATAAAAGGAGAGCTAATGTCGAATGGTGGATGAGAGGAGGGAGGCCGAATGTGGATTTTAAAGGGAGGGGGGTGGGTTTTCGAAAATATTAAAAAGATAAGATAGAAGATATGATTTATAAAAGATAAATAAGAAAAAGATATAATTTAAAATTAAAAAGTTGTGATTGATATTTGAAAAAGATAAATCTGAATATTTGAAAAAGATTTTAAAAGATAATTATGTTTTGTAAAGAGTTGGATTGGATTGGAAAAAGATTTGTGTTTATGTATTAAGATATATTTGATATTTTTGAAAAAGGGATTTTAGAAATTAGGGTTTTTAAAAATTAGGATTAAAATTTTTTTTTTTGGAATTGAAGAATGATAGTTTGGAACATGTTTATGCAAGAATTCATAAATTGAAATATAGAAAATTAAAAATTTTGTGAAGTAAAAACGAATTTACCTCCTCCCTACCATCCTGGCGTTAAACGCCCAAACGCTGCATGTTTTGAGCGTTTAACGCCCATGTGCAGCTTCTCCTGGGCGTTCAACGCCCAGCTGTTGCTTCTTTCTGGCGTTGAATGCCAGGAACTCCTTTGTCACTGAGCATTTTTCTGAACGTCCAGGACGCTGCAAATCTGGCGTTGAACGCCCAGAAGGTGCTTCTTTCTGGTGTTCAACGCCCAGAAGATGCTCCTTTCTGGCGTTTAACGCCCAGATGGCTATCCTTACTGGCATTGAACGCCTAGTAGGTGCTTTTTTTGGGCGTTCAACGCCCAAAACAGCTTTTACTGGATTTTTCGCACCAGTGAGTGACAAACCCCAATTTGACGGTTTATCTTGTATTGATTTTAGGGGATTTTATATCCTTTTACCCACATTTATTCAATGAAATAGCATGGTTTTGTATATTCTCCTTTAATTGTGCTTAAGAGTGAAAACATGCTTTTTAGGCCTTAAAATAGCTAAATCTAATTCACCTTGATTCCATTAGATGCCTTGATATGTTTGTTAAGTGATTTAAGGTTTAGGAGGCAAAGAGTAGATCAAGGGAATGAAGAAAGAAGCATGAAAAGTTGGAGAACTCATGAAGAAATGAAAGAACCGGAAAGCTGTCAAGCCGACCTCTTCGCACTTAAACGACCATAACTTGAGCTACAGAGGTTCAAATGATGCGGTTCCAGTTGGGTTGGAAAGCTAACATCCGGGGCTTCGAAATGATATAAATTTTCCCATATGTTGCTTCGCGTTCAGGGGCGCGCACGCGCACTTTGCGCGTGCGCACCGATTCTGTCCGTGGCCTACTTTAATGAAATCGTCCCCAGCGGTTTTAGGAGCCTTGTGGGCCCAATCCAACTCATTTCTGATGCTATTTAAGTCAAGGATTGAAGAGGGATGAGACATCTAGTTACCATTAGTTTAGTTTAGTAGTTAGAATTAGTTTCTAGAGAGAGAAGCTCTCACTTCTCTCTAGAATTTGGAATAGGATTAGGATTAGTTCTTAGATCTAGGTTTTAATCTTTGCTTTCTTCTACTTCTACATCTCAATTCCTTGTTGTTAGATTCATTCTTCTTCCATTCTTTTATTGTAATTTCCTTTATGTTGTTCTTATATTTTGTTGTAGATCTACTATTGTTCTTTCCATTTCCTTTCAATTCAATAAGAGGTAATTCA
>NC_029780.3:62556026-62556434 GCF_000817695.3 Arachis duranensis | reverse complement strand
TTGATTGGTAATTGGAGAGATTGCTAATTGATTTGGAGTGCACTAAAGCTAGTCTTTCCTTGGGAGTTGGCTAGGACTTGTGGCTCAAGTCAATTCATCCACTTGACTTTCCTTTATTTAGTAAGGGTTAACTAAGTGGTAGCAATGAACAATTCTCAAACCAATTGAGAAGGATAACTAGGATAGGACTTCTAATTTTCATACCTTGCCAAGAGCCTTTTATAGTTGTTAGTTTATTTTCATTGCCATTTACTTTCATGTCTCTCATCCAAAACCCCAAAATAACTCATAACCAATAACAAGACACTTTATTGTAATTCCTAGGGAGAACGACCCGAGGTTTGAATACTTCGGTTTATAAAATTAAGGGTTTGTTACTTGTGACAAACAATATTTTGTATGAAAGGA
>NC_029780.3:62550845-62555920 GCF_000817695.3 Arachis duranensis | reverse complement strand
ATCCATTCGTCAAAATGGCGCCGTTGCCGGGGAGTTGCAATGGTGTTATGTTATTGGTTGTT
This sequence comes from Arachis duranensis, assembly GCF_000817695.3. Taxonomy (NCBI): domain Eukaryota; kingdom Viridiplantae; phylum Streptophyta; class Magnoliopsida; order Fabales; family Fabaceae; genus Arachis; species Arachis duranensis. The sequence continues at coordinate 62,555,858 of NC_029780.3, read as the reverse complement.
GTATATATGTGAATAGTGTGAATATCTTGTTTTTTTGCTTTATTTTTTAGTTGTAGAATTTTATTTCTCTTGTTTTCCATTATCTTTTGATTTTTGTTCTCTCTTTCCATTATGAATTCTCATTTTGGCTATGAGTGTGATTACAATTATGTTGTAGGATATGAGGACTATAATGAAGAGGTGCATCAAGGATGGGATAACCAAAGGTGGGAGGAGCCATATGCATATGATCAATCTTCATGGCAACAACCTCCACCAATGCACTATGAAGAAAAAAAGAACCACCTTCCTACTATGAACCCTTCCCCCAAAATGATGAATCCTTCCACCCACCCCAATCTCTAATGGATGAAACCCTTGGTGTTTTTGTTCAAGGGCAAGAAGAGATGAAAAGGGATGTGCAAAATTTCATGGCCGCCTTGGATGCGGTAACAAATCAATTAGCCTCCCAATGCTTGAACACTCATGGAACTCCCATGGCTACATGTGGAGAATCAAATGAAGAATATAACATGAAGGAGAGATTGGAAACTCCGGTGGGAAATGAGGGAAGTTGCTTTGTATTGGAACAATTGGAGGAAGCTTTAATTGTTGAAAACAAGGAAGAAGTGGTAGAAGACTTAGGAGATGCGGAGCCTCCATGTGAACATAGAGTTGAAGAAAACCCCTCCAAGATGATTGAAATTGATGCTAAGGAGGAAAGTGCACACCTTCCAAGGCATATTCCATATGAAGACTTGGATAGAATAGAGCAAGAATTGAGTTCCCATGGCAATGAAGAGCAAGCATTAAGTCCTAGTGGTGGAGAATCCTTTGAACTTGAAGAACCTTCTCCCTATGCATTTGAAAATGTTATGGAGGTAAACTTCTTTCACCCTCCCAATTATAGTTTGATTAAGGGAAAATGCTTAGATAGTATTAATGAACAAAGGATTGAATTAGAGAAATCTTGTGAAGAGGTGGAAGTCCTTAGAAATAGAAGGATGGGAGTGGAATATGCTTTGTCAAGATCTTTGGAAGCATCTTTGCCTAGGTTGTCATCTACTCCTTCACTTGAGTGGGTAAAATTCATTTCTATTAGCTTTATTGTCCCACTTGAGTATGGCTTGCTTGAAACGGATGGTCAACTTAGGATGCTTTGTGGGATGAAGCATAAGCGAAAGATGTTTTGTGGTTGGCGTTGCAAATCAAGGCTCATTATGGTTGATGCATCAAACACGAGATATAAAGGTTGGAGTAGTGCTCAAATAGATGGGTCTAGGAGGATTGTTGGCCATTATATGGAGAATTCACGTTACTCACCACCCGGTTGGACTAATAATGATGATCAACCTCAAGACGGGTGTGAAAATAAAGTGTGGGATCCCAGATTACAAGAAGAGGATCAACTTTGGGAGCCCCAAGCTTGTGAAGAACTCCATCAAGACTTGGCTCAATCCATAAAGAATCTTGGGGCACAATGGAGAACCAAGCATTGGTGGGAGTTCCAAAATGAATACAAGCACAAGCCACCTTGATGAGGAGCTCCCCATAAGTCCAACTTAAGGACAATAAACAAAAGTGCTAGGTGGGAGACAACCCACCATGGTAACTTCTTTTCATTTTCCCTTTTTGTAAATATTGGTAAAAAAATTAGTTTAATTTCATGTTTTGATAGTTTGTTGAGTATATTTGGTAGTTTAGTATGTTGAATAAGGTTTTATGGTGTTTTGGTAGCTGTTTGGAGGTTTGGAATGCTTGGATTGGTGTAAAAACATACCAAAAATTTTTGAAAAAAACAGAGCACCATCCACGCGTACGCGCACTGCACGCGTACGCGTACATTGAGCATTTTCGACAATCCACGCAAGCGCGCCATGCACGCGTATGCGTGGGTTGAGAAGTTCCACCTTCCATGCATTAACCCGAGAGTTAGGCCCGCACTGTGCGCGCATTGTGCCTTTGGCACAACCCCACTTGCGCGTACGCGCACATGCCGCGTACGCGCCACTCTCGAAATAAGCCATTGACGCGCGCGCGCCATGTGCGCGTACGCGCGGATGCCCATCCTTCACTACATTTATTTTCTTCTCATTTTTCCATTTCTTTCCTTCTCCTTTCTTCTTTCCTTCTTCTACCCCTCATCCAACACTTCCAAACACCATTGATAACCATTTATTTTAGTTAGTTAATTAGTTAGTTAGTTAGTTTGTTAGTTAGTTTTCGTTTAGTTTTCATTTTATTTTCTCTCTTTTCATTACAAGTGTTGGATTATTGACTTTGTTTACTACACATTGCTGCCCCTTATTGCCTAAATGCTATTTTAGCATGAATGTTTTTCGACAATCTTTGTTGGATTCTATGATTGAGGTTATATTTTGTTACTTGGTTTTGAGTTTTTCATGCTTCACTTTTAAGAATACCAAGTGATGGGAATTGCCTTCGAGCTCGCAACTCTTCTTGAATTACATGATTTGGCCACCATGTGATTTGAGCCTTATTTTGTGATTAGGCAACCTCTTGATGGATGATGTTGTGCATTCACCTTAATGCATTGTATTTTATGATTATATGCATCCATATATGTTTGACTTGAATGCTTTCATGCTTCTTTAATGCTTGTTTTACCTTACAAGTTTACTTAAAGCATCTCAAGCATACTAGGATAAGTGAAGTGCATGCTTCTTTTGTGACATGAGTTTTCTGCTAATGTGTGTTCTAAAAGGCGCCTAATTTAGAATTCACACACTTATTTTTCATTAATGTCACACTAATTCACTCACTCAATTCTAGTGATTTACCTCATTCCAACAAAGTATGCTTCCTTGCTTTTATATCTTCTCATCTTATGGTGTTATATTTTTATTTTTCATAAATGATGCACCACAAGCAATAATGGAAGCAAGACTAAGAACACGTAGCAATCCGGAGAGTCGCCGTACCCCCTTGCTCATCTTTGAGTGCACCGAGGACGGTGCAAACTTTTAAGTGTGGGGAGGTCGTCCGACCGTTCGGCGATTTTGGGTGACAAATTTCTAATCCCAACACTTTTGCATTTCATTTTAAGATTTTAGGATTTTTACTTGCATTTTCTTACTTTTGCATATGTATACACAATAAGCTTAGTCAAAATAATGAAAATTTTCAAGGATTTCTATCTATAGGGCACACCAATTGATTTGAGTGTTGCTTGAATTATATATCTTGTGGAACATGAATTTTTGAGCTAAGAACACAAGCAAGTGAGTTTTGAGCCTAATGGTGTGGTTACATCTTATAACAACTTATTTTCCTTCTTGTGTGCATTATTCTCTTTCTATGAATGTGATCTTTGATTTGTTTGATTCTTTATGTCCATTATTTTGTGTATTCATGCATTTATATGATTGAGGCCATCATTTCATTAGCTCACTCATCCAAATAGCCAACCTTTTATCTTCCATTGTTAGCCAAATTTGAGTCTACGATTAACCCACTTGTTCTTAATTTTAGCACATTACAAGCCTTAAAGCGAAAAACAATAAATGTCCTTAATTTGGATCTTTGATTAGCTTAGGCTAGTGTGTGTGAGTATCATTCAAGTGTGGGAACCTTGGGACATTGGGTGAATAAAAGGGTAGTTTTGTATTATTAGTGTGAATATTGGGAATTGGGTACATACTCATGTATTGATCAAATGTAAAACCTTATGCATTGAGGTTCTTGTACATAGAAAAAAATGAGAAAAACAAAAGAAAAAGAAAAGAAAAATAATATGGAAAAGAAAAAAAGAAAAAAATAGAAAAAGAAAGAAAAAAAAGAAAAAGAAAGAAATAAAAAGGGGACAAAATGCCCCAAATCAAAGTATAGTCCAATAAAATCAATGCATAGGTGTTGTGAAATAAAAAGGAAATGCATGAGTATGTGGAAAAGTGAGGAATGGGTAGTTAGGTTAGAACTTAATTGTATAGGTTGTCATAGGTTAGGTGGGAAGTCTAAGCCTATCAAAGATTCAAACTTCAAGCTCACTTGACCAAATATGCATCCTACCTCGACCCTAGCCCCATTACAACCTAAAGAAAAGACCTCATGATACTTGTATGCATGCATGAAATATATGTCGATTGTTAGAAGAAAAACAAATCTTAGAAAGCATGATTAGGAGAGAATTGAGTGAATCAACCCTAAACACTCGAGCGAATAGAGTGCAAATACATCCAGTGAGGGTTTGATGCTCAATTACATGTTTCCACCAATGATCATCTCCTTTCATGCAAGTTTGTAAAAATATTTAATAGGTCAATTCAATTGTGGTTTGGCATGGTTGTTAATACCTTTTGCCCTTGTGCTTATATATGCTTCTTGGGAATTAATTTATTTTGAATTGGATCAAGGGAAGGAAGAAAGAAGCATGGAAAGTTGGAGAACTCATGAAGAAATGAAAGAACCGGAAAGCTGTCAAGCCGACCTCTTCGCACTTAAACGACCATAACTTGAGCTACAGAGGTCCAAATGATGCGGTTCCAGTTGGGTTGGAAAGCTATCATCTGGGGCTTCGAAATGATATAAATTTTGCCATATGTTGCTTCGCGTTCAGGGGCGCGCACGCGCACTTTGCGCGCGCGCTCCGATTCTGTCCGTGGCCTACTTTAATGAAATCGTCCCCAGCGGTTTTAGGAGCCTTGTGGGCCCAATCCAACTCATTTCTGATGCTATTTAAGTCAAGGATTGAAGAGGGATGAGACATCTAGTTACCATTAGTTTAGTTTAGTAGTTAGAATTAGTTTCTAGAGAGAGAAGCTCTCACTTCTCTCTAGAATTAGGAATAGGATTATGATTTGTTCTTAGATCTAGGTTTTAATCTTTGCTTTCTTCTACTTCTACATCTCAATTCCTTGTTGTTAGATTCATTCTTCTTCCATTCTTTGGTTGTAATTTCCTTTATGTTGTTCTTGTATTTTGTTGTAGATCTATTATTGTTCCTTCCATTTTCTTTCAATTCAATAAGAGGTAATTCATAATAATTGTTCTTCTTTACTTTTCTATTGTTGATCT
>NC_029780.3:62548936-62549739 GCF_000817695.3 Arachis duranensis | reverse complement strand
TCTGGAGCTCTACGTATCCATATGGTGACACACTTGTAATCACATATGGTCCTCTCCACCGGGATTTCAATTTTCCGGGGAATAATCTGAGCCTAGAATTAAATAGCACAACTTTCTGCCCTGGCTCAAAGATTCTGGATGACAATTTCTTATCATGCCATATTTTTGCTTTCTCTTTGAAAATTTTTGCATTCTCGAAAGCATTGAGTCTAAATTTCTCTAGCTCATTGATGAGCGGATAATTTATACGCTTTTTGGCATTGTTTTTAGTATGCTTTTAGTATGTTTTAGTTAGTTTTTATTATATTTTTATTAGTTTTTATTTAAAATTCACTTTTCTGGACTTTACTATGAGTTTGTGTGTTTTTCGTGATTTCAGGTATTTTCTGTCTGAAATTGAGGGACCTGAGCAAAAATCTGATTCAGAGGCTGAAAACGGCTACAAATGCTGTTGGATTCTGACCTCCCTGCACTCGAAGTGGATTTTCTGGAGCTACAAAAACCCAATTTGTGCGCTCTCAATTGCGTTGGAAAGTAGACATTCAGGGCTTTCCAGAAATATATAATAGTCCCTACTTTGCCTGATATTTGATGACCCAAACAGGCGTTCCAAGTCAGCTTCAAAATTCCCAGCATTAAACGCCGGAACTGGCACAAAAGCTGGTGTTTAACTCCAAGAAAAGTCTCTACACATGGAATCTTCAATGCTCAGCCCAAGCACACACCAAGTGGGCCCGGAAGTGGATTTTTACGTCATTTACTCATTTCTGTAAACCCTAGGCTACTAGTTCTCTATAAATAGG
>NC_029780.3:62543413-62547883 GCF_000817695.3 Arachis duranensis | reverse complement strand
AATGACATATTTCAATAAAAAAAATTGTTAATAAAAAATTATATGAATTTTTGCTTCGCACAAAATAAAATTATTATATGTTTGTTTGCTTTTTATGTTATATATATGATTTTTTTAATTAAATTAATATAATACAAAATCTTTTATTATTCTATTCATATTTAATGTTTTAATTTTGTTTCTCACAAAATAAAATTATATATATATATAACACAAAATTTTTTATCATTGTGTTTATATTTAATATTATAATTTTATTTCACATAAAACAAAATTTACTTAAATTTTAATATTATATACATAAAATATATATATATATATATAACACAATTTTTTATCATTGTGTTTATATTCAATATTATAATTTTATTTTACACAAAACAAAATTTATTTAAATTTTAATGTTATTTAAATTTTTTTCTAGATTTAGTACATGAATTTTTAACTTATTTTTTATGTAATTTATTTTAATTTTAAAGTTCAATAATTTTTTTACAGACATCTTGTTTTTAATATTTATATACTATTTTTTTATTTTAAACTTCAGCTCAATATCTGACACTTATAAAAAAATTCTAAAACTTGTAAAAAATGATTAATCTGATTAACAGGTTACTTTTTAAATCTAGACCATTCAAATAAAATATAACGAATGAAGAGTTTAGATTTAACGAATTCACACTCCATACTTAGCAAGGAGCATTTAAGAACGAACCATTTAAATGATTTTAAATCCAGATCCAAATTAAGATTTCAAAAAAACCCTAATTCTGAATTTCTGATTCGGGAACCAGTTCTACCTTAACTCGCACAAATTCTGAAATCCAGTTCCTCTTCTCCTTCGCCTATTCTCCTTCGACCGGGTAGTCTCCGCCGCAGCCGGCACCGGAGCAAGCAACTGGCACCGGCACCCTATTGTCTCATTCAAGATTCAACGTTGAACGGGCCTCACCTCTGTTTCTCTTCTTCTGCCTTTGGTCTTCTCCGCCGTCGTCTTCACCGTCGCCGATCGCCGTCACAGGTGTGGGCTTCCGGTTCTTTTGCCTTCCATTCGCCTCTGCTCGTGCTTCTTGCCTATGGGTCACAGCCTCACACGGTTAGTACCACCCATTTCTCCTTCTTCTTACTATAAATGCCTTACCCGTTCACAACTATAAAGTTGCAGTTCCAACAAAGTGAGTTCACTGAGTTGTGTTGGTTTTCTAAAATATTTTTATTGTGTGTGAAAGACTTTCTTTACCTGTGTAAATTTTTGGATTCTACTTTCATTCATTTTCAAGAGGGTTGGACAGTCAGTTCACCCTTGAGTGAATTTGAGATCACCATGTTTGTTTTTTTTTTAAAAAAATCATAGGTGGCTATGAATCTTGGAACAGGCAGACAAGAACATGCCACAATGATGCTTCTGAATCTAACTTTTCCTGAAGTTTAAAATTGATATGCTAAATATTTAGTTATTTTACTGATGCAAATTTTTTAATGCTCACAGGGATTGCTCAGCAGGGTTGGGATCCTCTTCGGGTGCTGCTGAGGTAGATATCTCTGGTTATCCTTCTGTTCTGTTCATCATTATTTGAGTAATGAAGCAGCTATTAATTGGTAATATTGTGATGTGATTGCTTGCTTCTACTCTTTGTTGTTAGTTTCAAGATTTAATAGTGGTTCTTAATGTATATTATTGCCTCTAAGTAGCACCATTATGGCCTGGTATCAATACCAAGAATCTTGCTATATACTTTATAGATGGGAAGCTAATGATATTTTATATTGAATTCTGTATTTTTGGCTTGCATTTCCATGAACATGAGTGGTATTGGTCTTCCAACATAATATCTCTTTGGCTTTATAAATTAGCCATGATTTGTGAGTCTTTACATTGAGATCATAAAATGTCATAGGCAATCATACATGGCATATATACTGCAAATGTATAATGTTATTCCTATGGTGATCCCCCTAAACAGTCCCTTTTGATAGCAAATGTATAATGTATAATGTTATCCCTAAACGGTCTCTTTTGATAGCAAAATCTACTTAGAACCTATAATAGTCTTATTGCTTGGGAACTTAACTAAATCTCATGTCTTACATCTATAACAGTCTTATTGCTTGAAATTAGCAATTATGTAACATAAATAGTAGTGGGGGACAGATTCATATCTGGTGTGGTGTTTTCAGTTGAAGTAGGAGTTGTGAATATAAAAGTCTGCAGTTTACTTGAAAATTTACCAAATAGCACTTCAAATGGTGACTTAAAACTCTAAAGCATCACTAGCTATAACAAAACTACTCTAACTATTGATTTGTGATTTAGAAAGCTTCCTTCTTGATGTGCTACATTCTTCTCTGATTAAATATGGATAGTGACATTGTTTTTTCTGTATGCTTTTAGATTTTAGAATACTTTAATGTGATTTTTTTCTATTAAGAGGGAATGAATTGCTTCCACCAATCCTACCCTTCATAGTTTGAACATTGTTTGCTTGTGTGAAAATTTACTACGTTATTGCAAAATTGCTGAAATTGTTGCTGGAACTGGGCTGTTTTGATGAGAAACTGGGCTGGAATGTTTTACTTTTATGTGGTTGCTAATTTGTGCCGTCCAATGATGTTTTCGGAGAGATCCAACGGCTGTTTGGTGTCTTGGTTAAGATGGGTTGAAAAGAATGTGGAGGCGGTTAATTCTGTTGACCTTATTTCTTGTAGTTTAGGACTATGATTCTTCGATTTTACGAATTTCATTTATAAGTATTTCTCTAATATCAGAGTTCCAAGAAAATAGTCACTTTCTTTTATTAGTTGTGGATATTTTGGGAAAATATTGTAAATATCAATTAGTAAGTATGCCAAATTTTTCTTTGAACCTAGTAGCCAGTTTGTAAAACAGAATTAATTTTGCAGAGGGTATTAACTATTCTGCTTTTCGTTAGCCCTGGTTATTTGTAACACTTTTTTTTTATTTGTTTCTATGTTTTCACTTAGCAAACGGATTCAAGAATGCAGGGTATTAGAGAGGTGGGGTCCACGTACAAGTGGCTTTATGATTTGTGTGATGATAGTAGAATGGAGCAAAACTAGCTTACTAACTAGATTGGCTCTTGACTTGAATGGCTAGCAAAATATTTTAGTATTTTTTGCTTAGACTGTTTAAGTTTATGTGAAATAGCCTCATAATCCATGTTATCTCTTTGCAAATATCATGTTATTTTCATAAAATGCAAGACACTAAGTTGGTACAATCAGTTGTTTGTCTCTCTTTGGACTGTGTATAGTTTATGAATCATGCTGAAATCATTCTTAATGTGAAGTTTTAATTTCATATTCTTTGGGCCGTGTTTTCTTTGCGAGATATATGAACATGCATTAGTTTATGAATCATGCTGAAGTTTTATTGGCTGCTGTTTCTTTGAATTAGTTTGTGTTAATTTTAGCATGTTTGGCACCAAATTTTGAGTTATGTACACCTTGCTTTATATGCAGAGCAAGATGACTGAAAACAGTAATATTGAAGCAACAGGGATGTCCGCTAGCATTCAACCATCTTCTCCGCCGTCAGGTGTTCGTAAGAATCGGTCAGCTGTCTGGGATCATTTTGATGTAGAGAATGCTACCGAGAAGAAGGCTAAATGCAAATATTGTGATAGCTTAATACAATATGGGAATGGAACCAGCTCAATGGGTGGTCATTTGAGAAGATGCAAGCAAAATCCTAATAATGATTCGAACAAAAGAAGAAAAACAACAACCACACCGACTATAGATGAGCGTGGTGTTTTAAATTCACCCAGTGCTTCCAAATTTGACCAAGAGGAGGCTCGAAGGGCACTTGTGGAAATGTTTATTGGGGAAGAGCTACCATTTTGCTTCGTTGAAAGCCCAAAATTCCGAAAATTTGTGTATGCCCTACAAGCAAGATTCAAAGTTCCTTCACGGACTACATTAGCACGTGACATTGGAGCTCTTTATGCTGAAGAGAAGATGAAGTTGCAAGATTTTCTCTCGGAAAATTGTGGTAGAGTATGTCTAACCACTGACACTTAGACTTCAACTCAAAATTTTACTTATATGAGTTTGACAGCACACTTTGTTGATTTGGATTGGAAATTACATAAAAAAATACTTAATTTTTGTCAAGTGACAAGTCATTCAGGAGAGGTTATAGGAGCAACAATTGAATCTTGTTTAAATAATTGGAATTTGAATCGGGTCTTTAGTGTGACAGTTGATAATGCCTCCTCTAACGATGTTGCAATTAAATATCTGAAGCAGCGATTGAATTCTTGGAATAGCATTATTTTGAATGGTGAATTTATTCATATGAGGTATTGTGCACATATTATAACTTAATTGTAAAAGAGGGGTTGAAAGAGATTGATGAATCAGTCTTGAGGATTCGTAGTGCAGTAAAGTATGTTAGATCTTCTCCATCTAGAGCTAGTAGGTTTCAAAAGTGTGTTGAACTAGAAAAAA
>NC_029780.3:62520648-62539467 GCF_000817695.3 Arachis duranensis | reverse complement strand
GGCTTTTTTCTGCAAGCAACCGGTCGCAGAACAAATACAAGATCTGAACTTGATAGATATTTACAAGAAGAATGCGAGCCATACTCCCATAAGTTCGATATACTAAACTGGTGGAAGGTCAACTCAACCCGATTTCCAATTCTTGGAAATATGGCTCGTGAGGTATTGGCTATACCTGTTTCTACGGTAGCTTCGGAGTCTGCATTTAGTACTGGAGGAAGAGTCCTCGATCCATACCGCAGTTCCTTAACACCTAGAATGGTAGAAGCCTTAGTCTGCACAGGAGATTGGCTTAAGGAAGATCTTTTCTCTGCTTTAGATGATGATGGTGAAGTTCTTCAACAAGTTGATCAAGGTATAAAATTTGTTTCATATTTCTTCTCATTTTATTTTATTTTTGTTTTTGTTATCTTTCTATTTTAGAATTTAGGTATTAGTTACCAATTAAAAGTTGTTGAATATAGACTTGATAATTAATTTGATTCCCTTGGCAGATATATTTTCCTCTAATGATGGTGCTTGTTCTATGGCGGCATCAATTGATAATCTTGATGATGACTAGGTATGCTTAATATTCTCATTTGGTTTAATACTTTCATTCAAAGATTTGTTTTAAAATGACAAATGTATATTTTGTTATTTGCAGATATATTTTCCTCAAAGGTTGTGGTTGTTTGATGATTTTGTTGGCAACTTGGCATCTTTTGATACTTTGTGGTTGTTGTTTTAGAGAGATTTTTTGGTGGTATTCTTTTGATGTCTTGAGAATGATTAAATGTTATATAGATTAGCTATTGTCATTAGATTTATAAAGAACTAAATTCTAGTTGTAATGAATCTATACACTTTAAAATGACTTTAGTATTAATTTTTACTTTTAAAAAAATTATGGTTTGAAAATTAAATTTCTAAAAACTTGTTTTAAAAGTGGATTTTATAAAAAAAACCGGATTTTAGATTTGGATAAAAAAAACGAATTTTAGATTTGGATTTTAAAAAAACCGGATTTAAAACTGGATTTTAGATTTGGATTTTTAAAAAAAAAAACTGGATTTTAGATTTGGATTAAAAAAAACCGGTTCTATATGTAAAACTGGATTTAAAACCGGTTTATAAGTAAAAACCGGATTTAAAACCGGTTTATAAATAAAAACCGAATTTAAATTCTAAAACCGGTTTAAAACCGGTTTTTGTTTTTTCAAACCGGTTTAAAACCGGTTTCTCTTTTTAATCCAGTTCTGGTTTGGTTTTATGAACCATAAATCTGGTTTTAAAATGGATCCGGTTTGGATTTAAAAAAATCCAAACCATGCCCACCCCTAGAATTAAAGATTCAGAACATGCAGCAGAGGAATTACACAGAAAAATCTGGGCGTTCAAAACGCCCAGTGTAGAAGGAAAACTGGCGTTTAAATGCCAGCCAAGGTACCTGGCTGGGTGTTTAATGCCCAAAAGGGTAGCATTTTGGGTGTTAAATGCCAGAATGGATACCATTCTGGGCGTTTAACGCCAGGATGATACAAGAGGGAAGATTTTGTTTTTAATTCAAATAAACCATAACTCTTCAATCATATCTTCTTAATCACATCTTTTTCCAAATAATTTTCAATCTTTTTGATTTCTAATTTCAAAAATTTTTTCAAAAATCACTTTATTTCTTTCCCAACTTTGATTTTCAAAAATCATTCTTCAATTTTTCAAAATTTCTTCAAAATCTTTTAATTTATTTTCAAAAATTCTTCCCCTCTTCTCACATCCTTCTATTTAAGGACTAACACTCCTCCACTATCAACAATTCGAACTCTATCTCTCTTGATAAGTTCGAATTCTTCTTCTTCTACCTCCTCCTTCTATTCTTCTTTTCCTCTGACATCTCAAGGGATCTCTATACTATGACATAGAGGATTCCATATTTTCTTGTTCTCTTCTCTTTCATATGAGCAGGAGCAAAGACAAAAGCATTCTTGTTGAGGCTGACCCTGAACCTGAAAGGACCTTGAAGTGAAAGTTAAGAGAAGCTAAAGCACTACTCTCTGTAGAGGACCTAACAGAAATCTTCAAACAAGAAGAAGACATGGCAGTCGAAAACAACAACAATGCCAACAATGCAAGGAAGGTGCTGGGTGACTTTACTGCACCTACTACCGACTTCTATGGGAGAAGCATCTCTATCCCTGCCATTGGAGAAAACAACTTTGAGCTTAAGCCTCAATTAGTTTCTCTAATGAAACAGAATTGCAAGTTCCATGGACTTCCATTGGAAGATCCTCATCAGTTTTTAGCTGAATTCTTGCAAATATGTGACACTGTCAAGACCAATGGGGTTGACCCTGAGGTCTACAGGCTTATGCTATTCCCTTTTGCTGTAAGAAACAGAGCTAGGATATGGTTGGACTCACAACCCAAAGAAAGCCTGAACTTTTGGGAAAAGCTAGTCAATGCCTTCTTAGCAAAGTTCTTTCCACCTCAAAAATTGAGTAAGCTTAGAGTGGAAGTCCAAACCATCAGACAGAAGGAAGGAGAATCCCTCTATGAAGCTTGGGAAAGATACAAACAATTGATCAGAAAGTGTCCCTCTGACATGCTTTCTGAATGGAGTATCATAGGTATTTTCTATGATGGTCTGTCTGAACTGATGGAGCATCATAGGTATCTTTTATGATGGTCTGTTTGAACTGTCCAAGATGTCATTGGACAGCTCTGCTGGAGGATCTCTTCATCTGAAGAAGACGCCTGCAGAAGCTCAAGAACTCATTGAAATGGTTGCAAATAACCAATTCATGTACACTTCTGAAAGGAATCCTGTGAACAATGGGATGAATCAGAAGAAAGGAGTTCTTGAGATTGATACTCTGAATGTCATATTGGCTCAGAACAAAATATTGACTCAGCAAGTCAATATGATTTTTCAAAGTCTGTCTGAAATGCAAGCTGCACCAGGCTGTACTAAGGACGCTTCATCTGAAGAAGAAGCTTATGATCCTGAGAACTCATCAATGGAATAGGTGAATTACATGGGAGAACCCTATGGAAACACCTATAATCCATCATGGAGAAATCATCCAAATCTCTCATGGAAGGTCAACAGAGACCTCAACAAGGTTTCAATAAGAATAATGGTGGAAGAAACAGGTTTAGCAATGGCAAGCCTTTTCCATCATCTTCTCAGCAACAGACAGAGAATTCTAAGTAGAGCCACTCTAACTTAGCAACCATGGTTGCTGATCTAATCAAAACCACTCAAAGTTTCATGACTGAAACAAGGTCCTCCTTTAGAAACTTGGAGGCACAAGTGGGTCAGCTGAGTAAGAAAGTCATTGAACTCCTTCCTAATACTCTTCCAAGCAATACAGAAGAGAATCCAAAAGGAGAGTGTAAGGCCATCAACATGGCCGAATTTGGAGAGGAGGAAGAGGCAGTGATCGCCACTGAGGAAGACCTCAATGGACGTCCACTGGCCTCTAATGAGTTCCCTAATGAGGAACCATGGGAATCTGAGGCTCACACTGAGACCATAGAGATCCCATTGGATTTATTTCTGCCATTCGTGAGCTCTGATGAGTATTCTTCCTCTGAAGAGGATGAAGATGTCACTGAAGAGCAAGTTGCTAAGTACCTTGGAGCAATCATGAAGCTAAATGACAAGTTATTTGGTAATGAGACTTGGAAGGATGAACCCCCTTTGCTCACCAAAGAACTGGATGACTTGACTAGGCAGAAATTACCTCAAAAGAGACAGGACCCTGGGAAGTTCTCAATACCTTGTACATTAGGCACCATGACCTTCGAGAAGGCTCTATGTGACCTAGGGTCAAGCATAAACCTCTTGCTTCTCTCTGTAATGGAGAAGTTAGGGATCTTTGAGGTACAAGCTGCAAGAATCTCACTAGAGATGGTAGACAATTCAAGAAAACAAGCTTATGGACTTGTAGAGGATGTTCGGGTAAAGATTGAAGACCATTACATCCCTACTGATTTCATAGTCCTAGAGACTGGGAAGTGCATGGATGAATCCATCATCCTTGGCAGACCCTTCCTAGCCACAGCAAAGGCTGTGATTGATGTTGACAGAGGAGAATTGATCATTCAAGTGAATGAAGAATCCTTTATGTTTAAGGCTCAAGGATATCCCCCTGTAACCATGGAGAGGAAGCATGAAGAACTTCTCTCAAAACAGAGTCAAACAGAGCCCCCATAGTCAAACTTTAAATTTGGTGTTGGGAGGCCACAACCAAATTCTAAGTTTGGTGTTGAACCCCTACATTCAAACTCTAAGTTTGGTGTTGGGAGGTTCCAACATTACTCTGAACATTTGTGAGGCTCCATGTGGGCCCACTGTCAAGCTACTGACATTAAAGAAGCGCTTGTTGGGAGGCAACCCAATGTTATATTTATCTATTTTCCATTGTTATTTTATGTTTTCTATAGGTTGATGATCATGTGAAGTCACAAAAACAATTGAAAAAACAAAAAACAGAATGAAAAACAGAAAGAAAAACAGCACACCCTGAAGGAAAAGCTTGCTGGCGTTTAAACGCCAGTAAGGGCAGCAAATGGGCGTTTAACGCCAGAAAGGGGCACCAAACTGGCGTTTAATGCCAGAAATGGGCAAGAAACTGGCGTTTAACACCAGAAAAGGGCAGCAGCCCGGCGTTTAATGCCAGGATTGGCAGAAAGGGCGTTTTGCACGCCACTTGGTGCAGGGATAATGGCCGAACCTTACCCCTCTCTCCACCCCTATATAAACCCTTCTTCACTCCTTCATTTTCACACAACCTAAACACTACTTCTCACCCTCAGCCGAACCACAAAAGCCCCCTCCATCTCCTCTATTTCTTCTTCTTCTACTCTTTTCTTTCCTCTTTTGCTCGAGGACGAGCAAACCTTCTAAGTTTGGTGTGGTAAAAGCGTTGCTTTTTGTTTCCCCATAACCATTTATGACACCTAAGGCCAGAAAAATCTCTAGAAAGAGGAAAGGGAAGGCAAAAGCTTCCACCTCCGAGTCATGAAGAAGGTGATCCCCGAGGTCCATTTCAAACTCAAAAAGAGTGAATATCCAGAGATCCGACATGATCAAAAAGAGTGAATATCTGGAGATCCGACATGAGATTCGAAGAAGAGGTTGGGAAGTTCTTACCAACCCCATTCAACAAGTCGGAATCCTAATGGTTTAAGAGTTCTATGCCAATGCATGGATCACCAAGAACCATGATCAAAGTGTGAACCCGGACCCAAAGAATTGGCTTACAATGGTTTGGGGGAAATGCTTAGATTTTAGTCTGGAAAATGTAAGGTTGGCATTCAACTTGCCCATGATGCAAGGAGATGAACACCCCTACACTAGAAGGGTCAACTTTGATCAAAGGTTAGAATAAGTTCTCATAGACATTTATGAAGAGGGCGCTCAATGGAAGAGAGATTCAAGAGGGAAGCCGGTTCAACTGAGAAGGCATGACCTCAAGCCCGTGGCTAGAGGATGGTTGGAGTTTATCCAACGCTCAATCATTCCGACTAGTAACCGGTCTGAAGTTACTATAGACCGGGCTATCATGATTCATAGCATCATGATTGGAGAGGAATTAGAAGTTCATGAGGTTATATCCCAAGAACTTTATAAGGTGGCGGACAAGTCCTCTACCTTGGCAAGGTTAGCCTTCCCTTATCTCATTCGTCACCTCTGTAATTCAATTGGAATTAACATAGAGGGAGACATCCTCATTGACGAGGACAAGCCCATCACTAAGAAGAGGATGGAGCAAACAAGAGATCCCACTCATGGACATGAGGAAATTTCTCATTATGAAATCCCTGAGATGCCTCAAGGGATGCACTTTCCTCCCTAGGAGAATTGAGTTTCAACATGGGACAACTAAGGGTGGAGCACCAAGAACACTCCATCCTCCTCCATGAAATTAGAGAAGATCAAAAAATCATGAGAGAGGAGTAACAAAGGAAAGGAAGAGACATTGAGGAGCTCAAGCACTCCATAAGATCTTCAAGAGGAAGAACAAGCCGCCATCACTAAGGTGGACCCGTTCTTTAATCTCCTTGTTCTTTATTTTTCTGTTTTTTGAAAATTATGCTTTATGTTTTATTTCTGTTTGTGTCTTATGATCATTGGTGTCTTAGTGTCTATGCCTTAAAGTTATGAATGTCCTATGAATCCATCACCTTTCTTAAATGAAAAATGTTCTTAATTGAAAAAGTGAAGAATTACATGAATTTCAAATTTTATAACAAATTAATTATTTTGATGTGGTGGCAATACTTTTGATTTCTGAATGTATGCTTGAACAGTGCATATATCTTTTGAATTTGTTGTTCATGAATGTTAAAAGTGTTGGCTCTTGAAAGAATGATGAAAAAGGAGACATGTTACTGAGGATCTGAAAAATCATAAAAATGATTCTTGAAGCAAGAAAAAACAGTGAATTCAAAAAAAAACAAAGAGAGCAAGCAGAAAAAGCCAATAGCCCTTTAAACCAAAAGGCAAGAATAATAAAAAGGATCCAAGGCTTTGAGCATCAGTGGCTAGGAGGGCCTACAGGAATAACATCCTGGCCTAAGCGGCTAAACCAAGCTGTCCCTAACCATGTGCTTGTGGCGTGAAGGTGTCAAGTGAAGACTTGAGACTGAGTGGTTAAAGTCGTGATCCAAAGCAAAAAGAGTGTGCTTAAGAACCCTGGACACCTCTAATTGGGGACTCTAGCAAAGCTGAGTCACAATCTGAAAAGGTTCACCCAGTTATGTGTCTGTGGCATGGATGTATCTGGTGGTAATACTGGAAAACAAAGTGCTTTGTGCCACGGCCAAGACTCATAAAGTAGCTGTGTTCAAGAATCATCATACTTAACTAGGAGAATCAATAACACTATCCAGATTCTGAGTTCCTATAGAAGCCAATTATTTTGAACTTCAAAGAATAAAGTGAGATGCCAAAACTGTTCAGAGGCAAAAAGCTAAAAGCCCCGCTCATCTAATTTATACTGATCCTCATAGATGTTTTTGGAATTCATTGTATATTCTCTTCTTTTTATCCTATTTGATTTTCAGTTGCTTGGGGACAAGCAACAATTTAAGTTTGGTGTTGTGATGAGCGGATAATTTATACGCTTTTTGGCATTGTTTTTAGTATGCTTTTAGTATGTTTTAGTTAGTTTTTATTATATTTTTATTAGTTTTTTTTTAAAATTCACTTTTCTGGACTTTACTATGAGTTTGTGTGTTTTTCTGTGATTTCAGGTATTTTCTGGCTGAAATTGAGGGACCTGAGCAAAAATCTGATTCAGAGGCTGAAAAGGGCTGCAGATGCTGTTGGATTCTGACCTCCCTGCACTCGAAGTGGATTTTCTGGAGCTACAAAAACCCAATTGGCGGGCTCTCAATTGTGTTGGAAGTTAGACATCCAGGGCTTTCCAGAAATATATAATAATTCATACTTTTCTCGAGATTTGATGGCCAAAACAGGCCTTCCAATTCAGCTTCAGAATTCCCGGCATTAAACGCTGGAACTGGCACAAAAGTGGGAGTTAAACGCCCAAACTGGCACAAAAGCTGGCGTTTAACTCCAAGAAAAATCTCTACACATGGAAGCTTCAATGCTCAGCCCAAGCACACACCAAGTGGGCCCAGAAGTGGAATTTTACATCATTTACTCATTTCTGTAAACCCTAGGCTACTAGTTCTCTATAAATAGGACCTTTTGCTATTGTATTCGGGGGGAATCTTTCAATCTTCGGATCACCTTTTGATCATGTTTTTATGATTGAACCCTCTTTGGGAGGCTGGCCATTCAGCCATGCCTAGACCTTGTTCTTATGTATTTTCAACGGTAGAGTTTCTACACACCATAGATTAAGGTGTGGAGCTCTGCTGTACCTCGAGTATTAATGCAATTACTATTGTTCTTCTATTCAATTCAACTTATTCTTGTTCTAAGATATCACTTGTTCCTCAACTTGATGAATGTGATGATCCGTGACACTCATCATCATTCTCACCTATGAACGTGTTCCTGACAACCACCTCCGTTCTACCTTAGATTGAGTGGATATCTCTTGGATTCCTTAATTAGAATCTTCGTGGTATAAGCTAGAATTCATTGGCGGCCATTCTTGAGAATCCGGAAGGTCTAAACCTTGTCTTTGGTATTCTGAGTAGGATTCAGGGATTGAATGACTGTGACGAGCTTCAAACTCGTGATTGTGGGGCGTTAGTGACAGACGCAAAAGAATCACTGGATTCTATTCCGACCTGATTGAGAACCGACAGATGATTAGCCATGCCGTGACAGGGTGCGTAGAACATTTTCACTGAGAGGATGGGAGGTAGCCACTGACAACGGTGAAACCCTACATACAGCTTGCCATGGAAAGGAGTAAGAAGGATTGGATGAAGACATTAGGAAAGCAGAGAGACGGAAGGGACAAAGCATCTCCATACGCTTATCTGAAATTCTCACCAATGAATTACATAAGTATCTCTATCTTTATTTTATGTTTTATTCATCTTTTAATCATTAATCCTCCATAACCATTTGAATCCGCCTGATTGAGATTTATAAGATGACCATAGCTTGCTTCATACCAACAATCTTCGTGGGATCGACCCTTACTCGCGTAAGGTTTATTACTTGGACGACCCAGTGCACTTGCTGGTTAGTTGTGCGAAGTTGTGATAAAGAGTTGAGATTGCAATTGAGCGTACCATGTTGATGGCGCCATTGATGATCACAATTTCGTGCACCACTCATTTAACTGGTGCAATCATTTTTCTCCACCTAACTTGGCATCAAGGTTTAGGAATCTGGTTGCCCAGTAGGCCTTATGTTCTAGTTCCGCTGGCAAGTGACATGCCTTTCCATACACAAGCTGGTATGAAAAAGTCCATATAGGGGTCTTAAATGCTGTTCTGTATGCCCACAGAGCATCATCCAAGCTTCTTGCCCAATCCCTTCTACGGTTAATCACAGTCCATTCCAGGATTCTTTTATGTTCTCTATTAGAGTCTTCAGCTTGCCCATTTATCTATGGATGATATGGAGTGGCCACCCTGTGGCTAACTCCGTATCGAACCAAAGCTGAGTAAAGCTGTTTATTGCAGAAATGAGTGCCCCCATTACTGATTAATACTCTAGGGGTACCAAATCTGCTGAAGATGTGTTTTTGGAGGAATTTTAGCACTGTCTTAGTGTCATTAGTGGGTGTTGCAATAGCTTCCACCCATTTGGATACATAATCCATTGCCACCAGAAAATAAGTGTTTGAGTATGATGGTGGGAAATGCCCTACGAAGTCAATACCCCATACATCAAACAACTCAATCTCCAAGATCCCTTGTTAAGGCATGGCATAACTGTGAGGAAAATTGCCAGATCTTTGGCAACTGTCACAATTAAGTACAAACACTCGGGAATCATTATAGAGAGTAGGCCAGTAGAAGCCGCATTGGAGGACTCTTGTGGCTGTTCGCTCACTTCCAAAATGTCCTCCATACTGTGATCCATGGCAGTGCCAGAGGATCTTCTGTGCTTCTTCTTTAGGCACACATCTATGAATTACTCCGTCTGCACATCTCTTGAAGAGATATGGTTCATCCCAAAGATAGTACTTTGCATCCGTGATCAGCTTCTCCCAGAAATGCATATTTCAGGAATGGTGGTAGTGGTTTGAGCTCGGGTTTGGGAGGTTTCTCCTCTTCCTGAGGGATTTTCAGAGGTTGTATTATTCTCTCTGATTCCTCCAGATCAGGCTGAACATCTTTAAAGATATCCTCTAGTTCTGATTCGAGACTCTCAGCCATATTGACTTCTTTTACCAGAGAGTCAATAATATCAACGCTCATGCAGTCATTTTGGGTGTCTAGATGCTGCATGGCTTTGACAACATTCAACTTGAACTCATCCTCATTAACTCTCAAGGTTACTTCCCCTTTTTGAACATCAATAAGGGTTCGACCAGTTGCTAGGAAAGGTCTTCCCAGAATGAGAGTTGCACTCTTATGCTCCTCCATTTCCAGTACCACAAAGTCAGTGGGAAAGGCAAATGGCCCAACCTTGACAATCATGTCTTCAATCAACCCTGATGGGTATTTAATGGAGCCATCAGCAAGTTGGAGACATATCCGGGTTGGTTTAACTTCATCAGTCAACCCAAGCTTTTTGATAGTGGCTGCAGGTATTAGGTTAATACTTGCCCCAAGATCACATAGAGCTTGCTTGGTACAAGTACCTTCTAATGTGCATGATATCATAAAGCTTCCCGGATCTTTAAGCTTCTCAGGTAAGCTTTTCAGAATGACTGTACTGCATTCTTCAGTGAGGTAAACTTTTTCAGTTTCCCTCCAATCCTTCTTATGACTTAAGATCTCTTTCATGAACTTAGCATAAGAGGGTATTTGCTCAAGTGCCTCTGTAAATTGAATCTTTATTTCAAGAATCCTGAGATAGTCTGCAAAGCGGGCAAGTTGCATATCTTGTTCCGCTTGGCGGAGTTTTTGAGGATAAGGAATTTTGGCTTTGTATTCCTCAACCTTAGTTGCTGCAGGTTTATTGCCTACAGATGTGGGTTGGGAAGCCTTTTTAGAAGGGTTATTATCAGCACTAGTATATGTCTGATCCCCCACTGGCATTTGAATGCCAGGGGTGGAAGCTGGAGTGGCGTTAGACGCCAGCTCCTTACCTGCTTCTGGCGTCTGAATGCCAGAACTGTGCTCCCTTTGGGCGTTCAACGCCAACTCCTTGCTTGTTTCTGGTGTTGAACGCCAGGACTGAGCATGGTTTGGAACGCCAGCATTCCACCCATTTTTCGGCGTTTGAGCGCCAGAATTATTCCTCTCTGGGCTCTTACTGTCCTCAGATGGATTTTGGGTAGTTTGCTCATTCCTTGGCTTCTTGCTACCTTGAAGTGAGGTATTTAATATTTTCCCACTTCTTAATTGAACTGCTTGGCATTCTTCTGTTATTTGTTTTGATAACTGTTGTTCTACTTGCTTCAATTGCACTTCCATATTCATATTAGCCATTCTTGTTTCTTGTAATATCTCTTTGAATTTGGCTAACTATTTTGTTAGAAAATCCAATTGCTGATTGAATTCTGTAACTTGTTCTGTAGGACTCATTTCAGCAGTTACTGTTTTAGCCTCTTCTTTCATGGAAGGTTTACTGCTTAGGTACAGATGCTGATTTCTGGCAACTGTATCAATGAGCTCTTGAGCTTCTTCTAATGTCTTTCTCATATGTATAGATCCACCAGCTGAGTGGGCTAGAGAAATCTGAGCTCTTTCTGTAAGCCCATAGTAGAAGATGTCTAACTGCACCCACTCTAAAAACATTTCAGAGGGACATTTTCTTAGCATCTCTCTGTATCTCTCCCAGGCATCATAGAGAGATTCATTATCTCCTTGTTTGAAGCCTTGGATGCTCAGCCTTAGCTGTGTCATCCGTTTCGGAGGAAAAGAGTAATCAGGAATTTTTCTGACAGCTGTTTCCATGTCTTTATGCTGTCTTTAGGTTGATTATTTAACCACCTCTTAGCTTGGCCTTTTACAGCAAATGGGAATAGTAATAGCCTGTAGACATCCTGATCTACTTCCTTATCATGTACTGTGTCAGCAATTTGTAAAAACTATGCCAGAAACTCTGTAGGTTCTTCTTATGGAAGACCGGAATACTGGCAACTTTGCTGCACCATGATAATGAGATGAGGATTCAACTCAAAACTACTAACTCCAATGGAGGGTATACATATACTACTCCCATATGAAGCAGTAGTGGGGTTAGCATATGACCCCAGAGTCCTTCTAGACTGTTCATTTTCACTTATGTACATGTTGAAGTAAAGCGGGTAATGTGGATTTAAATTTTTATTTTATAAATAAATAAAAAATGATTTTCAAAATAAAATAAAATAAAATAAAAACCAAAATAAAAATAAAATAAAATAAGAAAATTAAAATTAAAAAATTAATAAGAATTTGAAAATATTTTAGGAAGATTTTCAAAAAGTGAGGAGAGAGAAAATGGTTAGGATATTTTCGAAAAAGATATAATAATATATATATATATATTTAAAAGGATAAGATTTGAAAAATTTTGAAATTGAAATCTGAATTTTTATATAAAAAAATTTTGAAAATATAGCTTGAAAATAGTTAGAAAAGATAATTTTTTTTTTGAATTTTAAATTTTATGATGAAAGAGAAAAACACACAAAAGGCATAAGACTTAAAATTTTTAGATCTAATGCTTCTTGTTTTCGAAAATTTTGGAGGGAAAACATCAAGGAACACCAAACTTAAAAATTTTAAGATCAAAACACAAGAAAGACTCAAGAACACTTGAAGATTCACAAGAACAACAAGAACAAAAGAAAGAACACCAAACTTAATTTTTAGAAAACTTCAATAAAATTTTTGAAAATTATAAAAAGATTAACAAGAAAACACCAAACTTAAAGTTTAGCACAAGATTCAATCAAAGAAAAATTATTTTTGAAAAAGATTTTAAAAAGGAGATACCCAATTACCAAGAGCATAGACCAACACTTTAGCCAATTGGGCAGTAAAGGTAACACTTGTTTTGAAGAGGTATATTCCTTTTGGAAGACTAATGCTTTGGAATAGCACAAGAAAAACAAGAAAAGACATAGAGCAAGAAAAACTAAAGATCAAACAAGAAAAATAAGCAAGAACAACTTGAAGATCAAAGAACACAACTTCACAAATTTAAAAGAAAAATATAAAATATGCAATTAACACCAAACTTAGAACAAGACGCTAAACTCACGAAAAAAAATAAAAAATTGATAAAGAAAAATAATATTTTTTAAAATTTTTTGAAAAGGATATAAAGGACTCAGAATTTAATGACTCTATAGCAACAAAAATAAATTATTCCTAATCTAAGCAACAAAATAAACTTTTAGTTGTTCAAACTCAAACAATCCCCGGCAACGGTGCCAAAAACTTGGTGCACAAAATTGCAATCACACTTTTGCAATCCGCACAACTAACTAGCAAGTGCACTGGGTCGTCCAAGTAATACCTTATGTGAGTAAGGGTCGAATCCCACGGAGATAGTTGGTTTGAAGCAAGCTATGTTTATTTTATTATTCTTAGTCAGGAGATCAATTATAATTATCAGTTTGAATTACTAAAAAATAAAAGAGCGTGAAATAATTACTTGTTGCGCAATAATGTAGAATATGTTGGTGTTTTGGAGATGCTTTGTCTTCTGAATTCCTGTAACATCATATTCCTCTCATGCAGAAGTGCAAAGTTCCTTCCATGGCAAGCTCTATATAGGGTGTCGCCGTTATCAATGGCTACTTCCCATCCTCTCAGTGAAAATGGTCCAAATGCTCTGTCACAGCATGGCTAATCAGCTGTTGGTTCTCGATCATGTCGGAATAGAATCCATTGATTCTTTTGCGTTTGTCATCACGCCCCACACTCGCGAGTTTGAAGCTCGTCACAGTCATCCAATCCCAGAATCCTACTCGAAATACCACAGACAAGATTTAGACTTTCCGGATTCTCATGAATGCCGCCATCAATTCTAGCTTATACCACGAAGATTCTGATTAAGGAATCTAAGAGATACTCATTCAATCTGATGTAGAATGGAGGTGGTTGTCAGACACACGTTCATGAATTGAGGAAGGTGATGAGTGTCACAGATCACCACCTTCTCCATAGTTAAGCGCGAATAAACATCTTAGATAGGAACACGCATGTTTGAATAGAAAAATAGAAATAATTGCATTAATTCATCGAGATGCTGCAGAGCTCCTCACCCCCAACAATGGAGTTTAGAGACTCATGCCATCAAAGAGTATAAAATTCAGATCTAAAAATGTCATGAGATACAAAATAAGTCTCTAAAAGTTGTTTAAATACTAAACTAGTAACCTAGGTTTACAGAAAATGAGTAAACTAAGATAATTGGTGCAGAAATCCACTTCTAGGGCCCACTTGGTGTGTGCTGGGGCTGAGACTTAAGATTCTCACGTGCCTGGGCTGTTTTTGGAGTTGAACGCCAGGTTGTAACGTGTTTCTGGCGTTGAACTCCAACTTGTAACCTGTTTCTGGCGCTGGACGCCAGACTGCAACATGGAACTGGCGTTGAACCCCAATTTATGTCGTCTATCTTCGCGCAAAGTATGGACTATTATATATTGCTGGAAATCCCTGGATGTCTAGTTTCCAACACAATTAAGGGCGTGCCAATTGGACTTCTGTAGCTCCAAAAAATCCATTCCGAGTGCAGAGAGGTCAGAATCCAACAGCATCAGCAGTTCTTTTTCAGCCTAAATCAGATTTTTGCTCAGCTCCCTCAATTTCAGCCAAAAAATACCTGAAATCACAGAAAAACACACAAAATCATAGTAATATCTAGAAATATGATTTTTGCTTAAAAACTAATAAAATTCTATTAAAAACTAATTAAAACATGCTAAAATCTACATGAAATTACCCCCAAAAAGCGTATAAAATATCCGCTCATCAATAGATCCACTAGCTAAGTGATCTAGAGACATCTGGGCTTTTCTGTAAGCACATAGTAAAAAATGTCTAACTGCATGATGAGCGGATAATTTATACGCTTTATGGCATTGTTTTTAGGTAGTTTTTAGTAGGATCTAGCTACTTTTAGGGATGTTTTCATTAGTTTTTATGCTAAATTCACATTACTGGACTTTACTATGAGTTTTTGTGTTTTTCTGTGATTTCAGGTATTTTCTGGCTGAAATTGAGGGACCTGAGCAAAACTTTTATAGGAGGCTGACAAAGGACTGCTGATGCTGTTGGATTCTGACCTCCCTGCACTCGAAATGGATTTTCTGAAGCTACAGAACTCCAAATGACGTGCTCTCAATGAAGTTGGAAAGTAGACATCCAGAGATTTCCAGCAATATATAATAGTTCATGCTTTATTCGAGATTAGATGACGCAAACTGGCGTTCAACGCCAGTTCCATGCTACATTCTAGAGTCAAACGCCAAAAACACGTCACGAACCAGAGTTAAACGCCAAAAACACATTACAACTTGGCGTTTAACTCCAAAAGAAGCCTCTACACATGTAAGGCTCATGCTCAGCCCAAGCACGCACCAAAGTGGGCCCCAGAAGTGGATTTCTGCATTTAGTCTTATTTTTGTAAACGCTAGTAACTAGTCTAGTATAAATAGAACTTTTCACTATTGTATTAGACATCTTTGGTCTCAATTTTAATCTATTATTCAACTTAGGAGACTATTGATCACGTTTGGGGGCTGGCCATTTGGGCATGCCTGGACCATTATCACTTATGTATTTTCAATTGTGGAGTTTCTACACACCATAGATTAAGGTGTGGAGCTCTGCTGTACCTCGAGAATTAATGCAATTACTACTATCTTTTATTCAATTTGGCTTATTCTTATTCTAAGATATTCGTTGCACTTCAACATGACGAATGTGATGATCCGTGACACTCATCATCATTCTCACCAATGAACGCGTGACTGACAACCACTTCCGTTCTACATCAGAACGAACGAATATCTCTTGGATTCCTTAATCAGAATATTCATGGTATAAACTAGAATTATTGGCGGCCATTCTTGAGAATCCAGAAAGTTTAAACCTTGTCTGTGGTATTCCGAGTAGCATTCAGGGATTGAATGACTGTGACAAGCTTCAAACTCATGATTGTTGGGCGTGGTGACAGACGCAAAAGAATCAATGGATTCTATTCCGACATGATCGAGAACCGACAGATGATTAGCCGTGCTGTGAGAGAGCATTTGGACCATTTTCACTTAGAGGATGGGATGTAGCTATTGACAACGGTGATGCCCTACATACAGCTTGCCATGGAAAGGAGTAAGAATGATTGGATGAAAACAGTAGGAAGGCAGAGATTCAGAAGGAACACAGTATCTCCATACGTTTATCTGAAATTCCCACCAATGAATTACATAAGTATATCTATCTCTATTTTATGCTTTATTTATTATTAATTTCGAAAACCATTTATAACTATTATACTCTGCTTGACTGAGATTTACAAGATGACCATAGCTTGCTTCATACCAACAATCTCTATGGGATCGACCCTTACTCACGTAAGGTTTATTACTTGGACGACCTAGTGCACTTGCTGGTTAGTTGCGCGAAGTTGTGAAGTTATGTTTGGACCATGGTATCATGCACCAAGTTTTTGGCGCCATTGCCAAGGAGAGAACGAACAACAATTTCACATCTAAATCACAATCTCGCCTACCACTGCACCCATTCTGAAAACAATTCAGAGGGGCACTTCCTTATTATCTTTCTGCCTTAAGAACTGATGTGTCATCCTTTTTGGAGGGAAATATTGATTCAAGGATTTGTCTTATAACTATTTCCATGTTCTTATGCTTGTCGTGGGTTGGTTATTTAACCACCTCTTAGCTTGATCTTTTACAGCAAATGGAAATAGTAATAATTTGTAGACATCCTGATCTACTTCCTTATCTTGTACTATGTCAGCAATTTATAAGAACTGTGCAAGAAACTCAGTAGGTTCTTCCTGTGGAAGACCGGAATACTGGTAATTTTGCTGCACTGTGATAATGAGCTGAGGGTTTAGCTCAAAGTTGCTGGCTCTGATGGGGGGGTATACAGATACTACTCCCGTATGAAGCAGTAGTGGGGTTAGTCTATGATCCCAGAGTCCTTCTAGACTGTTCATTTCCACTTAGGTCCATGATGGAGAAAGGGAGATGATGTGGATTGTAAATAAAAATTTTATTCCTTTTTTTTTGAAATTAAAGAAATTAAAATAAAGTAAATAAAAAAATTGATGCAAGTTTCGAAAATTAAGAAAAGAAAAAGAAATAAAAGAAATTAGAAAACCAAATTAATTAATTAATTAAAAAGATTTGAAAAATTTTGGTGTGGATTTTCGAAAAATGAAGAGAGAGAAAGTGATTAGGAAGTTTTGAAAAAGACATGTCTTAAAATTAAAGATACTTGTAAGAAAATAAATAAAAGAAAAGATTTGAAAAAGATATATTTTAAAATTTTAAAGATTGAAACTTTCTTAACAAGAAAACACCAAACTTAAAATTTTTCAATCAAAATAATGAAATAGGACAAGTAATTCAAAAATTATAAAAAAAAGAAAAAGATTTTGAAAAATTTTATAAAAGATTTTCGAAAAATATAAAAAGAAAATTGAAAAAGAATTTGTTTTGAAAAAGATTTAAAAAGATAAATTTTTAAAATTGAAATTTTGACTTGACTAATAAGAAACTACCAAATTTTAAAAATTTTGACTAAGTCAACCTAAGGAATTCGAAAATGATGAGTAAATAAAGGAAAAGATATTTTTTGAATTTAATAAGGAAAGAGAAAAACAATAAAATGACACCAAACTTAGAATTTTTAGATCAAAACAAAGAAAACAAACAAGAAAACTTTGAATGTCCAGATGAACACCAAGAACACTTTGAAGATCAAGATGAATACCAAGAACAAATTTTGAAAATTTTTAAGGAAATAAGGACACAAAAAACACCAAACTTACAAAATTTTTATACTTTGGACACTAAAAATTCGAAAATGTATAAGATAAACAACAAAAGACACTAAACAAGAAAATTTAAAGATCAAATAAAGAAAATTATCAAGAACAATTTGAAGATCAAGAAAGAACTAAGAACAAATTTTTTCAAAAATTTTTGAAAACTTTTTTTTAAAGAAAATAAAGGACTCAAATTTAGTGACTCTAAATTAAAAAAGATAATTTTTTCCTAATCTAAGCAACAAGATGAACCGTCAGTTGTCCAAACTCAAACAATCCCGGCAACGGTGCCAAAAACTTGGTGCACGGAATTGCAATCACACCTTTGTAACTATGTACAATTAACCAGCAAATGCACTGGGTCGTCCAAGTAATAGATCCTTACGCGAGTAAGGGTCGATCCCACGGAGCTTGCCGACTTGAAGCAAGCTATGGTTATCCTGTAACTCTTATTCAGTAATGGAGAACATGTTGAGGTTTCAGAGATGCTCTATCTTCTGAATCTCTGCTTTCCTATTGTCTTCTTCTCCAAACACGCATGGCTTCCTTCCATGGCAAGTTGTATGTTGGTGGATTGATGACATGTCATCATATACCTATTTTTCTGTGCTTTTTCATACAAGAAATTGATGATTAGTTCTTAAATATTGCATTCTTTTGTGCTTAATTGGAAGATTTCCTTGATCTTTTAATTTTATAAATCTTGTAGGAAAAAAGAAGAAAAAGAAGCAAAGAAGCACAAAAAAAGAGGAAAAAAAGAGCTTTGGAGCACACTTTGAAGTTGGAGCACACTTTGGAGGGCTTAGGCCACGCTTTTAAAAGCGTGGCCCATGACCAAATCAAGGAAGGAAGTAACCAACATGCACACTGCCCTGCCCTTGCCAAGGGCAGGGCAGAATCGTGATGCAAAGTGAGGTTAGAAGCAAGAATTTTCGCTAAGGTAAAATCTGGGCGCTCACAGCATGACCATGCCTCCTTCAAAGGGCTATAACTTGAGCTACAGACGTCCAATTGATGTGCTTCCAGTTGCGTTGGAAAGCTGACATTGAGAGCTTTCCAACGATATATAGCAATCCATATTTGCCATACAATTGAGGCAGGAATGAAAGGTATCTTTAAGGGCCAAAAATAAGCGAAAATAAACCAAAGTGCTTCCACCAAGGCTCGAAGCTAGAACCTCACTCCAAAACAAAGTAGCGTTCAATTTTCTGCCCTGCCCTCTTGGAGAGCAGGGCAATGTCGTGCTCTTCTTGAAGAAAATCCAAGAAAAA